>NC_055970.1:23364994-23673744 GCF_018492685.1 Alosa sapidissima | reverse complement strand
CCCACCCCACCCCACCCCACCCCCATTGTAGCGCAGCTCCACGTGGCCACCCAGCCTTTCCACTGTGCTTCTGCAGCTCTCCTGTTTCCATAGTGATTGTGAGAGGAAGATAGATGGAGAAAGAGAGAGAGGCAGGGAGAGATGGATAGAGAGAAAAGAGAGAGAGACACCAGGAGAGACAGACAGAACACAAAAAATAAAGAAATAGAGGGAGTGAAAGAGAGCAAGAGAGTGCTGAGAGGGAGAGCGGTGCATTTAGGCGAGCTTCTGCTCCTTTGTCATGGCGGTCGCTTCTTTTATTAAATCCTCACCTCGCTGTGAGGAAGTGTCTCCAACCACGACTCAGGTTTAGGCCTTTAGAAAGACTGGGACGGGAGCTTCAGGAAAAAGCAGCCAGTGTTGTCATCATACATAAAAAGTTGCCATATTTAGTTTTAGACTAAAACTCGCATAGTAATGCTTTGAGGGCAAAATGATGGTTTCTTTACAGTCAGTGGGTTTGGGGGGAGAAGGCTAATATAATATATTGCACCATTAGCTGCAAAGGAGGAAGTATAGCAATAGTGGTCAATGCTGATTGGTTAAAAGCTGATATAGTGGTTTCAAGAGTATTCCCATTAGGATTTATGGTCTAGAAAATGAAGCAGGGTCAGACCCTTGTTCAGGAAGTAAAGTGCTGCTAACAAAGTGCGCTAACAAAGTATAATGCTCTTCTTATTTTCTAGGTAACTATACGAAAGTCTATTAAATATGATTTTGCTACAGAAGGCACAGTTCTTCTTTTTGTACCATGGAAGAAAGTGGTCAGTCAGAAGCTGCATACTTTGTCAAGGTCATTTTCACACCATCAGGGACCCTAAAGGGGCCTACCAGCTCCCCCCCCCCCCCCCATGATTCCGGCCCAAAACGTGACTCCGCCACCTCCTTGCTGACATCTCAGCCTTGTTGGGACATGGTTGCCATCCACCAACCATCCATTACTCCATCCATCTGGACCATCTAGGGTTGCACGGCACTCATCCGTAAACAAAACTCTTTGAAAATTAGTCTTCATGTATTCCTGAGCCCACTGCAACCGTTTCTGCTTGTGAGCATTGCTTAGGGGTCGCCGAATAGTAGGTTTATGCACACTTACAAACTTGAGGTTTGCGGGACTCCAGAGGCACCAGCGGCTTCAAATACCTATTTGCTGCTTTGCAATGACATTTTAGCAGCTGCTCTCTTAATCCTATGAATTTGTCTGGCAGAAACCTTCCTTATTAAGCCTTTGTCTGCACAAACCCGCCTGTGCTCTGAATCAGCGACAAATTTCTTCACAGTACGATGATCACACATACATTTTCGGGAAATATCCAATGTTTTCATACCTTGTCCACTGAATGTTTCGAACCCTCAACCACAACACTCTCCACATGGTGGGCCGGCAGTGATGGCTTCCATCTTTCCTCCTCCCACTTACTCCATATCTAGCAGGAGGCATATTCTGTCTCCTCCCCCACCCGACGAGCAGCTTGTTTTTTGCTCCTTTCATCCAGGCCCAGAGCCCACATGTTCTTATGTTCTAGGTAACCATACAAAAGTCTATTTACAGCTGTAAACACACATGTCCACAGGATGGACCAAGAGTTCAGGGTTGTTGAGTCTAGCGACTCAGACGTGAAAAGCTGTGCGGGAGAGCGGAGAGATTTTGGTGTTAGGTGCTGGCGACCGCCGCCACCCTTCACTTGCTCCACCCGGAGGAGTGTGTCAGGTACTCCGTCCCCAACAGGACCAAGACAGACAGGAAGGAGACATAATGAGTAGGGGAGCACAAGGCCAGCCTCCTGGCAGGCTGTGTGTTTGTGTGTTTGTGTGTGTGTGTGTGAGTGAGTGAATAAATGTGCGTGTACTTCCACCAGACACGCTCTGTGATTTATGAGATCAGCTTGTCTCCAGGGCCACAGTAACACTGGCTGCAATGCGACTGCGACACCATACACACACACACACACACTCACACATACCAAAAAGCACACACTTTACATCAGGCTCACAAATCCTCACACACACACACACACACACACACACACACACACACACACACACACACACACACACACACATATGTAAATGTGCACTTCAACAGACACACACACTTCAACAAGCACACACACTCACACCTGTGTGTTCAGGTGTGTGTGTGTGTGTTTGATGAATGATTTCCTCTCATGTTCCCTGCGTTTGGGTCAGTAATGTGAAAGAATCTGTGCTCTGAGGAGCCATAGCTCAGTACATTGTGCACTCTCAGTGGCGGCCTACATGCATAATGTGCCAGTGTTGGTTCAGGGTGGGGGGGGGGGACTTTTCCCATGTGTGTGCTGCTGCTGCTAGTCTGTGCCAGGTGACGAATGGCGCCACAGAGTGCGCACTACATACGGAGAGGGCTCATGGAATACGGCAGGGAGAAGATTGCTTTGGCTCCCGAGCGCAAGCGCTGGCGTTGAGATGCAGCTTTTTCATTTGTGCCTTACAGTAGCATTGATGGACTGGGCTGATGCAGTTCCTCTGCAGTGCACACGTGCGCTGCTGTGAGACAGTACAGACAGCACAGGAGGCTTTCATAACGTAGACTTAGCTCTGCAGAAAGAATAACGTTGTGCAGTTTGGAAACTATACAGGTCAGGGATTGCCAGAGCACTCATGATCAAGGGCAGTACAGTGATCTTGGGCAGAACAGTGATTTTGGGCAGTGACATTGGCACATGCAAGTTTTGAATGAAACAAGCATGCAAGTTTTAAATAAAATAAGCATGCAAGTTTTAAATGAAATAAGCGTGCAAGTTTTGAATGAAATAAGCGTGCAAGTTTTGAATGAAATAAGCGTTCAAGTTTTGGGAGGTGAATAGACTTCTCAAAGATGACTCCAACTTTAAGGCAGTTGTAGATTAGTTTTGGCAAGGCATGCTTTCTACTGTAAGACTACTTGGCAAATGTTGGTGATTAACAAAAGGCTAAAAGTAAATTGGAAAGTAAATTGCCCACATGGGCACTGGGACCAGCCAGAGGTCTATACTGGCGCTAGGGTGTGGAATCTTTGTTTGCTTATGTATGTTTTGGAGGGAGAGTGATGATTTAATTAGCGGAAGGTACTCTGAATTATGTTCCTTTCAATTTTTTTTGTTCACCATCTTCATTCCTTTACTTTGAGTCAGTCGACACACGCAGACGCCCAGGAGAAATGTGACTCAAACCATGACATATTCTGTTTTGGCTCTGTAATGATCACTGAATTGTTAGTTGAATCCTTTCAGCCACTCTTTCTCAAATGATGAAACTGAAATGTGTTCGTTCTCTCATCCTCCTCCTCTCCATATCTCCATTCTTCCCCTCCCTTTCTCTCTTTCTGGCTTCCCTCTCTTTTCTCCCCCTGTCTAATTCACTTCTCTATCCTACTCTTCCTCCTCCTCTTTTCCCTTTGTTATCCATCCTTCACTGCCACTTTCTTTCTTTCTCTCGCACTCTCTCTGACTGAGTACATCTACGTGTGTTCGTACACTTGTATTCATTCCATCCTGTCTCTGTGCCTGCTCTCTAACCATCCATCCCATCTCTGTCTGTCTTTCTTTTTTCTCTTGCTCTCCCCTCATCCTTTCTTACTCCTTTGTCTCACTCTCACTCTCCAACCTTCTCACTTACTTTCTCTCTATCCACCTCACTCTCCCTCTCCACTGTCTCTCTCTCTCTCTCTCTCACTCTCACTCTCACTCTCTCTTTTCTCTCTGTTCTGGCTGTAAATAGTGCTGCTGAATGGAGCCTGCTGCCATTAGGTGTCCGGTAGGCAGAGGGCCTGCTGTAATGATCCCATTAGCACTGGCTACAAAAGCAGCCTCACTGGGCCATTCATCTCCACACACCTCACCCGGCCCTGCCCTGATCAATGCAACAAATTACACTTTCATGAGGACTTCTGCCCGCCGCCGCACCTGTTATCTCACATGGCTCGAGCGACCACATGGTGCAGGCCCCAAGATTGGTTGTGATAGATAGCCCTAAGCTGCTTACCATTAAACGTGCTCTAAGCCAGTGGTTTTCAAAGTGGGGACCGCCAGGGGGGCCTCAGCAAGTTGGAAGGAAAAATAAAAGCAACAAATACATTTGAAAAATCTAAAATATACCTATTACTATGAGGGAATGCCATTATAATAATTTGTGGCATATCTGAACATTATAGGCTATTATCCATGATATGACTGGGAATAATAGTAGAGTGATAGCACTCATATAGCAGAAAGCCCCAAATGCAATTTTTACATGCTGTATGCTACATCGCGAAGTACTTGTGGCTAAAATAATTATTAGTATTAGCTTAATGTATTTTTACATTTGCCGTAGTATTGTCGATGGGTTTAATCAGAGACTTTCTAATGAGGAGACACAGCACTCAAAAAATCCTCCATAGAAATGCATGGCCCCAGCAGTGGCGCGACTGGCTGGGGCACCTGCACCGTACGCCGGCGACCCGGGTTTGATTCCCGCCCTGTGGTCCTTTCCGGATCCCACCCCGACTCTCTCTCCCACTCACTTCCTGTCAATCTCCACTATCCTATCTAATTAAAGGCATAAAAAGCCCAAAAAAATATACTTTAAAAAAAAAAAAGAAATGCATGGGGTTAGTTTGTAACGCCAATATGGCCGTTGTCTACACATATCCCACCCCTTCCTTGGCAAAATGTCGACATGTGAATACATTGAGCCAATCATGTGGTGTGATGTGAATACATTGAGCCAATCATATGGTGTGTTGTGAAGACATCGTGCCAATCATGTGTTGTCAACTCGCCGCTGGAGCATAATTGGTGTCGTGAAGCCTTGCGCACGCGCATTTCTGCTGAATAGGATGCCCTACGAGTGCCCAAAAAAATTTGCAATATGGCCGCCGAGTGGAGGGACTTGCCTAAAAGGGCTTTGGTTTAATAAAACATCAAGGGGGTCCTTGGCCAGGACCTAGTGGTATTTTGGGGGCCTTGTTGTGGAAAGGTTTGGGAACCCCGGCTCTAAACAGTGTTGGGTAACGTCACTTCTGTTGATGTTTAAACAAAACGGAGAGCTAGCTCGCTACTCCCCCCCTGTGCAATAGACCTCTAAAGTTCGCCAACAAAAAAGAACCAAAACGGCATCTTTGCCCATATAAGGAGATCCGGTTGTTAATTGAAGCTAACTACCTATGGCAAGTTGCAAGTTATCTCTGGGGTAGCAAAAATCTAAGTGTTCCGCATTCACGTACTGGAGATCACAATATCCACTCGAAGGCAGAGGACAAAAGTGTGTTCAGAAAAACGTCTGCATTTCAGACTTTTTCCATCCCCACGAGAGTTTAACAGGTGCAATAATTCAAAATCCCCATGTTATTTTCCCATAGGAAAAATCTCCAGATACCGGATGTCAAAGATGGCAGCTTTTTTGTAGGTGAACTTCAGAGGTCTATTAAAACTCTCCTAAACACGCATCTCCTCGCTGATTGGCTGGAACGGTTTGTTATGTTTTTATGGTCCAGGCTGGACCAAGTTATTTTTGTTCCCGTTTTTGAAGCCTGTCCACAGAGACCGCATTTTTTTAAAGTGTATAGGGCACAGGCAGCTAGCAGATGATGAGGTGATGTTTGCTGTATGTTAGAAACCGTGTAACATCGCTTAGAGCACCTTTAAATAGCAATAACGGAAGTTCCTTATTGTCTGTGATTGTGTGTCTCTGTCTCTGTCTTTGTGTGTGTGTGTGTGTGTGCAAGTGCGAGTGTGAGTGTGAGGTGAAACTCTCTCCTTGAGTCCATACCGCTTCGGTAAAGTGGCTCTGGTGGCTTCTCCTGCCAAAGGTCCCCACAGGGGTGCTTGTGATCTTTGGTATCGCTCACGTATTCAAGCCCAAGTCCTCTTCTAATCCCTCCAATTAGGTGCACTCCAGAAACACACACACACAAACAAAGCCACTGCTAACACACACACTCAAATATACACACACACACACACACACACACACACACACACACACACACACAGATGCACTGCAAGGGCACATACACACACTGCAAATATCCAAACACACTCACATACGGATACGGCAAACATACTCACAGGACATCCCTAACCACTCTGAAGGCCGCTCTGAAAGTGTTCTGTCCATCTGCCAGTGTCCACACACACACTCACACTCACACTCCCAGCGGGCCGTGGGCCATTTCCAGGGCTTGATTCATGGTGGCGTTTGCGGGCGTTCATATTTCCACTCGGCCTCCGTGCCTAATGGAATTATAATCACTATTTATCTCTGCGGTGCCCAAATTATTCAGATAAGGGAGTGTTAGCATTAGGCGCAGGGCAAGTCAGCAGCTCCGCTTCTGCTGTGTAGGGAGTTAGTGAGGGAAAAGCAAACCTAGAGGCACATTTTAACCTGTGTGTGTCTGAGTGTCTGTTAGAGATAGAGGTGTGTGTGTGTGTGTGTGTCTGCACAATGGATTATACATTTTAAGACCTTGCAGGATTTAGTTTTGAAATTTTGAGCATATTGAGAGGTGCATAAGGGCTGTATGTTTGCTAAGATAAATGCTACCCCAGCTTGGCTTAGTGCTGTAAAGCAGGGTAATTGCTCTCTGGTCTTTCTCCACTCTCTGGGATTTTCCCTTGTATTTCTAATGCGTAACTACACCTCACAATGGATTTGCCAAATAGGCACAAAAAACAGGCTTGCCTCACACACAAAGACCTCCCAGACGTTAATTGGGCCTTGTGACTAGGCCTTGTATTTCGCCATGATGAATTGATTCAGGCTGAATATAGTTTGTATGATGAAAGCTTGGCATCTTGGGCAAGAGTTGCTTTGTGCAGTCAAAGGTGTTTGTGTGTGTGTGTGCGTGTGTGGGTTGGGGGGGGGGGGGGGGGGGGGGACAACTCTGAATGTGAGAGATTCCAAGCAGCTTTGTGCAGGCGGAGGAGTGTGTGTGAGAGAGAGAGAAAGATCACAATGTTGAGAGAATCCAAGCAGCTTTGTGCACGCGGAGGAGTGTGCGAGTGTGAGGTGCGTTGGTGTTCTGCTGGGATTAGCTCCTGCTCTCTGAAGCTCTGTCTCTCATTGATAGAATTGGAGTTTATTTGTGTCAGCGCCTTTCACCTCTTTCCACACAAGAGGGCTTAGTAGAGATTCCCCAGCCCCAGCCTGCTTTAGTGCAACACACAACTTATTCGCACTCTATAGCTCATACACACGCACACATGCACACACACACACACACACTCTCTCTCACACACACTCACACTCACTCTCTCTCACACACACTCACACTCACTCACACACACACACACACACACACTAGAGTGTGGCTACCCGACCCGAGCCCGACGGGTCCCGACGGGTTCGGACAAATATTTAGAAATTGTAAACGGGTTCGGTTCGGGTTTGGACACATGGGGGCGATATGCATGGGAAGCTTTACATTTAAAATTCCTTATTATGTTGGGTAACCAACAGGTCTGCTTTACATGATGCAAACGTTTGTTTTTTCAGAATAAAGTAAAATGTAAAAAATACATAATAGCTTTCTTCCTGTGTGCAAGATTTGTTTATCGTGACAACGCATTTCAGGCATGCCGCCTGAAATGCACACGCGTTGTCACGACAACATAAACAAATGGTTATGCACATTTCGCACATATGCACATAAGCACACTCTTGGGTGACGTTAAAAAATTGTTAGCCTATCAGGAGATTTTAAGATGATTTGCGTTGCATACTGTGGTAAAGACATAGGCTACCGGTAGGCTATAAGGTAGTCTTGTTCAACTGGATGAGGATTTCCTCGAGTTGCCCCAATTAACGTCGATGCTGCATATGGATCAGTGACAGAGGCACTGTAGTTTCAAAGACTGTTGCAGTTCATTAGAAGACTTTTCGTCAATGATAAGACAAGAATTCTATTTCAATAGGCTATGCTTGCTTGGGCCTTTTGTGTTAATGTGCGCTGTGTGTGACCTGCGTGCGTGCAAGCTCATCTGATTCTGTAGACAATTTGTTGTGTGTTCCGTTTAATGGGCTAAAAAGACAGGCTATCCACAATGTTTAATCACTAGCATGGGAATAACTGAGGCATCATCTGCGTCGGGCTCGGGTCGGGTTCGGACATAAAAATGAAAATGCCTGTCGGGTTCGGACGCAACTCTGTCGGACGCGGGCCGGGTTCGGACAGAAATACACTCTAACACACACACACACAGACACACAGACACACAGACACACACATACCTCTGTCTTTCTCACTCTCTCTTTCACTCACACACCTGTACCTTTTCTAATTCTGTATCTCTCTTTCTCAGCACAATTACACATTCTTTTCACACTTTCACTTCTTTTTTTTCCTTTCATCACCCTTTGCTCTTTGTATCTTCGTCCATCCCTCCCTCCCTCCCTCTCTCTCCCACATTCTCTCTCTCTCTCTCTCTCCCTCCCTCCTTTCATCATGCGTGCCCCGCCCGCCCTCACGTCTCCTCTCGCTTCTCGTCTTCTCCGCAGAGGAAGGCTACGAGCTGTTCCGCGTGGCCGAGAAGTCCCACGGCAACTGGATGAAGCTCTACCTGGAGGGCAACACGTCCGAGACGCTGTCCAACATGGGCCGCAAGGTGCTGCGCCAGTACCTTGATGCCCTGAAGGCCATGAGCTCGGCCCTCAGCAGACAGCTGGGCAAATACGACATGTACTCCATGGTGGTTGGCACTGTCCTGCTCGTCCAGGTGGGTAGGACAATACAGCATGTAGAACACGCCATCTTAGAATAAATACGACATGTACTCCATGGTGAAATGAATGCAACATGCACTCTATGGTGGTGGGCACCGTCCAGATGGACAATACAGCACATACAGATTTACATTTATTCATTTAGCAGACGCTTTTATCCAAAGTCCAAGCGACTTGCTAAGTGAGGAATAACATTCAAGCTACATTGCAAAGGAGACCTTAGCTAACACTAAACTACCAGAGGATGAGAGTGTGAGTTTAAGCACTATAGTATGGTAGAAGGAAAAGGAGGTAGAAAGGAGGGAATAAATATGACATGCACTCTATGGTGGAATAAATACAACATGCACTCTATGGTGGAATGAATACAACATGCACTCTATGGTGGAATGAATACAACATGCACTCTATGGTGGAATGAATACAAAATGTTCTCTCTGTAGTCTATGTGCTCCAACCCCCTCCTTGTCTAGGTGGGTAGATATGACATGTGCTCTATAGTGGTACACGGGTGTCTTCTCCATGGTGGAGTAAAAGCAACATGTGTCACATGGCATGTGTTCTATGGTGGTGGGCCTCCTCCTCCAGATGGATATCCCCACCCCAGCACTGCAAGGGAAGTTCAAGTGGAGTCAAAAAGTTTGTTCTTTATTGAGTGCTGTTCCAGGGCACTTTCAAACAGAACTGCCCCTCCACTGTGTTCAGGTTGTGCTCCGCTCAGTGCCTTGACCCATGCAGTGTCATTGTTCCATTGTTTGACTGCGACCCAATGTCATCTTCGCGGGGCTGCCGTGCTGAAGGTGGCGATCCATCTTTATCAGCAGGCTGGGTCGGGTCGCGCGATGGCGGTGAAACGGGCCGTGAAGGCGGCCCCCGGGAGCCGCTCTGGCAGTAGACGATGACCCCGGGTCCCCGAAACGTCTCTGCCTCTAACCCCCCATCCACCCCCCTAGTGGGCCCCCACACTTAGCCAAGTCATTATGAGGACCATTAATCCAGCCCTGCTCAGCCACACCGCACCGCACTCCCGCCTGACTGGACACATGCGGACACATGCGGAGCGGAGTTGGACCGGCTGGCCTGGAGACGGATGGCTGTTTGGGCAAGGACAGCTGGGAAGCCATCTGTACAGCAGGATACTCAGGCCAAGGGAGCCGCTAGACCACTGGCTCTTTGTCCAGTCCAGGAACGCTAGATTTGTTTGGAGTGAAAGTAGGTCTGTTGTTGAGGGTGTTGCTGTTTGACTTTTAAGCAGGGTTTAACATACGCAGTGGCCCGCTGGCCCGGAGCAAGTAAAAGAGCATGTTGGGCAAGTTGATCGGCCAGTCACTGGCCCACCTTTTTTTGCCAGTCACCATGACGAGTCAGCTCACCTCTCCTGTGTTGCTGACCGGTTGAAGCTAAGCATAGGAGACTACTAAAATGAAGAGGGAGTTCATTACAGTGTAATAAATTAAGTTTTGTGTAAATGTGACTTTTCTGGGCCAGTAAATGTATACAGGCCAGCACGAATATCATGTGGGGCCAATGGGGAGAAAATTTTATGTTGGACACTGCTTTTAAGGGATTTTTTTATCGAGTAGTGACTAAGTGAGTTGTTGGTGAGTAGGGATGCTGTGCTGGTTTGTAATCAGGTGGCTCAGTTAAGTGTGACGAAACAGCCCACGATTTCATGGTTATACCGATTATTTTCTACTTCAACAATTCAAGCAGTGCACGTTCCTCCATCCTATATACTATGTGGCCAAACTGTGCTCCTAGCCCAGTCAGTCTGCAGAGTGATGACCTCCAAGAATTTAGCTGATGCCTTGGGCACAAGAGAGACAGCAAGGTATGTGTTGTACTCAGGACAGATTTCTTTTGGAGATTTGTTTTTGGCAAATGCACACAAGTCACCTCTGCTAATGTGCAGCCATGTGTGAAGTTGTTTTCCAAGCCAGCAAATGGTGTAGGTATGTGGTACCGTATGGCTTAGCTCCTGTTTCTCCGTCTCCCCCTTTTATGTGCTCTTTGTTTGAAATTCAGCCTCCTGCAGTCAAAGCGTTTGAAGTACAGCTTACCTTCGACCTCTACTGAAGAGATTTACAGTGTGCAGGTTAATAGATGGAGCAAAATTCCCTAGTGTTCATTTTAGGCTAAACGAGTCCGTGGACTTTGTTTTTTTCTCTCTCCTAAGCAAGAATAATTGAGCATTTTTAGGCAATTGAACTTACATGTCTTTTCACGGGCAAGTGTTAATTGCTTTTGAATGTAAAACTGCAACCTTATATACACAACAAAGCCAGATACTACGCTACCGGAGTATGCTAGTCAAGGGCGACCACATTAGATTATGCTCCCAAACGGAGTCATCTAACTTATTTGTGTAAACTGTTTTGGCAGTCGCTGTTGTGATGCATCCATATCTTCTGTAGAGAAGCTTTTAGCCTAATTGTCTGTCATGGGTTACAGTTGCACTGGTCTTCCCAACTCTTTACTCCCCAAGTCAAGAGGCCTTGTCAAAGAGGAGTTGAAGGCCACATCATTATTCATAAGCAAGGGCTCTCTCTGCCCCACTCCCTCTTGTTTTCTCTCTCATTCTTTCCTTCTTTCTTACACTAAAGTCTAAAGTCAGCCTTACAGCCTAAAGTCAATGGCATTATTCATAAGCAAGCCAGTATATAGAGATATCAAGGCCTCCCCCCCCTCTTCATTTTTCTTGAGGCGCAGGTTCTCAAAGATTGGCCTGTGTGTTCTCTTTCTCCTTCTCTGCCCTTCTCATGGAGCTCACCTCGCCATCCCACTCCCCGGGAACGTATCCTCTCTCAGGTGGAGAGACAGGGAAAAGGAGGGAAACCAGAAGAAAAGCTGGAGGGCAAAAATACCCTGCATGCTCTTAAGGGGGAACCTGACGACTGGAACCGCAAGCGGAACCACGCTTGGCGCTCAGTGTCTGGTGTCCAGAGGGACCTCTACTACAGAGCGGCTAAAAGACAAAGCTCTACAAACAACTCCTTTATGTACCTTCCAAATGCCCAGTCCCCACTACGGCTGGGCGATAAAACGATAGCGATATGTATCGCAATAGACATGTAATCGATATCAATAAAAAATACGTTCGATAGAACATTCGATAATTAAAAGCAACACACCTCCCGCCTTACGTTGTCCATAAATGAATAGGCTAAATATATCTTGCATTGTAGCTAGTATGTGCAACTCTACCAGAGTAGGCAATAGAAGTAGGCCTACCTCAACACAGACTCTCAATAAGTCCTTGCCCACGTGCACTCTCTCTCTCTCCCTCTCAACAGGCGCATCCCTCCTCAGCATGTAATCCAAACATTCACAATCGTGCAAGACGACTGGCTAAATTGCTATTAAATCCGGTTAGCATCATTAACACGCTGCACAAATTTGTTAAAAACTGATAACAAATTGATGGCTGAACATTCAGATTGACTGCTAAGTTCTAATCATCTCAATCCCGATGCAAATGGAAAAGTATTTTCCAAGTCTCAAAGGGCCTGTCCCAAGGAGAAAAGGTATTAATTTGAAACTTAAACACACGTGGGGAAACTGAACAGTCTAACCAGTAGACTATGATAAACTAGCAAATTAAGCTACTTTGTTTACAATATTTTCAGGCTTCAACCAGTGCTGCTTTTCATTCAGACTTATGTACACATTTATTTATTTGAGTGTTTTTTATGATTGTGTTGCTATTTCTTTTCCCTGTTTGCTTTAATTGATAACTGAGGTGATTAAAATCAGAGGAAGGTTAAGTTTAAAAAAAAAGTGTTTAATTTGATTTCCCCCCCCCCCCCCCCCCCCCCCTTCTGGTCTTTATCTGAAATAGATAAAAAAAAATCAATAATTATCGATATCGACTGATATGAAATACTTATATCGTGATACAGTTTTCAGCCATATCGCCCAGCCCTAGTCCCCACGCTCCGCTACTCTCTGCTCCTCTCCTCTCCTCTCCTCTCCTCTCTTCTACTCTCTGCTCCTCTCCTCTCCTCTCCTCTCTTCTCTTCTCTTCTCTTCTCTTCTCTTCTCTTCTCTTCTCTTCTCTTCTCTTCTCTTCTCTTCTCTTCTCTTCTCTTCTCTTCTCTTCTCTTCTCCGCTCTGCGGCGGATCGGTTCCTCTGCACACACACGCCCCTCCGTTTACAGGGCTTCTTTCAGGCCATTCATCTTACCGCCGCAAGGACAAAGCAATTAGTTTGGTGTGAATTCGGTGAACTTTACTTTGCCGCATGCCCCCAGGCTATGAGGTGGAGGGGCTGTAGGGGTGAGGGGGGAGGAGGGGTAAAACTGCTGCAGAATGCAGTTATAAGCAGCACAATGAGTCGCTAATTAAGTTGGCTCTTTAATTAAGTTTGGTAGTCTGTAACTGAATAATGAGAGCTGTGCGCAGCTATGAACTCACGGTTACTGGTTGTATTTGAAGAAAATTACACATGTACTTTTGCTCCTTAGGCAAGCAAAGACCTTGTGCAAAGTTCATCAGTGCTTATGAATTCTGTGTGTGTGTGTTTCTGTGAGAGTAATAATCTAAAAATGGTTTGGTGGCATACATTAGCATGCCTGTGTGTGTATATTGATGTATATATCTTTATTTTTTATCTTAATGTGTGTCTTGGGTCTTTTATGGCTTATGTGTTTTTTCTATCTATGGTTTGCGTATACAGCTCTGGAAACAAATTTGAGTTGAGTGAAATTCAAATGAGTTGACGGTCATATTAAAAATTAAGGAACTACTGCACATTTGAATATGACCGTCAACTCATTCGAATATCACTCAGCAACTGTAGAATGACATCAGAAAAATGTACAGTGGTCTCTTTATTTCTTCCAGAGCTGTGTGTATGTTTTTTTATGAGGTAGATGTATCACCGTGTGTGTGTGTGTGTTACATGTGTGCGTGTGTATGTGTGCAGATGCTGCTGCTGCTGCTGCTGGCCATGCCCGAGGCCCTGAGCGGCGCGGCTGTGGTGGACGTGCCGGTGGGTGTGGCGCTGACGTCTCTGCCCTTCTACCTGCTGTGTCTGCTGTGTGCCGCGCTGCATGTGGCTCTGTGCACGTCGGCCAGCGCCTCCTGCTACTTCTGCGGCCTCCCCTGGGCCCTGGTGTTCGCCGCCATCGCCTGCTCCGCTGCCCTTGCCTGCGCACTCGTCACCATGGCAGCCAGAAGGCTCGCACCGCCAACCAAGTCGCCCTCCAAGGTAAGACGCCGACAATCGAGCAAACGGGATTAAACATCAATTATGTACAGGGGTACATAAAGTATATTTTGTTTTTCTGCTTTTTTGTTTGATGCTGTTTCTAGCATGTTTAAAATATGTATATACAGTAGATAACAGCCTAAGTCTTGCCTGCAGATACCAGCCCTAGTTACTGGGGAATAGTGTATCATTTAAAGATAATCTTTTAAATCATGTTTTGTCTTGGAATAAAAAAAATACCATTTTCCATAGCACTCAATTCACTACAGGTTTTACAATAGTATCTCTATGGCGACAAATAGAATCCTTGAATAACCCAATAACAGGGATTTCATTTTTTGGCCATATCACCCAGTCCTCACAACACCACTCATGAGTTTAACATTCCCCCTTTCTCCCCATTAAATGCAGAAGCATTGCGCCACGGAGCTTTGCAATTAACACTTATTAGCCCTTGATACTGGGGTGTTGCTGTTCATTTCCCATTTCTCACCCACCACCTGATAATATCCCCATAGTTCTAAAAAACGTCAAAGAGAAAGCTGCGCCGCCATCAAAGAGAGGCAGGTTTGTTTTCTGACACAGACGTTTGCTAGAGTGACTCACCTTGAGGTAATATCGGGGGAGAGCGAGAGCTCTGGGTTAGTCATAATGTTATTTTGATTTGGATGTCTAAGGAGACTGGGTGCATTGGGAGTTTGAGATGGGGGGGGGGGGGGGGGTCCTTTTAGTTATCGATTCTTCCACTTGTGCACTCTATGGGGAGGATTGATGGAGGACGAGTCAGGGAGTTTGTTGTGTGCGTGCGTGTGTGTGTGTATGTATGTGTGTGTGTGTGCAGGGAGTTTTTTGGCTGAGTGGGAGTCTCCTGAATGCAAAATGCACTGAAATTCTGAGATTCTCAAAGCAGTAGTGCTTTTTTTTCTGTTGGTATAAGACTCCAAACTGTCTTTAATTATGCTATTAAATCTATCAGTGAAAAAAAGATGTGCTCCTAACCACTGCAATCAGCGACAGCAAACGTAAACGCACTGTGATTAGACCAATCAGGAGATGAACAGCCCTGCTTTTCAGCCAGTCCCCATGTGCCGGGCACATTGCAGGAGGAGTGGGCACTCCTGTGGTGCCTAAAATCTGGAGAACATTACCCGTGAATGCTGAGGCCTGTGGTATTAAATGTGATGTCCTCAATTATAATCCCCATGCACTTTTTCTCTAGTTAATATCTCCCAGCTTCCCTTTGGCCATTCTGTGTGTGAGCTCAAAATAATCTTCTTCTTTGTACAAAGTCCCACAGGTTCTGGAAATTTGGCTTGCAAAGTGGCTTGCACCAACTAATATTGTACATTATTTCAGCCAGTCAGCTACACTGCTTCAGGATCTCTGAAGGAAGGAGTGTGTTAGGAGTGTGTGAGGAGTTTGTTTTGTTGGCCATTCAGTTTGTATGGCCTGTCTATTGCCAATATCGAGGACTTTTCCAGATGGAGGCCTGGAGAGATGAGAGAAGCAGCCTTCCCAGCGGGGCGATTGGCTCTCTGATATGTCCGTAGCCCCTGCATAGTCCTCAGTGGCTCATTCTAATGGAGGAAGGGCATGCCTGCACACAGTACGGCCAAAACGCCAATAACAAGGCCTTGGCCTTTGCAAAGATGTGGGAGAAAAGTTAACTTTTCAAAAGGGGTGTGTGGAGGAGCTGATCTGTTCACCGGACTAATGAACCGTCCACCCTAGCCCGTAATTACAGCCTCTCAGCCTCTCTCTCTCTGTCTTTCTCTCTCTCTCTCTCTCTCTCTCTCTCTCTCTCTCTCTCTCTCTCTCTCTCTCTTTCTCTCTCTCTTTCTCTCTAGTCATCTTTCACATTCGCTGCCCTTCTCTCTAACTCTATATACAATATAGCTCTATATAGCAAAACAAAAGACCATTCTAATAATGATAACAAATGTGCAGGGATTTTGATATTTTGTTTTGTTGGTATTTGTGGCTTTGCTGGGTATTTTTCAGGTTGTGGCTGCTGCAACACATTTTGCAGCTAGAGTGAGTGGTCAGTTCCCTGCTCTCTCTGAGAATATATGGTAATTCTGCCTCATTTGTATAGGTTCGAAACTGAGTGATGATTAAACTGAATTAATCTCTCTCTCTTTCTCTCACATGCGTGCACGCATTTTCTCTCTTTCTCTCTCTCTCTCTCTCTCTCTCTCTCTTTCTTTCTGAGGTGAACTGTGGTAAAGTGCTGACACACCAAAAAGAAAGAGAGAGAGTCACAGAGAACAAACAGGAGTGTGGATCATCAGGGCTGATAAGTGAATTTTGCACAGGGGGAGGGATGGGGGACCTTGTAGACAGAGGACAACCCGTTGCCCCTCCGAGAGCTCCCTTTGAGCTGCACTACTGCTGCTGTTGCCACTGCTGTTCCGCTTAAAACACCAGGGGACGTCTGCACACTTGCTCCCCGTTCAATTATTTTATTAAAAGTTTCACCTGCAGTTATGTTTCGAGCCTCACACTTCATCAGACTTCATCACAAGTAAAGTCTTTTATCACAAGTCTGATGAAGAGCGTGAGGCTCGAAACGTAAAAATAGAATAATTGAAAGGGGAGCAAGTATGCAGACATTCCCTGCTGTTTTAAGCGGAACAGGAGTGTTTTATACTTTAATATCTTTTTATCCAGCACCTGTTTTTTGGATGTGTGCACCACTGTTGCACTTGTCATAAAGTCTAGCATAAACTAGCCCATTACCATCCTGTTTGATGACAGCAGTGATCCATCATAATCGGAATCAGAATTTATTGGCCAGATTTGCGTACACAGTACAAACAAGGAATTATTTGCTCTCAAGTAGCCTACACAATAATCACTTTAGATATAAGAGTAAAAATAGAAAGGACAGTAAGAAATATACAAAATACTGTTAAAAATATAATATACAATAACAATATAAATATAGTGCAAGGCAGTTTAGTGCAGTGGTAATATATTGACAATATTGTAACTGTTACAGTTCGCGAGCAGAAATGACTGCTGTCAGTTCACAGGAAGTGCTGTTGACACGGATGTGTTTTAAGAGCTCTTCATTAAAATATCACCGCATTTGGTGTGAAATGCCTTCAATTAGTGTTGAAGTCAGCCTCATTAATTACCGTATTCATTTAGTGCTCACTCAATAGTATTTTAATAACCTCTGTGCTATCATTATGGTAATTTCTTCCCTGAATGCAATAATCCATTGAGTCATTTTGAGGCTTTGGCAGAAATAGGTGTTGTTGTTTTCCATATGTGACATAAAACAATGATATGCAGCATACTTTTAGAGACCTAGAGAGTTTTAATTCAGTGTTTATTCAGTTTTTCTTCCCTCAGTGACATTTTCCATAACTCATGCTAATAGTCCAGTTATTGCCTTTTTATGCTAATGGATGTCAGTAAAGTAGATACAGTCAGGAAAATAAACATGTCCCAACTTTGGCACTTTGACAAGCAGAATACTTCCTAAACAAGGCAAAACTGTATGTGTGTGGGGCTTCATCTATGAATATGTGTGTGGGCCCTGCCATGTCTTTGGGCCGTAGAATAGTAAACTAAAAGTTAGACTGTGGACAGGTGGAGCAGTAACCCTACCCAGGTTGTGTGAGAGAGAGGAATAAACCATTCTATTGAAGACAAATGCATTGTGTTTGCTGAACAACTTTAACATTTTGAAAACCATCTCTTGGACAGTTGTGGGCTATCTTAGCAAATGTTCATTCACTGAACCTTCTCATGTTCTGCTCAGCCATTAAAAAGTCATCCATTGTCAGCCATTTTTCAAACCGCGCCGAATAAAAGTGCACACTGCGTTGTGAGTTCCTAGCCCTCTGTGCTTAGCCAGTGCCAACTCCTGCCAGAATCAGCCCACTGCTGCTTTAAATCCTCATGGCTCCCTGAAGCAGAGCATTGATGCAGCTTCTCATTTTAGTGTCACATCCTGGTGATCAGGACCGACTTCCGTGACTTCTTTTATTGACTTTTTTATTCCTCCATTCCCTTTTTTGGCTGCGTATGTGGGGCCCAGGAGCAAAGCATACAACAGTTATGGACTGCCGATTCCAGTCCAGCGAGCATGCAGTTCAGCGAACTCGTGGGAGATGATGAAAATTCAGTCCAGTGCGCGAGTCTCCCGGAGCTGCCGTTCCTCCCAACACTCCATATTCGTGGAGACCAGCCCCTGGACCTCAAGAGTCTGAAGGAAATCAGCAGATCTTTCCTCTCTCTCTCTCTCCTAATTAAACAGCCAATCAGATCCTCTGAGGCCTAGCTGATTTTCATGTTACTGTCAGACCTTAATGATCCTTCGTGACTCCAGTTTCTTCTTCCATCCCCTGGATTCTTCTTTTGCTCCCCAAGGTAAAAGCATACAGCTGTCCATCACAAACGTCCCCAGGTTTCTGATGGACTTGCAGGAGATGAAAGAGACGCGGCCCCAGCCCCAGCCCAGCTCATGTGGCTTTCATCGCCCGTAGTCGCTCCATGTCACACCCAGGGCCTTGAAGACTACTCTGTGTGTGTGTGTGTGTGTGTGTGTGTGTGTGTGTGTGTGTGTGTGTGTGTGTGTGTGTGTGTGTGTGTGTGTGT
Organism: Alosa sapidissima; assembly: GCF_018492685.1. NCBI lineage: Eukaryota > Metazoa > Chordata > Actinopteri > Clupeiformes > Clupeidae > Alosa > Alosa sapidissima. The sequence goes on along the minus strand of NC_055970.1, from coordinate 23,655,164 downwards.
GTGAGTGGGTGGTGGATCAGACGTCTTTTCGTCGCAGTGCCTCATAAAGTAGGCCGTCAGATGGGGTGCTGGCCGGGGGTGGGGGGGTAGAAGGATGAGATCCGCAGGCGGCTGAGGGCAGTTGCATCTGACCCCACAGGGGCCTCCGCCACCCACCACATTAGGGCGTCCAGGCCAGCCATCATCTGAGGGACTCTGCAAAGCCATGGCCCAAAGTCCTAGCATTAGCATATAGATAAAAGTTGCTTTTTATGTGTGTGTGTGTGTGTGTGTTTGTGTGTCCTTTTTTCGAAAGTCATTTTACAGACTCATGCCTTCACATCAGGAAGCGTTGCAGAGTTCGAGGAAGATGAGGGAAAAAAAGGAGGGACAAATATGAGCAAAGCTGTCTTTGAAGACAATTCTCCGCCAAATGCTTTTGGGGATGCGACTAGTCCCGGCGAGGGGATTGGAGCGGAACAGAGTCGAAGCGAGCAAGCAAAAACACACACACACACACACACACACACACTGACGGAAAAGAGAGGGGGTGGGGCACACTTTCTGCCGTCTGTGTTTACACAAACAACAGCGTTGGTTACACAATTCATTTTCCTCTCGGCTGTGCGGTGCTGCGCTCGGTTCCGGCGTTGCCCAGCGCTGATGGATGGCTGCGCACCGAGGCCCCGTCACCCATAAGAAGTGGCTGGTCCCCACGGAGACTGTGTGTCGGAGCACCACGCGGCTTGATCCATCACCAGCATCAGACGGGGGGGGGGGGGCTGTGCTGCACCGCCGCGTGACTAATTAGCATTTCATTACCTCATTGACTACGCCTGATGCCACACACACACACACCTGCTCCGGGAAAGGCTGGCCACACACACACATACATATACTCACTCACTCACACACACACACACACACACATTCAGAAGTGTGTATACAGACACAAGCACACATGTTGTCCTCTGCTTTTCCTTTTAGTTATTGAACAGGTCACACAGTCATGTCTGTCCAGTTATTTCCCACCTGCTGTTTGTGTGTGTGTGTGCGTGTGTGACTCTTTGATGGAAGTGCATTTGGTGAAAAACTTTGGGGCACATCAGGGACGAGCCCAGGGCAATGGTACTGTCTGTGCGTGTGTGTGTGTTTGCATGTGTGTCTGCCTGTCTGTAGGTGTGTAAGTGGTGTCAGCTACAGTGTAGTGTCTCCTGCCAGGAGCTAGCCCGGGCCACTACCTACTGTACGTGACCGCTGTCTGCTGTGACATGTTTTAGTCGTATCCAAGGCTTTTGTCTCACTGCTGTCATTCGCTAGCACCACACACACCTGTTTGTGTGTGTGTTTAGTTGTCTCTCAACAGTCTGTTAGCGCTCACCTCAACACCCCCAGCCGCCTCGCTGAAGGCGATCACCTCCGTAATAAGACGCAGTGGGATTACATGTCCACGCTACGCTCATACAGGTGTACACACACACACACACACACACACACACACACACACACACACATACGTACACACAAACACATGTACACAAAAACACACATGCACAAACACATACAGACAAGAGATATACACAAATACACACAATCCCTTACTGACAATTTTATACACCCACACATACACACACACACACGATCCATGCCTTGTCACTGTTCAGCCGAGTTGTGTGGGCTGTTTGTTATGGCAGCCAGCGTCTCTCCCTGGTGGCCGTGAGCTGAATCCCTGAGGCTGGGGGGGGGGGGGGTTTGGGTGGTTGGGGAGTGAGTGAGTCCTGCCCTCCATGGCCAGGTTATTAGAGCGTGCTGGGTTGGCTGCGCCCACTGTAAACAGGGATGGAAATGGCCTGTCTGCCTGGCCTCTACGTCCTTGCTTCTCATGAATAGCTGATTGTCTTTCGTCTCTCGCTCGCTCACTCGCTCCATCTTCACCCCTTTTACACGTCCTTCGCACTCTGACTCATTCACTCCCCTTCTCCAGCCTGTGTGAGAGTGTGTGTGTGCGTGTGTGTGTGCGTGTGTGTGTGTGTGTGTATGTGTGTGTTTAACAGTTTGACTATTTTCTGAATTATGGTTTGGAGTAGGTTAGTGTCTATCAGTAGTCTGTCACCTTACACAGGATCTGAAGGAACTGGCTGTTTTATACAGGGACTCAAAACTGCCTGTGTTCAGCACCTACAGTACTATGTCTTTTGTATCACCTCTCGCTCTCTCACACACATGATTCACACACAGAAACGCTTTTCTAGTGAAGTTAATCACTAGTGCAGTGTATTGGGTTCAGTGGGGACACGTGATGTGTGTATACTGTATTTACCTCTGCCAGGGAGGTCATGTTTTCATTGCCATTTATTTGTCCCCCTTATATCATTATGTCAAAAGCTAACAGGCCAGTTTTCATGAACGTCGAGGGAGCGGAATACCTTGGGCCAAGCAAGAGCCCATTAGATTATGCTCCGTTACACATTGTTTAACATTGCTGGATAGGTGATGGTGTTCTTGGTGGAGGAATACTCTCTTTCTCATAGCCCTTCAGTTACACATTGGTTAACATTGCCGGATAGGTTATTAGGCAGGTCAATATATGGAGAAAAAAAAAAACCACCTAACCTCAAAAAAATTGATACAAACGGTTTTTCAGCTGATTATGATACCTTTAGATGTACTTAATAACATATTAAAAATCTAGTAAAATCTGACCCCAGTAAAGGGGTCATTTTCAAGATGGCGTCCAAGATGGCCACCAGAAGCTAATTTTGGCTATATATGACGCATTATTCAGCCTAGGAAAGTGTTTTTTGTGTTTAATCAGATTTAGAGGTCACTGATTCATATATGTCAGACTAAAGTATCAGTTCATCATTTTCAAAGACTTGTCATTTTCAAGATGGCATCAAAGATGGCCACCAGAAGCTAAGAAGCATTATTCAGCCTAGGAAAGTTTTTTTCGTGTTTAATCAGATTTAGAGGTCACTGAATCATATATGTCACACAATCCTTCATTAAATCATGCCACCCTAAAAAGACGGTTGTGGCATAACAAGAGGTAATAAATTAATTATATCTAACCTCCTTTTCCACAACTTTCCAACCATGCTGCCAATTCAGTCTACTTAAAGCATAGAGAACGATAGACATAATTTCATTCTACTTTTTTTCACGACTCTGTCAGTTCAGTCACATACATACGACAGACTATTAGGGCCACACATGAAGAAAACAAAGAAGCCAAACCCAACATGTCGTTTAAAGTCGACATGTCAACATTAACATTTTGAGAATAAAGTTGAAATATCATGTCAACTTTAATCTCTAGGATCTTTGGTGTCAGCAAAAGACAGCATTCCAGAAGAGGAGATTTTGTCCTTCAGTCATGTGCCAATGCCTTCACTACTACCAATCAGACAACAGAGGTGATTGGTGAATTAAGATACCAAGTGATGGCTGTACTTTTTGGTAAGTCCACAGACTCTCTTACAACATTACGGCACAACACCCTGAGTAAGAAGATTGTCCTTGTGTCATTATTTGTGACTCCAGAACGTCTCCCTCCAACTGAATCCCTGTTACTGTGTGCATTTCTGCAAGAGACTCTTCTGTTAATGTAGATACGGATTACGCTTCACTGCTGCCTGTGGAACATGTCAAAATGAACAATGTGACAATCTGCACAACTTCCTTTCAGAGGACTGGAGGATGATGAATAATGATATAGTAATTATTTCTGATATACTAATAAATATAGTTTAATATGAAGTTTAATTAGCTCCCCCCTTATGATAGATGCCAACATGTATTTGATGCACACAAATATATAATGCATGCCTATGCATGGGTTATGGTTCACTAAAGTCATAGAACAGCCAGAACTATATTATAAAAGCATATACCCTGTACATTAAATATAACATCAATCAACTTATGTTCCCAACTTCCACCACACTTTGCATAATACATAATCTATTTTGTATAGGCGGATCTAGTGTGCAGCTGATACATTTTGGTATGTACAGTCCAGGGGAAACAAATTAAACATCCTAAACTATATATTTTCTGAAAGCATATAACCTGTAGATGAGACATAACACCAGTTAAGACATGTCCCATCTTCCTCCATGAATACACAATACATTGCCCTCTATTCTGTATAGGCGAATCTAATGTAAAGTGGATACATTTGGGCATGTCCAGTCCAGGGGAAACAAATTAAACACCCCAAACAATGATTTTCTGAAAGTATATAACCTACAGATGATATAACACCAGATAAGACATGTCCCATCTTCCTCCATGCCATGAACAATACATTGTCCTCTAATCTGTATTGGCGAATCTAGTGTAAAGTGGATACATGTTGGCCTATATTGTCTAGAGAAATCAGATTAAACACCCTAAACTATATATTTTCTGAAAGCATATAACCTGTAGATGAGATAAAACACCAGTTAAGACATGTCCCATCTTCCTCCATGCCATGAACAATACATTGCCCTCTATTCTGTATTGGCGAATCTAGTGTAAAGCAGATACATTTTGGTATGTACAGTCCAGGGAAAACAAATCAAAGACCCTAAACTACATATTTTCTGAAAGCATATAACCTGCAGATGAGATATAACACCAGTTAAGATGTCCCATCTTCCTCCATGCCATGAACAATGCATTGCCCTCTATTCTGTATAGGTGAATCTAGTGTAAAGGGGATACATTTTAGCCTATATTGTCCAGGCAAAACAAATCAAACACACAAAACTATATATTTTCTAAAAGCATATAACCTCTAGATGAGATATAACACCAGTTAAGACATGTCTTATCTTCCTCCATGCCATGGAGATGGTTCATAATCCTGTGTTGCATTTGCTCTGTATTAAAACGCATTGATTTTAATATATGGCTGAAAAAGGTAGAGCATTGAAACATGTTCAATATTACCATTTAAAATGAATAGTAATTGAGATATAGCCATTTTAACCTCTTGACAGCCATTTTGGTGGCCATTTTGAAAATGACCCCTTTCCCAAGGTCAGATTTCACTAGATTTTTAGTATGTTATTTAGCATGTCCAACAGTACCAGAATCCATGAAAAAACCTTTTGTATCAATTTTTTTGACGTTAAACCCTATATTGACCCGCCTAGTAACAACGTAACGTAATTACTAGCTAATTCCGCTTCACTCTCGGCTTATTTAACAGCAGCAAAACTGGAGATTGTTTTCACGAATTTTATCATGCTTATTTGAGTTAAGAGAACTGATGGGGGGATGTTCTTTTAATTGTTATTCAAGCAATGTATGTCTCGTGACCAAATCACCATGAACACACTTCACTGATGATCTCACTCGCGGATAACTGGTTCTCTCTGCCCGACTCTGGCTGGATCAGCAGGTTGCAGGATGTGTGGCGCGTTATACACGAGTGTTGCCAGCAGGGACGGTGTAGAGTGTCCTCTGGTGGACAAACCATACAACGCCAACACTCATGACATGATTGAAGGGTGTTTCGTCCGTTTTTATTTTATTTTTAAAATATTCATTTATCGGCCATTATAAATGCCGATGCCGATAGTTTGGAAAATACCTAATATCGGCCCGCCGATAAATCGGTCGGGCTCTAATAAATACCAGGGTTCCCACAGGTCATGGAATTTCTGGAATAGCATGGAATTTTGGAAAGTCTATTCCAAACATGGAAAGTCAGGGAATTTGATCATTTTTGGGGCAAAGTCATGGAATATCAGGGAATTTTGTTGCAGTAGTTTAAAATGTACTTGTCAAAATACATTGATACAAATATATTTGATTATATTTAGGTTAGGTTTACTGTTTGCTTGAGTAGTTGTGGTTAGCCCAACTTTGTTTATTCAATGCCCATTTAGTCTTTCTCCCGCTCTAAAAAAGTGTCTTGAACGCTACATGGCTGCTCTGAAATCTTTGGACGGTATATTGTATCATTCATAGTAGTTCATGGAAATTCATTTTCATTCATTTTTGTCAGGGAAAAGTCATGGAGTTTTACATCTGACATCTGAACTCTGGAATACGCTCTTTCTGATAGCCCTTCAGTTACACATCTGTTTTGTCAGTTTCTTCTTCATTCTCTTTCCTCTGCTTCTGAGCTTTTTAAAAGTGCGATGAGCGCTCCGATGACAAATTGATTGGAGGCTTCTCCAGACCCGATGAATAATAAGGTTTGTTTCAGGACGCCGGGCGTCACAGAAGACTTTGTAGGGAGATGAATGGGCAGGCATTAGGGAAATGTGTGCTCTGTTTACCACTCGCTACGCAGCTACAGAGGACACACACTCACACTCTCTCTTCTCTCTGGGCCCTTCATGTACAAATGCTTGATTTTTTGTCTCCGCAGACTCCTGTGTTGGCGGGCTGCCCTGCACTCTGGCTGATCTACGCTGGCCACATAACCTTTTGTGTGTGTGTGTGTTTTTGTGTGCTTTAGCCTCGGTCACTAGCCAGGGGTTAGAGAGCCCGTTGGGTTTTTGTTAGAATCCGGCCGAGCCTTTCTATCTCGGAGAGTAATGAGATTTCTGTAGGCCAGATAGGATTACGATGGGCTTTGGCACTATGCATCTGTTGTTCCGAGTGTATTTTTACGCTCTCTCTCTCATTTTCTCAATTGTTATCTCTCTGTGGTTTTTGTCTCTTTCTCTCTTTTATTTATCTGCTTCAGTACTTTCCAAACTTATCACTGATGCTCTGACCTTCATAGCCTCACAGAGCAAGCACAACTTCACTTCACTGGCCTGAGAATTAGAGAATGAGAACACCCATCCTCTTTTTTCCTCCCTCTCCCTTTCTCTCTCTTTCTCTTTTGCTCACCACCCCCCCCCCCCCCCCCAACTCACACACATACTCTGTCCATCTCTCTCACTCACTCACTAACACACACACACACACCGGGTTGGTCTGTGCGCCATCATCATTGCCCTTGGACATTTTTCAGCCGGTTAACTTAGATGCACCCAATTGGACTAAGTTAACATGGAATTTTCTTCTTTTTAGTTTCTTATTATTTATATATTTTATTATTTGTTAATTTTGTTTGTTGTTTGTCTTCGTATCACGGATACGCTGGCGACTACGCCACTCCGTCCAGCATCTTTTGTCTTATGCGTCAATGTCTTGTGTGTGGAGCGCTTTGGGTTGCACTCTGTGCATAGATAAATGAGCTATATAAATAAAAGTTACTTACTTACTACTTGGGTATGAGCTACACCAGGCGCGTAACTGACGCGTAACTGAACACGTAAAATCCATTTTAAAAGACTAGTCTATTTTGTTTTTAACGTACGCGCCGCTATCACGTCTGGTGAATTGAATATAGTGGCAGCTAATTGTTGCAGCAGATGCTACGCGAACAGAATGCTTCAGTTACGCACCTGGTGTAGCTCATACCTTACACATACGCTCTGCATGTCTCCCAGTCATCAATATAATTCAGTCTAATAGTATGTACTGTACTGTCTCTGTCTCTGTCCAGGTGTCGTCCCCAGGCTGGGAGCTGTCTGAGCTGGACATGCTGCTGCTGCTGGGCACGGTGGGCCACACGCTGAGCCTGGGCGCCTCCAGCTTCGTGGAGGAGGAGCACCAGAGCTGGTACTTCCTGCTCAACACGCTCTGTCTGGCCGTTTTCCAGGATGTTTGCCGCAAGTACTTCCGCGAGAGGCGGCGAGCCAGCCAGGGGGGCGCTGGTGGTGACAGCGATGATGAGGAGCAGCTGCTCCCCTCCTGCAAGGCTGCCGGCCCCGACGCGTCGCCGCTGGCCGACCTTGGCGTGAGCAGGGGCTCGGAGAAGTGGCTGGCTCTGGCAACGCCACCCCTGACCCTGGCCTGCTGTCGGCTGTTGCGTTCACTCAACCAGACGGGTATCCAGTGGGCGCACCTGCCCGACCTCAGCCACTGGCTTAACAGGTGAGTGCAAGGGAGGACAGGTGTGGACCTCACCAAATACCTTTATTATGTAAGGGATAATGTATAGAACGCCGGTCATTATCAGAAAATAAATCCCGACAGGGCGAACAGGACCCCGATGCGCCAGCAGAGGGGTCTTGTTTCGTCCTGAAGCGCTCTATACATTATCCCGCTTATTACACGGCTACTTGCCAAAATGAAAAAATAAACTCCACACGATATGACTCTATATTTATTTGTTACCGTTTCATCTGGGCTTTTGCAGAAACAAATAGTTTGTAACACACACCGAGCTCAAACATTCTTTAGAACACAGCTGATCAACCGTCTGCTTTCACTTTTGAATGATGTTCCAATGCAAAAAGTGACCGGACTACTTGCAGAGTGTTATGAAAGATGTGAATATCAAGCACAAAACCCATTTTCCTTGACAGCGGTCTGTTATACTTAGCAACGGTCTGTTATCGAGAAATAGCAGACCACCGAACGTCGGAAAGGCCCATTCAAGTGAATGAAGCATTCGGCAGCATTATGAAGAGCCGTATAATATACTAATACAAACACAAATGTGTACATTAGTAAAAGGCCTCATCCAGTAACTTGGTCCAGATACTGCTTGTATCATATTAGGATCGGGGCTTACTGAATAACTAGACCCAAATAGTAGAGCCCAGATACAGCATATGTAGATAGATAGATAGATAGATACTTTATTGATCCCCAGGGGAAATTCAAGAAAGAAATATGTGGATTTTACCCTAACAATGTTCTTGTAGAGTGTGGTTGCATCATTACATCATAAATTATGTTTAGTACTACAGAACAGTTCAATAATCCATAGAGATAACAATGGTTGCCGGCTTTTTAGATGATCTTACCAAATATATTTCAGTGTATAAACTGCTACTGTCCTACTATTTCTTAAATATTACCTTTTGCAGATTGGTGAGCATATAGTGAATTCACAGATTATGAAATGACAACATTTGAAAAAGATATTGGACATTGAATAAAAGAAAACATTATTTAAAATGTTTAAAATGGCTTATATTCTGATGCAGTATTTTACTAAGACAATCTCCAAACAGATGTGTAGATAGCACCTGCCTTTAAATGTTTGGTTAAAAGGCCTGTAAAACTTCCCATCACTGTAAAAATGGTTAAAAATAATAAAAAATTGCAGTGAAACATAACCTTTATCGTAGCCTTTTACAGACCGACAAAGCAGCTCCATCTGGTAAAACTTATAAATTCCCATAAAAGCATCTCATTAAATCTCACTCAAGCAAGTAAGCCTTCTGTTCTTAAGTGGTAATGCTTGTTGCTTCCTGTTCCACTGACAGGCTCCTTAGATCAGTAATGACTGCGCTGTCACAAGTGGTCACAGCCTACTTCCCAGAGCTTCATTACATGGTGCCGATTTAATGCACTTGAATGCCAGACTCTTTGTGGGCCCTCGTTTGCACTGATTCCAGCCTCTGCTCAGTATTCCTGGCCAGCTAGATCCCTCTGTGTGTGTGTGTGTGTGTGTGTGTGTGGTGGGGGGGGGTGGGGAGCGGTTAGAGCAGGGCTGTGTGTCGGAGCACGTAGCAGGTTTGGGGTTTCCTGCACAGGGCTGGGCGTCGTAGTAGGTAGCGCGTTGTTAGAAGTGTCCTGCGCCCTCCCCAGAGCATGTTTAAGCAATATACACAAATCCGGCGAAACACGGAAGTAAAGCAGCGCCGCCATTACTGCGTTGCCTTGCTGCTAAGGAAGTAGCGAAGAATGTGTTGGTCCTGTAGGCGGCTGTAGCAGACGTTAGCTGTAGATGCGAAATCTTCTTTTTCTTAATTTTTATTTAGTACGTATGCTGTCCAGTGATGGCAGGAAAAGCGTGTTGTGTGGTCGGCTGTTTTAACAACAGTAAGAATATACAGACCTAGAATTAAACCGTTTGTGAAATTCACAAACCTTTGTTGCACATTGAGTGCCCATGTTTACAGGCTTACGGATTACACAGAGTTGTCGAGTGGAGGACCAAGATGTGCGTTAAAAGTGGATGAAATACATACGATTAATAAAATAATCCTGAATACCTGTAAGAACATGTATTTAACTGCTACAAGTGGTCGTGGCTAATAGTTATTTGCAACTTCTGAAGCTTGTGATATTAGCAACACAGCTACTAATGATAGCATTCGGCTTATTGTTGTCATTAATTAATACACGTCTTAATACATTATGTTGTCAATAAATTACCTTCATTGGTAAGTTTTGGCCACTGCCTGACATCTACCCAATGTTCCCTTTCACCTGACATTTTTTCATGAGCAGGATCTCCTATTTGATATTCTCTGACAGGATGCTTTCATTGAAAAGCCATTAGAAGGCACTGGCAAGTGTCACACCGTCACACTCCGCAGGCACGCAGTAATGGCGGCAGGCAAGATGGCAGCGCCCATGAAGTTCGCGGCGGATTGGTGTATAGCACGAGTGAGGGTGGGGTTGGTCATGGATATTCCCACGGGTGTTGTTCGGCCGTAGCCACGAGGCCGGAGGCCGAAATTAACATGTTTAAAAATGTTAATTTCGACATCGTTCTTACGCATCAAAAAATAGTTCCCTTTTCAATAGACAGCGTCTTGGTTGCTAGGTAACCAACATTCCAGACCCCTCTTTACGGGTCTTTGTGGTTTACATGTCTTCTTGAAAGAAATGTTGAAAGTCGGCCTGAAATCACATTCATATCTAAGTTTGCTGCATGCATGTTACAAGGACACTGGGTCATGTCATGTAAGGGACATGGTACTGCAAAAAAACGGAAACATAGTCTACATTGCAGAACCACTCAACTTTATTAATGTATAGTGAATAAATGTTACACTACTGTGCACAGCCTGACGTGACGATGCTAGCACGTTAGCAGCGGTTAGCTAATTATGCTAACGTTAGTTATCTACAAGTCTCCTCCAAGTGACAATCATATTATATACACAATGCTGGCAATGCTGAGAACAATTAGCATCCTCGTTTATCTTACTTACATTGAGTTGACTGTGTGGCTTAATCCACAGATGTGGTGAAGCACTGTTTTGTTATGGTTTGCTAAGGAGTAACCCATTGCTTGAAATAGTGGAGAGCTGGGTGTCAAATCTTCGCATTGTATCGCAGAGTGATTTATTATTAGCTGTGCTGAGTCTGAGTTGAAATGTCCAGGGATATTCCAACTCATGGAACGTCTCTCGGCCAATCAGAAACAAATAAATAGTTCCATAGAACCCAATTGTTGTATAAAGGCTCAGGTACAGAGGCCAGAGCGTGTAGGACCAAGAGCAGAGAGCAGAGGAGCTCTGGGGCTCTCCACAGGCATCCTGGAGGTCAAGGGCAGCCGCAGAGCCTGTGGAGCATCTCGCCACATGAACACATCCTAAGGCTACTGCCTTTCATATCTGTCTGTCTCTTTCTCTCTCTCTGTCTTTTTTATTCTTTTTCTTAATCTGTCTGTCTGCCCCCTTTTTTCTCACCTTTCTCTTTTCTCTCTATCCCTCTGTATCTTTCCATGCTTTTTCTCACACACTTCTATCTCTGTCTCTCTCCATACCCCCCCCCCCCCCCTCCCCCTTCTTCCTCTCCTCCTGGTGAACATGTAGCTCTGCAATGTTTTATTAAATCCTCCACCAAGGCTGTCTTAATTGCCTGAGCCTCCCACCCACTCTGGGCAGTTAGTGCGCTGCTACAGTATGAGCGCGCCGACATCACTGCAGTCTGCAGCTGCAGCAGCTGGGCAACAGGAGCCAATCAGGTTGGGACTCACACATCCATCTCATCTCTGCACAACACCTCCATGGCTATCTGCAGTACTTTAGGAGCAGTGACCAAGGCATGGTGTGAATACGGTTGGAGAGGGGGAGGTGCATACAGTTAATTTCCCTTTTTCTCTGTGTAATATTAAATGGGTTTGCAATAGGTTCTTTTAAAATGTACCAGTAAATGACTGTAGAATTCGAAAACATGAAAACAGCCACAACTAATTAGTTGGTGGATCTTGAAATAGAAGCAGAACTTGAAGCGGTCTTGTGAATTTGCTGTAGCCTAAGTTGGACACAAGTGCTTTAAATTTGAGATGTGCTTTATGATTCGTGTCAGGCTCTATTAAAATCCTTGAGAACCAAGCAACACTAACCAGGATGCATTGCTTCTGTTCATGCTCCATCACGGCCCCAGAGAAAGAAGAAGGTGTTTCTGCAGCAGATGTTCTTTGTGTCTCACACTGTCTGCACACGCTGACAAACAGCTGTCTGTTTTGAAATCAAATATAGACAAGTGGAAGATGCTGCTGTACGCTAGATGGAACTTTTGGAACACTGAGCTGACTTTTTTACATTTTACATCCTGACATCTCTCGAATCTGGAATCATGTGCAATTTTTTTTCTGAGTATATTACCTGATGAGTGAACCTCCAAAGAGGCTTAACAATTATGTTACATGGCCCTGCAGAGTGAGTGGAAGGGAGAGACTCAAAAGACGCCTCGGCCAGGTGGACGCTAAAGTTTTTCCTTCAGCTGCTTGGCTGTTGTTTCGGTCACTTATTCCTCATTTTGTCCGTCTTTGACTGTTTGCAAAGTCCCTGCTTTGCTTCTTCCCACACTGGCCATCTTGTTGAATAGCAAAGTCATTTTTTCACACAGACATACACACACACACGCACGCACGCACGCACGCACGCACGCACACACACACACACAGGCCCCGGCTGAGGAAACCCTCCCCAGCATACAGCAGCCCAAACAGGCAGATGGCTTGGCTGCCTCCAGTGCAGTCTGCAGCCAGACCCCATTTCGCCCCATTAAGGGTGTCCTGGACAGGGAGGAAATCAAAGCTCATCTAATTGCTGAATCTCGAGTCTGAGCAAAGAGGCGCCAAGGCAGTGAAACTGCTCGCTTGGCCCTGGAAGAAGAAGCACTTGGCTTAGCTGCGCCTCAGAGGGTGTTTGTTCTGCCCTAACTGGGTCCTCCCTCCAGGATGGCTCCGTGGCCAAAGGCCAGCTTACTGTGGCTCTGCCCATCGCATGAACAGAGAGCCTGGACGGAGATAATCAGAGAAGAAAGGGAAATCAGAAAGGAAAGGACAGGAAAGCAGGACATAAGAAACGCTGGAAATTCCTCTACTCCTCTAATGCTTTCTTAGGTAAAAATGGCTCCTCTACTTGGATTAGTACTCATGTGCTGTGTGGGGTGCTGTGTGTATTATGTGTGTGTATGTGCTGTGTGCGGTGGTGTGTGTGTTCTGTGTGGGGTGCTGTGTGTGTTATGTGTGTGTATGTGCTGTGTGGGGTGGTGTGTGTGTTATGTGGGGCCATTGTGTACTTACACACCTTGTGTCGACATTCCTTTACACAGTGCACTCTTAATGGTGTGCACAAGGACAAGCACCCAGGTTAATTAGAGGAAGCGTGGGGCGAGTGTTCTGGGCTGGCACTAATAAACGAGGCAGGTGAGGTTTCTTGATTGCTACTGTAGTGTGTGTGTGTGTGTGTGTGTGTGTGTGTGTGTGTGTGTGTGTGTGTGTGGACGTGCATGTGTGGACGTGCATGTGTGTGTGATTTGCCTCATGCAGCACTTTGCTGCAGTCTCACCTGTCTGTCCGGTTGTAAAAAAAGAGCTAGCTAGCGACTATACTGGCCTACAGCCAAAACACATGAATAACTGATCATGGCCATAATGCAGCCCGAGTCAGCAGTTTATAGTATACAGTAGGTTTATAGTATACTGTAGGATGGAGCGGGGCCAGCTTCTCTAAGCAGGTCAGCAAGAGAGCACAGCCCGCAGGCCCTGTAGGTTAGAGTTTTAGTCTTATTGCACAGCTGGACAAGATAAACGTTGCACGTTGTTAGGTAGTTGTGGGGCTCTTATGATCGTGGCTGGTGTGAGTTCACCTTAAAGAGGCCTCTCACAGTGCAGTGGATTTATGCCCCTTTGTGTAGCTGCATGCTGTGAAGTGTTACTGTTTTAGAACTTGATTTTAAAAGCAGTTAAATAGGCCAAGGAAGAAAGAGAAATATAAACTTTTATTCGCATCACAGTCGATGGGCCATGGTCTGTTCTGTAATGAAATCTCATCTCTGAAGCTTTTGGTATTATATCCCACCGAAATGCATCGGTTCTTACACAGAACATAATTAAGCAATGCATTTTTGTGTCTAGTTTCCATTTAGTCTCCAAATAGTGGGAAAATCTATGATTAACTGCTATGTTGATTTTTTTTTTACCCTCACATGCTTTCCTTTACTCTATGAAGTTGTTTGGAACCGACAGTGTTATAGATCGTCAGTAGTTTGGGATAAAGTGATTAATATTAATTTGTGGTATAGCTGTAGACGTGCTCTTCAGTGAACTGGGTGAAGAAAAACCTCTGGACTTCATGGTTTGAAGTGATTTAAGTGCCTCGTATTGCACACATGAAACAGGAAATGGGTCATGCTTACAAGCTTCTTTCAGACCAGTTTGTGAAGTGCTTACATGTATAGTATGTTCTGTACATTTGTTTGTGTGTCTACAGTATATATATATGTGTGTGTGTGTGTGAGTTTGTGTGTGTGAGCATACTGCAAGTCTTTGATGTCTTCTCAACCAACCACAGTTCAAACATGCATAGGGTGACTCAATACGTAAAATTAGAAAAAGCCTCGTAAAGCACTAAGATCCTTGTAAAGTGCTGAGATGCTCATGCTTGAAGTCACCATGAAATTCTTCTAGCACAGAGAAGGAGAAGGCAAATGATCACACACATTCTTCTAATCCCATTTCACAATTTCTTTGTATAGTATGTATAACAAAATACACACGCACACACGCGCACACACACACCAAAACGATCTGCGGTGGTTTACAGAACACACTTCTCTCACTGACTAGAAGTGTTTGTGATTGCGGTCTGAACTTTACACAGGATAAAGTAAACCCAGTAGATGTGCCACCTCCACACGCTGCACCCATGTGCACCCCATCCCCACCATGCACTCATGTCCACCCCATCTCCACCCATGTGCGCCCCATCCCCACCCATGTGCACCCCATCCCCACCCATGTGCACCCCATCCCCACCATGCACTCATGTGCACCCTACACCCATGTGCACCCCATCCCCACCATGCACTCATGTGCACCCTACACCCATGTGCACCCCATCCCCACCCTGCACTCATGGTCACCTCATCCCCACCCTACACCCATGTGCACCCCATCCCCACCATGCACTCATGTGCACCCTACACCCATGTGCACCCCATCCCCACCATGCACTCATGTGCACCCTACACCCATGTGCACCCCATCCCCACCCTACACCCATGTGCACCCCATCCCCACCCTACACTCATGGTCACCCCATCCCCACCCTACACCCATGTGCACCCCATCCCCACCCTGCACTCATGGTCACCCCATCCCCACCCTACACCCATGTGCACCCCATCCCCACCCTGCACCCATGTGCACCCCATCCCCACCCTGCACCCATGTGCACCCCATCCCCACCCTGCACCCATGTGCACCCCATCCCCACCCTACACCCATGTGCACCCCATCCCCACCCTGCACCCATGTGCACCCCATCTCCACCCTGCACCCATTTGCACTCCATCTCCACCCTACACCCATGTGCACTCCACCTTGAGAGCAGCCGGCAGCCTAATGGGCGTAATACGGTCCGCCAGGCCTGCTCGGAATCTGATCGATGGAATTATCATCTGGAGCATTTAATGAAGTGTGGGTTTGAAGGGGCAGCTGGAATATGTACGTTTTTCATTTGGAACTCAGGACGCGTGGCTCTGTGTGACTGTAGCTGAATCGATAATAGACTGTCTAATGAAGAAATGTGTTCCCACAGAAGATGAGGGGGGAAGACACTCAGTGTGTGTGTTTAATGAAGGCAGGGGCTACCGGAGCAGATGATTGTAAAATAGCTTCTGTTTGACTGGCTGCCAATACAATGCTGGTAGGTAGCTTATTAGGATACACAACTAACTTGGAAAATACATTGTGTTTTACATGTGTGGCCTGTGCAGTAGGAAAGCTAACAGGACAGACGTCTAAACATAACAAGCATTGTGCAGAATATAATGCCATTTACTCAGTGCTTTTACTCAGTGCTTTTACCAGAGTCTTCACATGGTCTCTGTCCCTGCCCCTGTAAGGAAGCTAAATGTATGTATGTAAATATATGGATATTACATACATACAGCCACCAGCCTCTCATTCCGCTTCCAGTGGCCTCTCAATTAACACTCATGTCCTGACAATTACCTCTCTGCTCTGTAATATTTTTATGGTGTGTGTGTGTGTGTACACTTATACAGTAGTGGGTGTTTGCCCCAGTAGGGGTCTCAGGATGCAGGTGTCACCCCACAGCAGGCCTCTGGGTCAAGTCAAGTTTATTTATATAGCGCATTGCATACACAGAGGTCATTCAATGTGCTTTACATAAACAAAACCAAACAAAAATAACAAATAAAAGCGTAGAAAGGCAATATAGTCAAAGAATAGTTAAAAGGTAAATATCATAATAAAAAGAAAACATAAAACACAAGGTAAAATAATTTAAAAATAAAGAATAATTAGTAAGCAAAAAACAAAGGCAAAAGTAGTGAAAAAAGTGATAAAAGACAAGGTAGAATAATTATCAAGGCAGATTCAGAATTTGTAACTCGGCACAGTTAGCAGAAAGCATCTGAGAACAGTTTGGTCTTAAGTCTAGATTTTTGATGTCATCCGAAAGTTGGTTTCACAGCTGAGCCGCATAGCAGCTAAAAGCTGCTTCACCATGTTTAGTTCTAACAGTAGGTTTTACTAGCAGGTTTTTCACCTGGGACCTAAGAGGACGAGAAGGTGTGTACTGCTGAAGCATGTCTGACAGGTATTTAGGTCCTGCTCCATTTACTGATTTATAAACAAGCAATAGTGCTTTAAAGTAAATTCTGTGACTTACTGGAAGCCAGTGCAAGGACTTAAGAATTGGAGTAATGTGGTCAGTTCTTTTAGTTTTTGTTAGAATCCTAGCTGCTGCATTTTGTATCACCTGAAGCTGTTTAATTGTCTTTTTAGGAAGGCCTGTGAACAGTCCATTGCAGTAATCAACCCTGCTGGAGATAAATGCATGAATGTTTTTTTAATGAGTTTTTCTAAGTCATATTTTGACATCAGCCCTCTGAGTTTGGCAATATTTTTGAGGTGGTGAAAAGCTGATTTAGTTATCGCTTTCATGTGGCTGTTGAAATTTAGATCACTGTCAATTAATACACCAAGATTTTTAACTGTATCCTTTGCCTTCAACCCTTTTGTGTCAACGAGAGTGGCAACCATAAGTCTTTCTTCCTTTTTACCAAATATAATTACTTCAGTTTTTTCTTTGTTCAGCTGAAAATTTTTTTGAGACATCCAGGTGTTAATTTGTTCTATACACTGACACATAGATTCAAGAGGACTGTCTGTCTAACGACTATGGTTTGGTGACAGAGCTAAGTAAATTTGTGTGTCATCTGCATAGCTATGATATGAAATCAAATTATTTTGGATGATTGTTTATTGGCATATAGAGGTTGAATAATAGTGGCCTCAAGATCGACCCCTGGGGAACACCACAGGTCAAGGACGTTGGTGTTGAGGTACAGTTTCCGATGGCAACAAAGAAGCTCCTTTCTTGTAGATATGATTTTAGCCAGCTGATAACTATGCCTGTAAATCCAACCCAGTGTTCTAGTCTGTGTAGTAAAATATTGTGATCAACAGTGTCAAATGCTGCACTAAGGTCCAGTAGCACTAGGACTGATGTTTTACCTGAATCTGTGTTGAGGCGTATGTCATTGGAAACTTTAACGAGAGCTGTTTCAGTGCTGTGATTTGCCCGAAAACCAGACTGAAAGTAATCAAAATACCCATTTGATGTTAGGAAGGTGGTTAATTGATTAAAGACTACTTTTTCAATAATTTTGGCAATAAAAGGTAGATTGGATATGGGCCTGTAATTGTTTAGCATGGAGGCATCCAGGTTATTCTTCTTGAGAAGTGGCTTTACAACAGCTGTTTTCAGTGACTTAGGAAAAGTGCCAGACAGCAGTGATACATTTACAATTTGAAGGACATCCGCCGCAATGAGGTGAAAAACAGTTTTGAAGAAATTGCTAGGCAGAGTGGTGTCTAAGACACATGTGGAAGAGCTGAGATTCTGTACCGTTTTTTCAAGTGTTCAAGGGTCGAGCAGAGAGCAGTGCTGAGACGCTGACCATAATGATAGGAACCTTCTCCTGCACTGCTCTCTGCCATAGTGGTGACTCCAAATGGCCTGGGCAGTGGACAGCTGTGATGCCGACAACGGCGCAGGGAAAAGACAGACAGATATAGAGCTAGACAGACAGATAGATAGACAGGAACAGGCAGACACACTTGCATGAATACTTGAGAAGTGTGGATGACAGACACACACACACACAGAAGCTTGCACTGGCTCCGACCCCATTTAGCATTCAAGGAGCTCGGCAGTAGCTGGATGAACAGTAGGAGTCCGAGACACCAGGTTCACGCGTTTCATCACTCTGATGAAAGTTTCCCCCTCACTCGCTCTCTCCCTCCCTCTCTCTCTCTCTCTCCTTGTTCTTTTTCTCTCTCTCTCTCTCTCTCTCTCTCTGACTCTCCCTCACTTACTGTCTGCCTAGCTCTGTCTAGCTCTCTTTCTTTCTGTCTCTTCTCTCTGTCTTTCTCTCTTCTCTCTGTCTTTCTTTCTGGGTTCTTTTGTACACGTAATGAGCTGGAGATTATTTGCCTCTTTCTCCCATCTAACCCCCTCTCCAAAACACATATACCCTAACCTCCGGATTACCTGCCCCCCATGTCGTGCTCTCGGCCCACGCAGCCCCCTAAACTCAGTCCATCTCCCGCTACCCTCCTGCAGCGCACATCATCCCCTCACACATCCTGGCCAGCTCGCCAGCCTGCCTCAGGGGCCAGAAAGAGAGAGGAGGGGTGGGAGGGGGCAGCCCTGGGGTCCCAACCGTCCATGGCCAGAGTGCACAGGGATGAGTTGTGTGTATTATTTGTATGTGTGTGGTGGTGGGTCGTGGGGGATGGCACATTGTTATAACTGTAACACAGCTCTATTTCGCTCATGGTCTCACGTGTCTGTTCAAGGATTTTTTAGGCTTTGAGGATGTTACAGACATCAGACATGTTTAAGCCAACTGAGCTGTTTCAAAGCCTATAGTGAACACTGGAGGTTGATAGACAGTGCGGGGGAAGATGAACATACAGTACAGTGTGGTGGTGTGTCTCTGATACTGCCGGCTAATTATGCTGTGTGTATTTTTATCTGCTGTGTCACTAACAGTAGCTCTCTCTCTCTCTCTATCGCTCTCTCTCTCTCTCTCTCTCTCTCTCTCTCTCTCTCTCTCTCTCTCTCTCCTCTCCCTCTCTCTCCTGCAGTGGTGACCATAAGGTGGTCCTGTCGCTGCTGTCGATGGCGTCGCTGGCGCTGGTCTTCGTGCTGGTGCAGCGCCGGTGTTCTGCCGTGTCCAAGATCGCCCTGGCACTGGGCCTCCTGGGAGTCTACAGCTACCGCGCCGCTGCCGGCTCCGTCCTGTTCCCATGGCAACACAGCAGCCGCGCCGCGTCCAAGTGAGTCGGCCGCTAATTCCGCAGCAGCTAATAATACAGGAGGGGGCGGAGAGGGCGTGGGGGGTGGGTGGGGTGTTCATAAACACGGGCGCCTGGCTTGCATAGACCTTTCCTGACAGTTTTTACCATTTAAATGTTTACTGAGTAGTTTGGTAGAGGAATGAGCTGACAGAGAGAATGCTGCGTCCTGCATCACTCTCTCTTTCTCTCTTTCTCTCTCTCTCTTTCTCTCTCTCTCTCTCTCTCTCTTTCTCTCTTTCTCGTTATTTCCTTCTCTTTCTATTTCCCTCACTTTTTCTTTCCTTCTCTTTCTGTCTTTCTCTCTCTTTCTTTGCTACTACCCCCCCCCCCCCCCCCCCCCCCACACACACACACACACATACACACACACACACACACACACACACACACACACACACACACACACACACACACACACGTACATACACACACACACATACACACCCCATACCACCCCCCCCCCCCCACACACACACACACACACATACACACACACATACACACCCCATACCCCCCCCCCCCCCCCCCACACACACACACAGACACAGACACACACACCCCATACCCCACACCCCTCTCTCCACAGCTGTTCCTCTCAGGCAATTGGATTCATTGCATAAATATTTTCTTAACATTCATTCATCTTATTACTGTTTCTGGTTGTTAGGTGGGGGGTGGTAGACAGTAATTATGCTCAGCTTTGTGTTAAACTTGGAGCAGAATGTTGATTGAACATGTCGCTCCAATCAAGCACAGCTGGAAAACCAAAAGGCACATGTGATTTATAAAGAACCAGTTTATAGACAGTTTATGGGCATTTTACAACCCAGTTGTATGGAGTAATAGTTTCAGTCTCCGTGGCCCAGATGGTTTGTCCCAGAGCTGTATATATAGAGAGTTCGGACAACTCAAATCATGTTTCATCCCAACATCGGATGATTCTACAGTATAACCCTATGGAGCGAATACAGTATGTTGAAATAAATCGCTTATTATATTATCAATGTTTGTCAATATGTAAAAGGCCCTTATTCCACTGTATATTTACCTTTGATATCTTAAAATGGCCATTGTAGTGAGTGACCACGTTGGGATGAAACATGGCGTCCATGAAACCCGTGACCACCTCGGAACCAATCGTTAACAAGATATCTCAGAACATTTGATTCCCTAGTTGTCGCAACTCTCTCTATATACGGCTCTGGTTTGTCCTCTTTGGGCCTCTATACTGTAGTTAATGAGACCAGGGTTCCACTGCTTGGCCTGGGTGCAGACTAGCATTGACCTCCTCTCTTCCTTTCCTCTCTTCTCTTTCTCCCTTTCCTCTCTTCTCCTTCCCTCTTTCTCTCATCTCTTCTTTTCTCCCTTTCCTCTCCTCCTCTCTTTATCTCCTCTTCTTTTCTCTCTTCCTCCCCTCCCCTCTCTTCCTCTCCTCCTCTCTCCCAGTCCTCCCCTCCTCTCCTCCTCTCCTCTCAGTCTTCTCTGTGTTCTGCATTCAGTTCTCCCGGCCTGCAGCACAGCCAGAGAAAGTAATGAGAGGGCAGGTTGAGGGTAGCTTACAGTTCCCCTAACTACCACCCCACACCCCCACACAGACACACACACATACACACATACACACACACACACACACACACACACACACACACACAGCCACATACACACACACACAGCCACCTTCCTCCTCTCCCTCCCTGTCTCTCTCCCACTTACCTCTCTCTCTCTCTCTCTCTCTCTCTCTCTCTCTCTCTCTCTCTCTCTCTCTCTCTCTGTCTCTCCATTCCTTTGCCATGTGCTTCATCCACTCCCCCATTCCACACTTTGTCACAATACTGCAGTGCAGTGCTCTTGACATTTCCTCCCCTCTAATTAAAACTATGACCCTGCTCTCACCTCCAGTGCCCACCATCGCTCACAGTGCCTATGTGCCTGCCCTGCGTGTGTGTGTGTGTGTGTGTGTTTGTTGCACATATGTATGTTTATGTTTTATGTAGTCTGTAGTGTTTTTATTATGTTTGTCTGTGTGTGTGTGTGTGAATGGGGTTTGGGAGTTTGTCACGCCGTGACTGGATGTAATTGACAGTGCCATGCGTGCCACCGCTCGCCTGCCCCTGCTAGTCATTAATCACGGCGCCCTGTTGTTTATGCCAGCCTCGCCAACCTCTGGCATTTCTATTAAGTTGATCCCCGTGGTCGCTCCAGTTACCCGCTTTCCCATTTAGCACCATGCCACTGTGTACTGACAGACAACTGTGCCCTGGTAGCCTTATCAAAGACATCAGAGGCCCTTGTTTGTGTTTGTGTGAGTGAGAGAGGGAGAGAGAGAGAGAGAGAGAGAGAGAGAGAGAGCCATGTAAGTTGTTTGTCTTTGTTATGTTTTATGTGTGTGTGTGTGTGTGTGAATTATCATTTGCATATGTAAATGTTAAGGTTAAGGTGTGAGAGTGTGTGCGTGCATGAGGTGTGCGTCAGTGAGTGTGTGTGTGTGTGTGTGTGTGTGCGCACATACTTCCGTGTGCATCAGTGTGAGTGTATGTGTGTGTGTGTGTGTGTGTGTGTTAATGAGGGTCTATTTTGCGTATCTGAGGGTGTATGTGAGGGACAAATGGTTTTGTTGAGGTCAGTGTTTGCGCATGAGCCCGTGGTAGTGAGTCATTGTTGTTTTTACTGCAGTACTTCTCTTCTAGTGGTTCCATGTTTTTTTATCCATATTTCCTTACTAACAACAACATGACCCTTGTCTGAACTTTGAATAGATGAAAGCTGTTATCGGGCTCAATGCAGTGCAATTTCTCTTCCTCTCTCTTTCTTTTTCTCTCCCTCTTTCCCCATCTTTTTGTGTCACTCTTCCCCCCTTCTCTCTTTTGCTCTCCCTCGCTCTCTCGCTCCTGCTGTAAATGCTCAGTCTGTCATATCCTACATTAATCTGCAACAGTTTGAACTGTAATGCTTATCCTCCACCCTCTCTCTCGCTCTCTCTGTGTGTGTGTGTGTGGATCCTGTTTGGTTTAGAGGCACTGATGACACTCTATCACACACACACACCTGTTGCCACACTGTAGTGGTCAGCTCTTCAGCCAGAGTTGAGCCTCTCTTCATCTCTCTCTTTCTCACACACATAGTATCATTCTCCCTCTCGGTCGACACAATAACGCTCTTCTATCTGCCTGTCTGTCTGCCTATTGGCCTGTCTTTATGTCTGTCTGTCTGCCTGTCTGTCTGCCTATCGGCCTGTCTTTATGTCTGTCTGTCTGTCTGCCTATCGGCCTGTCTTTATGTCTGTCTGTCTGCCTGTCTGTCTGCCTATCGGCCTGTCTTTATGTCTGTCTGTCTGTCTGTCTGTCTGTCTGTCTGCCTATCGGCCTGTCTTTATGTCTGTCTGTCTGTCTGTCTGTCCAGCCAGCCAGACCACTCCTCCATTTAACGAGTGCCTCTCCTCTACGGCTGCCCATAAACACTCCACAGCGCGGCAGCACATCTATGGCCACTGACACTGAAACCGTCACCCACAGCCTCTTTGGGAGCCTTATGCCCGCCTGGCAGCCCTGATGAGCAGTGATGGATGTCTCTGCACCCAGGGCACAACCTCACACCCCACCCCGTGTCACCCCGTGCCAACCCCTATCCCTCACGTTCCCTCATTTTGCCCTACAACTGCCCCAAAATGCCCCTTAGTCCAGAATAGATGTGGGATTTGACAGCTGGCTCTGGGTGGTTGTAGTCCCGTCTCAGACAAAGCAGAGTTTATAAAAAACAAATAATTTTATTTCAATAAATAATAATTTGAGTTAAAATCCAGGGGTTGAAAATGAAAGCAATATACACATGAGCATTGTGCGCTTTCAGGTGTGGAGAGAAATGCAAGCCTTCTCTGAAGGCAAACTCATGGCCTTGTTATCCACACCTTTTTAGGTGTAGACAATTAAGCTGATTCTGCCTCTGAAGTAGGCCTCCCTGTGTGTTTTTCCTTTTGTATGTGTGTCCTTTTTCTGTTTATATTTGTGTGTGTGTGTGTGTGTTTGTGTATGTTTCTATTGCATGTGCCTGTGTTTTCTCTATGTATTGTGCTCATTTGTGTAATGCGTGTGTATACACGTTAGTATACACATTATGCACATTTGTTTATGTATTGAATGCATGTGTTGATTTATTATGGTGTGAGTGTTTGCTCTGATACATTATTTGTGTGTGTGTGTGTGTGTGTGTGTGTGTTGTATTGTCCGTGTTCACTCTTTGTTCTGTGGAGCAGAGGGAGTGATCTCAGTGCTGAGTTCTGCTCACACTGGTGTGTGTTCAGTAATGGCAAGTCATTTGCCTTGTAGTTTGACTACGCCTGCACGCCCCAGCTTAAAACTGGCCTGCCAGAATTTGTAATAGCACAGACCAGCCGATTAATGTTCTTACACTTCTACTGGTGTACACACACATACGCGCACACACACGCACACTGTTACATAGTTAAGGAGGCCTACAAATGAGGACTTAGGCTCACACAGCTCCTGGGGGAAACAGTTTCTTGATCTGTTCTGTTCCGGTAGTTGGTGCAGTGCAGGTCAATTCTTGGCCACTGTTTTGTTTTTCAGTGTTTTTGTACGCTCCCTATCCCCCAGCACTGAACTGAACCATTTGCACTTTTTTATCTTTTCTTTTATTTGTCCTTGCTGAAGACCAGCACAGTATTTTAAGGAAGCAAGTGAACGGACACACACAGAAGCCATCTGAACCCCGTTTCTTTATATTCCAGTGAGTGACACATAAATGACTCTTTTTTTTTTTGTCTCACCATTACTGCCTTTTTGAAATTAATTAAGTCCAGTTAAGGTGCTCTTTGCCTCCACAAAAAATGTCCATACACAAGCAGTGATGCTTCACAGTAAGTCTCCTCACAGCCAAAATGTCTTTTTCATTCTTTTTCAGTTTGGCATTTTCTTATTTTCTTGTCGTTTCCGTCAACAGCTTTTTGGGTTAAGGGACGATGATTATCCAAGCGTACTTATTTAGAGTGCACCGTTTCAATTGTTTTGTTGGGGTTGGGGGAGTAAGATGACATGTCTTGGAAGGAGGACTCTCGGCTCCAGGTTGGCATGGTGACTCGGTGATGCCAGGGCTGAGTGTGTGAAAAGGCAACATGGCAAGGCAACATCTGCAGCCTGCATGGGAAGCTAATCACAACACTCATTTACTTACCTCCCTTACTCACTAAACAAGTCACTGCACTAGGAAAGATTACGGTCCACACCGGCCACTGCACTGGGAGAGCTTACAGTCCAGACCGATGCACTGCACTGCACTGCACTGGGAGAGCTTATAGTCCAGACCGATGCACTGCACTGGGAAAGCTTACAGTCCAGACCGATGCACTCCACTGATAAACAGCTCCATCATTGGCTTGATACCCAAGGGGGCATACACTGTGCTGTAATTCTCTTTGGGTAAAACATCCTCTAAATGAAATGTAAATTGTTAAAACTAAATATTGATACCTATTCTAATAATATTCAGCCATGACAAAATAGGGGCAGGGGGGGGCTTGTATTTCACATTAAACGGTTCTGACACCTTTGCTCATTGAACTCTTTACCTCTTTTAATTGACATTTGATGTAATGCATAAGAGATGACTATCAGTGGATTCCCTCTGAAGATGTTTTTCCTCTTCATCTCCTTGCTCGCAATTCTCATGTTTGTAGTGGTGGGTGTTCTCTGCATAAGACTCCCCCAGACAAGCCCACGAGCTAATGTCACATCCACTGCTAGCCTCGTAATGAGACCTATTCCTGTAAAGCTTGATGTTCTTGCTGCCAAGACATCTGTAGTCGTCTTTCACTCCCCAGACGTCGCAAAAGAAGGCACGTAGCTTCCCTTCTGGGCTCGGTGAGACGCTGTTCGTTCGCCCGTTTGAGCTGTCACCCTCCCAAGCCTCCAGAAGTTCCCCGTGCTCTTTGTCTGTTTAACATCGTCTCAGATGTGCATAAAAACAGACGCGCGCGCCAAACATCTGAGCATGGTAATTAAAGTTGGGGTTGATACACCTGCGTCAAGGGGATTGCGCTGAGAAAGAGGGCATGTGTTTTATTTTTATCGTGATTAGTTTAGAAGTGTTTGTTGTGCTGACGCCTTATTTGCGAGCATTTATGCATGCAAAATCTCTTATGGAAATGAAATCCACTTCTCTCATCAGCTCCCCTCCCCACTACCACACACACACACATACACACACTTCCACGCACACAACCACAGATGTAAACATTTCTGAGTGTACTGACACACATACAATAATTTACTGGCGCTTGGCTAGGATGCAAGAATTATGTAGAAATCCACGGCTTGGTCCATGCATACAATACATGCATAACATTATCACAACCACCCACCCATACACACACACACACACACACACACACACACACACACACAAGCAGATGCATCCACACACATAAACTGCAGTTATTTGCAGTCTGCCTGAGACACGGGTCAGTCTGGGTCTTGTTCAGAATATTATTTCACTCTCAGAGCTGTGTGCTAAGGCAGATCTTGTTTACATGGGGGGCCTGCTTGGCTGGCCAGTAATTGCCACACAGATTATCTAAATGCAGAAGCAGCTGTATAGGCGGAAATAACATTATCTGTAAGTTAAGTGTATCAGGAGTTACTGAAGGAAAGTAATTCAGTAGTCCATTACTTCTCTTAACATGTAATCTCAGTACTAATTTTCTTGCTGCTCAGTATAGTATAGTGTACAGTAATATAGTATAGGCTAACACCATCAGTCCAAAGAAAGTGTTAAGTGCCATTTGTCAGATGTGGACTCAGCTAGCTACCTGGTAATGTTTAACCACATAGCTACTTTCCATAGGTATCAGTAACTATTTGTTTAAAACATTTACCGTCTTCCCTTGCAGTACCACTTTGTACTTCATGTAGTGCTGAATGGAAAACAATGCAAGCCAATGGAAGAGTTCAGGTTTTAGAATCCTACATAATCCTACACGCAGCCCCTTCAACCAGATTACTGTGATCACATTACTTTGCACTGCCTAAAGTTGATTTGATTTATATTTCATATATGTCGTGCTGATTAAGTGCATAAACCGATTTGATTTATATTTTATATGTTGTGCTGATGCAGTGCATAAACTGATTTGATTTATATGTTATATGTCGTGCTGATGCAGTTCATAAACTGTAGTTATACTTCACATGATGCAAACGATGCCTGGGTGGATGTGAAGACATAGGGCTACAGGTTCTGCGGTCAGATTGCTAGAGTACTGTGTCTGTATTGAATTCAATCCATGACAGAAGCTATAGAAATATACTGCATGTGCATACAGTATATTCTGGTCTTAGGTTTTCAATGCAGATGTGGACTGATGCCTGATATGGAAGTTTAAATTGGTTGTCTTGGTGCTTTGTGCTTAGAATAGCCATTTTCCTACCCCAGGCAATGGAAATGTGCTAAGTGGTTGCTAAGGGTATTACCATCAAAATTACTTGAATTCATTTCTTCCTTCCTTCCTTCTTCCTTCTTCCTCTGGCCTGCACCCTGTCTGTCACAAAACCTTGAGTCTTTAAAAAAGAGCGAGAGAGAGAGAAAAGAAAAGAAACGTGTACAGATAACATGTCTCAGTGTATTGAAGAAATACAGATTATTGCAACTCACCATGAGGGGCGAGTTGTCAAGGTTAGTAGGGTATTTAATGGTGTATGTAAGGATGCTCGTTAAATTAGTCTGGGTGCCAGTGCCTTAGTCTATCTTTACCAACTAGCTCTTTAACCACAGATTTGTATTTTATTTCATGTCATGTTTTTTGGTTTGTTTTGTTTGGTATTGTTTAAAGTGGCATATTTGTCTGTGTGCTTTCTGACTGTTAATAAGTGTGAATAACAGGCTGTGCAGACAGACCCAAATCCATCTGCTCAGTTAAGGCCCTTGCACTTGGACGATGCCATCACTTGGACTTGCCAACTCGGGGGGGATGCAAAGACTGGGAGGATGAAGGTCCATGTCTCCTCCCCACTCTAGTCCTCTTCCTCACTAATGTAGACCGCTTATTGATTGGTGTGTGTACAGGGACTTCCTGAATGTGCCCAAACACTTTGTCTGCCTGGTGTGTGTTATGTGTTGAATATTCCCATTTGCGGTAATTGCTCTTCTTTAACTATTAGACACAGCCATTACGCCATTTTGTGTGCAATCCATTATTGAGCTGTCTAATTCCCCTAATCAGTGCTTTAATAAGTCTAGTCACCATGTCCTCTCTGCTCACTTTAAACCCTCACCCCACCCCATCTCACACCATCTGACCCACACACACACACACATGCATTTCCACTCCTCTCTCTCAGACTGACAGTTTGTTGGAATCCACTCTGAAATGGTCTGTCATTCCTCTAGGAATGTCTCCACTGGCTTTTTGCCAGATTTCTGTCCCTTTCTTGGCTACCTGTGTGTGTGTGTGTGTGTGTGTGTGTGTGTGTGTGTGTGTGTGTGTGTGTGTGTGTGTGTGTGTGTGTGTGTAAAGGAACAGGAAAGTGTGTGTGTGCATGAGTGTGACAAGGTATTTATGAATGTGTGTGTGTGTGTGTGAATGACAGGAAGACGGCATGTGTGTGTGTTCCGTGCCAGAGATGCGCAGTACTGTGCTGGCTGTCGCGCTCCATGCTCCAGGAGGGAGCCGCAGTCAGGCCAGATAAATAAAACATGGCGGAACATCTGCTTTTCTACTCTCACATCCCTCCTTCCCTACCTCCCTGGGCTCTGGCAGACACATAGGCATGCCCTAAGGCTGCGTCATGCTCCCTGTCAGTCAAGTGAAACACACACACACACACACACACACACACGTCTCAAGGCTGAGATTCTTGCCAGACGATTTGTGTGGATTTGTGTTTCTGCCCCAAACTTCGCTTGGGTTTGTTTGCTCGTCCTCGCCGGCTCATTGTCCTTCTCTGCACTCGTGTTGGAATGAGATGCGCTCTGCTTTCGCATTCGACGGCTCTCGTGGGGTTGTACAGTGGAATTGCTACGCTGACTTGTCTGCATCAATAACAACTCTCTCACTTCCTCTACCTACCCCCCCCCTCCTCCCCCCCCCCCCCCAGCCCATAGGCTACAACTCACATCCTCACATCCAGCAGTGCTGTTTATGCCTTCTTCCCCTTTTTCTATACTCTTCTCCCACCCCACCCCAGCCCACCCCAAATCCTGTCAAAAATGAGCACTTGTGGGGAGATGGAAGTATAAGCCCTGGTTGTGAGGTGTGAGAGATGGTTACTACTGAGACCTCTCTTGTTATCTGTGCCCCACGCTGCGTCATTCCTTTTGACATCAGCCAGAAAACAACAAGCTGTTGCTTAGGCCCCGTTGCCATAGTGACTTGTCAGGAAGTTGTGGTTTGTGCCTGCTGTGCTTTTAATGGAGCATCAGGAACAGCCGTACGTATCCCATATCCCATCGTCATTGGAGGCTGTGTGTGTGTGTGTGTGTGTGTGTGTGTGTGTGTGTGTGTGTGTGTGTGTGTGTGTGTGTGTGTGTGTGTGTGTGTGTGTGTGTGTGTGTGTGTGTGTGTGTGTGTGTGTGTTTGAGCCATAGTATGTCATACAGCATTGTTTTACATAAAGTATTTTGTTGCACATCACCCTGACATGATCTATTTCTTTCCCCGCTAATGGCTTGTTCCCCATGAGCTTGGTCCAGTGTTCTCTCTCTCTCTCCCCCTCTTTCTCTCTCTCTCCCTCCCTCCCTCCCTTCCTATTACTCTTACTTTCTCTCTCTCTCTCTCTCTCTCTCTCTCTCTCTCTCTCTCTCTCTCTCTCTATCTCTACCTCCATCTCGCTCCCTCTTTTTTCTCTCTGCAGACAGATTTTCATTTAGTGCTTACACTGACTTTGAATAGCCTGCGCTTGACCATAACATTTTTATTGGTGTGCATAAAAAAAAATCATTTTAATAGAAATCCGATAGCACCCTCTCTGCAGGAGGCCTCATAGATTATCCTTAGCTAACTGTGAGGACATTAGTGTGGAAAAAACCTCTATTGGTTCTGACGTCCTCTGTCCCTCTGCGTAACCAGAGAAAATGTAGAGTTTATTCTATTGATCTTTCAGACATCAATATGTTTGGGTTTGGGAACAGATAATCAGGAGTACACTAATGCTGCAGACTAAATATTTATCCTTGAGAGTCTGAAAGAGCTCACCCCTGCTCTCACTCACGCTTAAAGAATAGGCTGCAGGAAAAGGGAAGATGCCTCAATGTGTCAGGGAATCTATTATTGTTGCTATTACTGAATAATGTGGAGGTCTCATTCTCATAATAAGCAGCCTAGTCTATGCTGTGCTTTTATCTTCTTGTGCACCCTGCCTCTGGTTATACTTTGTTTCATTTGGTAGGCTTTTGTTATTCTGTTTATTATGAAACTGAAACTCTTAATTTATTTTATAATGGAATTTTACGAATTCTTGCATGGATCAAAGAGGTATTAAAGAGTGTGCTATCACATTTAACTGAGTTAAGGGTGAAATTAAAGATGCCTGTCTCTAAATGAAGGCATTTATAATACACGTTAAGGTGTGTTGCATGGTTTTTAAGGAAAAGACTATGCTGAAGACAACATGAGGAATTTAAAGATGTAGGGATGTTTAGGACTGTGGTTTCTTTTGACTTGTGTTATAACTTTGAGCTGACCAACCCAGTCGGGCAGGTCGATCCACTTCCTTCTCTTATCTTGTTCTTCAGCTGGTAGAATGAGGTCCTGACAGCCCCTACATCATTCCAGGGGTCGGCAGCCCAGGAGGTGCACACACTAAAGGAAAACCTTTATCTGCTTTGTGTTATAAATGTCTGGATGAAAGTGCCTCCCTAATGGAAGACCGTAACTCTAATCTGCTAATGCAGTGTTTGATGTGACTGTAATCTGGTGTAATCTGTGTAATCTCCCCAGGGGCACGATGGAGGCGCGCTTTGTCTACGTCTTCGTCCTGGGCATCCTCTTCACCGGCGCCAAGGACCTGCTCCACTCGCAGCTGGTGTCGGCGGAGGCGCGTCTGCGCGGACGTGGCCTCTGGGAGGTGTACAGCGGCGTGGTGCTGCTCATCGCCCTCCTGCTGCGGCCGCACAACCTGCCCACGCTGGCCTGCTGTCTGCTGGTCCAGTCGCTCATGGCCCAGTTCATCTGGAAGAGGCTCCACTATGACGCAGCACAGACCACCATCATGCACTACTGGTTCGGGCAGGCCTTCTTCTACTTCCAGGTCAGCCTTTTTATTAACGTGTGCGATAGCATAGATTTGTTTTAAGACAACAAGGAGTGGTTACGGGTACCTATGCTACCTTAGGTTTTGTGTGATTGGGTGTTCATACAGTACTATCAATTTTTCAGCTTGGAGTAATTTGTAAGAAAAAGGTGAAAATGTCACTGAAAAATGGATTGAATGCCTATTGAATAGCGTTCACTTTGTTTACAAACATGTGGCAATAAGTGTGAAATGTAAGATTTTAAAACTGAATTCAACTCCCGAATGTTACCCTGCATTAGAATTTCAGTCGAACGGAACAGGTGTTTTTCTTAAGATCACAGTCTGGAGTTTGTTTCCATGGAGCCAAAGTTCGACAGAGTTTTTCAATTAAGCTTGGCTGCTCATCTCATTTCGTTTCGAACAGAATCAGTCTCAATCGCAGACTCCTGCGTGTGGGACAGAGCTCGGTGTTCCAACCCAGTGGACACAGACTCATTCATGTGTTTCATCTGTAATAGCAGTGGAATGTCCTGATGTGTGTGCTATGCTAAGTTGAGCTAGGCTGGGTAAATGAACAAGGTGCCCTACCCTGGTCGTAAATAAGCCACCTCTCACTCTGTCTGTGACCCCCGATAACCCAGCGCAATGTGAGGTCGTTACCGCGGTGAAAAGGTTCATAAATATGCCACGCTGGGCCAATTATCACTTTAGCTAGCGGGCCGTGAAATTGTGAACCTGGCGGAATGGCTTTTGGGGGACCCAGGTTTTCAGCATGGTGGCCAGCAACACACAGACATGCGTACACACACACACACACACACACACACACACACACAAAGCAACACTTTTTGTGCACTGTGAGCAGACTTTATCTTTTAGAAGTCTGTACTTTTGTGCTGTGTGCCTTTTGTAAAAATCCACAGAGAGGGGTGGTGAGGTAAGAATCAATGTCCAGCCTCCTCCAGCACACTCTATCGCCTCTCAGTCAGCAGTCAGAGCTGGGCGGCAGACCTCGGGTCCTTCAGACAGGCCTGCTTAAGCCGCCTCCATCAGTGCCCGAATTAATTTAGCTGGACCATGCAGCAGAGTACACCTCCATCACACGCCGTCAGTCGAGGGCTTTTCTGACCGAGCAGAGGGGTGGAATGAGAAAGAGAACGAACAAGACCGCAAGTGAAGAGCAGAAACGAAGAGTGACAAAGAGAGGAGAGGGGGAGGCGGAGGAGGTGGGGTTTAGGTGTTGGCGGGTGGAGGGAGAAGGGTGAGTAGAGGTGGGTACGGGGTGGCTTGTCTCTCCATTTTTGTTGCCCTTACCAGGGCGAAGGAAAGTGACAGACATACAGTAGCAGCCTGCAAATAACCTGGGGAGGTGTGAAGAGGAGTGAAAACGAGCACAAGACCTCCATTCATTACTCGCCATCCTCCCCAGCACCTTCACAAACCTCACAGGTGCTGTCTGTTTGTCTGTCTGTGTCTGTCTGTCTGTCTGTCCGTGAACAGGGGTGGGTAGGATACTGAAAATCTATACTCAAGTAAAAGTACAATTACTCTCTTCAAAAATTACTGGAGTAAAAGTAAATATTTCCATCTGAGAAATCTACTCAAGTAAAAGTAAAAATGTACATTAATAAATTTACTGAAGTAACATTAAGCAACAATAAACAACAACAATAAGCATTAAGTGGCTACGGATTGAAAAGCAGTCACTTCCAATCCATTGCCAGCTGATTCTTCTGCTTTGCATTGCTAGAGGTCTGGTTATAACTTCACCATACAATGTAACCTAAAAACAATGGCTATATTATGGGTAGACCTATATTTAGGCTACATATAGCTGAGGCATGTCCACTTGGACAGAGTGACAGAGTTGGCTATCTTTTTTCTCAGCCGACAGTCTCTGTCTTGTCCTGCACTGACAATCAGGCTACATAAATGAATGCTATAATAAATAATAATAATAAAGCTTTATTTGTATAGCACCTTTCATACACAGAATGCAGCTCAAAGTGCTTTACATTTGAAGCATGTAACACAATAGTAGTCAGTCAGTCATTATCAATCACTTTTCTTTGCTGTTTATGATATGCTCAGCAACATATCAAAAATATAGAAAATGACGTCATAAGACTGGCAGCCTTAACCCTCTTACCCCCCACAAGCACGCCATATGGCAACTGTGGCAAGGAAAAACTCCCATATTCCAGGAAGAACCCTTGAGCAGAACCTGACTTAATAGGGGGAGCCCATCTGCTTCTGGCTGGCTGCGCCCTCCAATAGTAGCAGATGTAGAATAATCTGAAAATGTAGTCTACAGGATAAGATGAGTTAACTAAAAGCTTTCCTGTACAGGTATGTTTTCAGATCTTTTTTAAAAATATTTACTGAACTCGCCTGCTTGATGTACAGAGGCAGGGTGTTCCATAGTTTGGGGGCATAATGGATAAACGCAGCTTCTCCACTTTGTTTGTGGAGCACTTTGGGTACGATTAAAAGATTAGAATTGGATGATCTAAGTTTCCTTTGTGGTTGATAAGATATTAAAAGCTCAGAGATATATGAAGGTGCTATGCCATTCAGAGCTTTGTAAGTAATTAACATAACCTTAAAATCAATTCTATAGGAAATAGGGAGCCAGTGCAGTTCAGCCAACACAGGGGTGATGTGTTCTCTCTTCTTAGTCTTAGTTAAAAGTCTAGCCGCAGAGTTCTGTATGAGTGCCAATTTCTTTAGATGTTTTTTGGGAAGACCAGTGAAAAGTGCATTGCAGTAGTCTAACCTGCTAGTGATAAAGGCGTGAATTAGTTTTTCTGCATCTTGTTGAGTTAAAAAGGGCCGCACTTTGGCAATGTTTCTCAAGTGGAAATAGGCTGTCTGAGTAACTTTACTGATATGGGGCTTAAAACTTAACTCTGCATCTAAGATGACACCGAGGCTTGTTACTTTTGGTTTGACCTGGTGTGCCAAGTTCCCCAGATTACTAAGAATAATATCTCGCTTTAGTTTTGGTCCAACCAGAAGTACCTCTGTTTTGTCATCATTTAGTTTCAAAAAGTTTTTGCTCATCCACTGATTAATGGAGGTTAGGCATGCAGTGAGGGAGCAAAGGCCATCTGGGTTAGTTGGCTCAACAGAAAGATACAATTGGGTATCATCTGCGTAGCTGTGGAAGTTTACATTATGTTGACTTATGACGTTTCCCAATGGAAGCATATATAGAGAAAATAGCAGGGGACCAAGGCAGCTCCCCTGGGCCACACCAAAAGGCAAGTCATGTTTTTCAGATACATGATCTCCTAGACTGATATAAAAATCTCTGCCAGTAATGTAGGTTTGAAACCAGTTTAGAGCATTATCAGAGAGACCCACCCACTTCGCAAGGCGGTGAATTAGGATGCTATGATCAATGGTGTCAAATGCCGCACTCAAATCCAGAAGAATAAGGATTGAGACTTTGTTTGAGTCGGTAGCTAGTCTAAGATCATTGACTATTTTTACTAGAGCCGTTTCTGTGCTGTGATTTGATCTAAAACCTGATTGGAATTTTTCAAGGATACTGTTTTCGTTGAGGAAGGTATTTAACTGATTACAAACAACTTTTTCAAGTACTTTGCCCAAAAACGATAGATTTGATATAGGCCTGTAGTTGCTCAGATTGGTATGGTCAAGATTTGACTTTTTAAGTAAAGGTTTCACAACAGCGGTTTTAAAAGCAGTTGGAAATATACCTGTTTCTAATGAGGTATTTATTACCTTGAGAAAAAAGGGAGCTAAGCCATCATATACTTTTTTGAGGAATGTAGTAGGGATTGGATCTAAAACACATGTTGAGGAGCCGGTTTGAGTTATAATTTTACCAAGCTCAGATTGAGTAATAGTGCTAAAGGACCTTAATTTTGGGGGGCTGTTTTTGGGTGTACTATCAAACATATTACTTGTGTTACCAATAGCCTCCCTTATAGAAATGACTTTGTTTTTGAAGAAGTCTGCAAATTCTTCGCATCTTAGAGAGGATGCCTGACTGAGTGTATCAAAAGGTGTTTGATGCAATAGCCTATCAATGGTAGAGAACAACACCCTAGAGTTTCCACTGTTTTCAGCAATTACCTTAGAGAAGTGGTTCCTCCTCTCATTCCGAATAGCTCTATTATAATTTGCAATTTTTTCTTTTAGAATGGCACGGTGAACCTGTAACTTAGTTTTTCTCCATGTTCTCTCAGCTTTCCTACATGATCTTTTTAGATCATGGATATTTTCGTTCATCCAAGGTGTCAGTTTGCTACAGGGCCTTTTTTTAGTCTTTAAGGGTGCCACTCTGTCAAGCAGAGCGCCTAATTCACGATTGAGAGCCTCTACCATTTGATCAATGGGATGATGTAAAATATCTAAATTTATGGAGTCTATAAGAGCTATGAACTGCTGTTCTGCTCTAATGTCCAAGAGTCGCGATTTGATTGCAATTTCGGGATGAATTTTTGGAGTATGTAGTACAATATTAAAAGATACACAATGATGATCAGACATATTTATATCATTTACTGATAAGTCTGTGACTTCTATCCCTCTGGAAATGACTAGATCGAGGGTGTTGCCAAGGTTGTGGGTGGGTCCTGTAACATGCTGCTTTAGCTCTAAACTGTCCAACACATTAAGGAACTTACTGGCTTTAGCATCAGTTGTCTTATTGACATGAATATTGAAGTCGCCATTTACAATTATCCGATCATAGCTAGTGATGATGAGCGACATAAGTTCAGAAAACTGGTCGAGAAAGCCAGTCCATAGTTTAGGAGGGCGGTATAAGGTTAATAGAAGTACAGCTGGGTCAGCCTTCAGAGTGAGGGCAATATACTCAAAGGAAGCGAATTCGCCAAAGTTGACTCGTGTGCAACTATATTTGTTTGAGAGAATGGAGGCAATTCCACCACCTCGTTTGCCTTGTCTAATTGAGTGGAAGAAATTATAATTTGGGGGACAAGTCTCAACAAGAACAGCTTCGCTGTCTGAAGTCAGCCAGGTTTCAACAAGAAACAGAAAATCCAATTTTTTTTCACTAATAAAATCATTGATTGCAAAGGTTTTGGTAGTAAGTGCACCTATATTTAGTAAACCCATGTTAGCTGAAAATGCCTCTGGCTTTTGAAGAATATGCTGAGGTATGGAAAGAATATTTGTTAGGTTTCTAGTTTTAAATTTGTCTTTTCTTTTTACTATACGTTGGGTAGAAATCAACGTTGGAATAGAACTATAAGCATAAGTCATGCTATTGCATGACACAGCTTGATCTATGGTAGTAGTATTGTATGTTACCCTGCAGAAAACATTCTCAGACTCATCCACATGTATAATGCCATTCGAATCAATACCTGGGGGGCGTGAATCTGTAATATTTTCTACAGAATGTCAATGTCTCAGTGTGGACGCTATGTTGTCAGAGAGTAGCCTGGCTCCATGTTGGTTTGGGTGGAGACCATCACGCTTCAGCATACTGGGCCTCTCCCAGAACAAGCCCCAGTTGTTGACATAGGGGATGCTTAGGGAAGCGCAGTAGCGTTTGAGCCAGGTGTGGAGATCGAACAGTCTGGACCATCTCTCAGCACCTTTTCTGTAGGTAGGGAGAGGCCCAGAGATGACAAAGCGTTTTTCTGTGCCCATCAGAGTGGTGATGAGAGTTTTGTAGTTTTCCTGCAGTGCTACTGACTGCTTATCTCTGATGTCGTTCGTGCCCACGTGTACGATGATGTTGTTGACCTTGGTGTGGCGGGCCAGGATGCTTGGGAGTTTCTGCTGGATGTCAAGGACCTTGGCACCAGGGAAGCAGTAGACCTTGGAGGGACCGCTACATGATGGGGGAATGCAGAGGTCTCGAACCATGGAACTGCCGATGACCAGGGTGGAGGTTGATGAGGTCCGGGGAGGAGGGGGTCGGGGGGGCGCCGACTTTGAGGAGGGACCAGGATGGTTTTCTCGGGGCTGGAGGGGCTCCTCATCCTCGGTCAGAATGGCATAGCGATTTTCCAGTCGTATAGGTTGGGCTGGGCCTGGGTGCCGTCCGGACCGTCTGCCGTGCTTGTGATGCTTGCTTCTACGCCATGGCTCAGGCTGGTGTGGAGTGGAGCTGGCCAGCAGAGCAGGCTTGGTTCTCAGCAGAGGCCGGGGAGAGGCAACAGGGACAGAAGTTGCATTAGTGCATGGCATGGTTAAAGTATTGGAGGACAGAGTGAAATCAGGGCATCTGGCATTTGTGTGTGTAAGAGAGGTAACGTTACTTACGGAGAGAATGGTGTCGAGGAACTGTTCATCCTTCTCAATCTGATGGAGGGTCGCTATTCTGGCTTCGAGTTCCACTATCTTTTCGCTGAGAAGGACGCATGAGTCGCAGCCTGGTGCACAGCTGAGGGGAGGCATCGTGTCGCGGCGAGGGCTCGCCGGTGTCAACTGTTTTTTAAACGTTTGTGTGCTAGTTGACTAGCAACAGCGATATCGTGCAGTTCCTTGATAACTCGAACACAGGTAGCGGGTAAGTAATCTGAGAAGATCTCACTTTTATATTGAGTCACTAGTTTTGAGAGACGTTAGAAGGAGTTTGATGCTTTCTTCTTCCAGATATCGTTTCCTTGGCCAGGTATTATTTGCAGCCCACGTTTAACGTTAACGTTTGACAGAAAAGTTTGACGATCAAGTTTATAGAGTCCGATCTAGGTTTTTCTAACTTGTGCGCTCGATTTCCAGTGCATTTGCTTTGCTTGTGAATGAAGTTGTAGGCCTCCTTTCCTTGTCCAATGTGATTGTGGAATGATGCTGGCCAGAAATTAATATAGGTGAAAGTTTACGTGTCATGTCATACCTCTCGTCTCGTTACTACTTTGGCAGTCTCACTAGAAGATGCAGCAGCTGGCAGGATGTCATTACCTTTACTGAGCTGTTAGATATATAGAACATCTACTTCCGTGTAGTAGGCTACAACATGGTCTGATTCTACATAGGCCAGTCATTACTTTTCAAATCGCGGGGCAACGTAACAATGTACATGCTAAGAGCCCCATGCTGAGCAGTACATGCTAGGAGTACTTACTAAGTGGATTTCTTGTTCATGCTCCGTTATGTCTCTACCCAGGTTATTTGGTCCTCTGACTGTGGCACGAGACATATGAATGTGTGTTTGGGAGTGGAGAATGTGAAGAATTGTTTTTTTCGGTTCTAGGGTAACTCCAATAACATAGCGACGGTGGACATCTCGGTGGGATTCGTCGGGCTGGAGAGCTACGTGGAGGCGCCGGCCATCTTCCTGACGGCACTCAGCAGCTATGCCGGACCCCTGCTCTGGGCCTGTCACCTGGTGTGCTACCTCAGCTCCGAGAGAGACAGGTGCGCCCAGCCTTATAGACACACACACACACACATACACACACACTCTCTCTCTCTTTTTTTGTCTCTCTCTCACTCACTCATTCACTCACTTATTACCTCATGCTCAAGCCTACACAAGCCTGACTGAAGGGTTACAGTAACTGTTACATGAAGTTAATTAGGTGGTTGTAGCCTTATGATTGTTTGTCAGTAGCATTCAGTAGACATTTGACATGTCCTCCCCTCTAATTAAAACTATGACCGTCCTCTCACATCCATTGCCCACCATCGCTCACAGTGCCTGCCCCGTGTGTGTGTGCGCACACATGTCTAAATTGTCTCCCCAAGAACACAAAGATTTGTAAAGTTTTTTACTGCACAGTCAAATAGTGATTTGTGTCCAATAAAAAAAAACTTCAGAAACTCTGAAGTACTTCTCACTTTACATGCAATGCATGTTGTTGTTGGAAACAAACACAGCGTTTTGTTATTATGATCAGAGATAGTTAAACATTATTTTCACAAAGAGCATGTGTCTTTTCGTTGGCCTGACTGTTTCTTTTGATTTCTTCAGGCATTTTAAACATCATTTTCTAAACTGTGATACTGTGTCTTAGATAATATGTGTGCAGATTGCCTTCAGTCTTATTGAGTGGACTCTAATTTATCTTCAGTAATGAGCCTTTTTACATGCCTACAAAAGATACTGCTAGAAAACTGGAAAGAGAAGCATTCAAAATGTACAAGAAATGTAAATGAGCAGTTGCTCTTTCTCTCACCTCTTAAACAAGGACTTTCTTTTTCTGACAAACATACTCACTGGAGAAACAGAGAGCAAAAGAACAAAGAATAATGAGTTCATATGTATATCAAATCAAAGAACATTTGTCCGATAAAGGAAGTTGGCATTTTTAAAGATAAAGGAATTACTTTTTTTATCATGCTTTAGGCCTCTTCTAACCAATCCCAATTAGCGTGAATGAAAATTAGCTTGAAGTGTAGCCAGGGTGAATCTTCTCTCTCTCACACACACACACACACACACACACACACACACACACACACACAGGCCCTCATTCATGAACCGTAATTATTCATGAAAACACACACAGAAGGAATCCTGGATTTAAGAGCTCATAACGGAGATGAGATTGTAGGGTGTTATTACTAGACACTCTCTCTCTCTCTCTCTCTCTCTCTCTCTCTGTCTTACTCTCACTTCCTCTCCTCTGCCTCTCTCTCTCTCTCTCACACACACACTTTCTCTTTCACTGACTTCCACATTCACTCACTCCCTTTTACATACACACACACAGACACACACATTATTTATACAATTTTATTGGTATCTTTTGCATTTCTTATCCAAGCTATATCAAACTTGATACTGCGTTTACTTGTGGCCTTAAGCAAGTCATGTTCGAATGGTTTGAGAGATATGCAAGCAACAGACAGATACACACACACACACACACACACACACACACAAACACACAGGCCCACACACAAGTGAAAATGACATTTTGTGGCATTTGTCTCACCATCCGACCCCAAACACAGAGTGGTTGAGCTCTTATCACTCAGCTTGGTGAGAGACTATTGTATTTGCAGACCTGTCAGTCCTCTGCACCCTTCAGGTCAACACAGTGGACAGTGGATGTAGTGAGTGCTAGGCTAGTCACAGTGTGTGTGTGTGTGGGGGGGGGGGGGGGGGGGATGGGGGGGGCTGGCTATGTATGACATGTATATAGAGCATGAAGAGCTCCCAAAAGAACCAGCTAGACCCTACCACACCAGCACTGAGCCCACTGTTTCATCTTGTTCATTTTTAGGTATACAGATGTTCAGAACTTTTTCAATACTCAGGACATGATGTACTATGAATTACTGCCTGTTTCTGATCCTATTTGCACCTTAAAACATGGCATATTATGTACAAAGGAGACCGCACATGAAGGTGAAATATGAAAACACTGTATGAAAACAGTGCACGTCTGTTTTGCGGTGAAATATTTCCACCTTTTAAAAGCAGGTGTGATCCAAATTGCGTCTAAATGCGTCAATTAGAGAAACTTTAAGAGACAACAGAATCAGTATTCAGAGCAACAGTTTTTCATGTCATGTCAAAAGCAAGCTTAGCTGTTTTGTTTGCCTTTCGAATGTCTTACTTTCACTTTCAGGTCATCCACTTCTTCCACATCTGCTAGACTAGGGTATTCAGTCTGTCATAGCCTACATGCAGGAAATAGTTTGAGTATTTTTTTTAAGTGGAGTAGAACTATTGCTGTGTATGTCACTGCTTGTTGACATCATATTATTATGTCTGATTGCTAAAAGTTTTATTCTTTTTAATGTTTTGACCAGTTAACTCCATTCAACTGCGCTTGTGATTAAATTATATCGTTCAGCTATACTGTAGGCACCGCAAATTGCGTTAGAGGGCGATGACAGGCAATGATGAGCACTGTTTATGTAATGAAGTGAAACCTTAGTAAATTCCATGCAATATGGCAAAGCACAGCATTCGCTTTCTGCGCCCAGAAAAACACGCTATTAGCGATGTCGTTGTACATCGAGCCCTCGGTGCTCTCATACTCTGACCATACAATGCTAGTCAATAGTGCATCTTAAATCAATTTTTTGTCTGTCTGTCAGAAATAACTGCAACTTCTTTTGATTTCATAATGCATGCTAGTGGGTGTCAGTTACATTAGGCCCTCTTCGAACAAATAATTTTGTTTTGATTTAGTGTCATCTGTTATATGAATAATGTTTTTGCGATGGTTATTTGCATAATTAACATAGTGTAAATAATTTAATTGAAGTAAATCTCCTGTGGCGTCTGCGTTGATAGAGTAGTGAGCGGTTTAGGGACAGAAAGGGAGGAGTCACTCTACTCTTCAAGCCCCGCCCACTACAAGTCAGAAGTCCTGAACAGCACTGAGAAAGATTACACACACACACACACACACACACACACACACACACACACACATAAACACCTATTTTAGTTCCAGTCCTACCGTAATTTCCCGTCTATTAACCAAGGTTCACAATTATTTTATTGGTGTCTTTTGCATTTCTAATCCAAACTCAAACTATATCAAACTTCCAAAGAACACACACACACACACACACACACACACACACACAGAGAGATAGAAACGTGAAACGACACCATAGCCTAAAAAACCCTCATCTCAATCACTAATCTATCCCTCTTTGAGTTATTTAAAAAATGTCTGACAACAAGAGGTTTTGCAATGTTGACACATTACCTCCCTTAATATTTGTAGATTTAAAACATCTTCCACAGATGGCCTTGCTGGTGCCCATAGCCTTGTCCTGCGTGTGGGCAGTGAGTGGAATAACCATGTATTTCTCCTGACGCGTCTGCTTTTATATTGCAGCTGTTCCTCTCGTTTTGTCACCATGAAAGCTGTTGTGTGCATGTGGGAATAAATGTCTAGCATACCCATCTACTGTGTCTACCAGAGCACTGTACACACGCACAGTGTCCAGCTGTCGCACTATGCGCTCATAGGGATTTCAGCTCTTACTGAAACATTGTCATCGTTTAAATACTGCCACTAATAAAATGGAGCATAGTACAGTTTTAAACAGTCCTTTCTGGAATCATTATACCGCGCAACACTTACAACCTCTATACTCAACCAGACTCCACTGGAGAGCCCTCATAGCCCCTCCACCCCCCCCCCCCCCCCCCCCCCCCCCAATACTCCGTACACACACACACACACACAAATACTCACCCACTTACATACTGTACACACACAGACACACAAACACTCACCCACTAACATTCACACAAATAGACATCATTGGTGGAAAAGCCCTTTGCGCTTCCTTGTCTCCCCATATGAAAAGAGAGAGCACTTGAGAAAGTGCAGCGTGAGGGCCTGTGTGATAAACGACAACCTCTAAGTAGCCCGGCACAAAAGCATCTCATATATAATGCATAATCAGCAGATCCCCACTCCCATGGCCACACCAAATACTGGAAAGGGCCCCTGATCAATACCAAGAGTGGTGTTCCAGGCTTCCTGGACATCCCACAGCCCAGTGGGTCAGGGGCAGGCACCGAGCCGAGCCGCCGCACAAACCAAAGTTTCCAACAGCCTGGAGAAGAGGGGGAGGTGGAGTGTGTGTTTGTGTTTGTGTGTGTGTGTGTGTGTGTGTGTGTGTATGTGTCTGAGAATGAGAAAGAGTGTGTGTGTCTGAGAGAGAGAGAGAGAGAGAGAGAGAGGGAGGTGGAGTGAGTGAGTGAGTGTGCATTTGTGTATTTGTGTGTGTGTGCATTTGTGTTTGTGTGTGTGTGTGAGAGTAGAGTGTTGGAGGGAGTTGAGATAGTAGAAGGAATGATTGAACAGAAAAAGGGACTTGAGGGAAGATTGAGATGCAGAAATGAAGAAAGGGAGAGAGAGTGAGAGAGAGAGAAAGAAAATGAGGGAAGGAAATAAAAGCAAGTGTAGAGATAGCTGCCTCTCGGGGAGGGGGGTGGGGGTGTAGTTTTTGTGCTGGCTTGTAACAGGTGTGGGGGGCTGAGGGAGGCGCTGGCACTCTTGTGTTGTGTTGGGAAATTGAAGGCGGCAAACAATGCTCTATCTGGATGTTGGGAATGGGCTGCACACATTTAAATTGCAAATGCCTTTATCTGTGGGTGAAGTTTAAAAAGGAAAAGCGAAAAGAGTATCCGGTGCTTGAGTGCCTAAAAACCCCAAACAATAATAACAGGGCCATCCAGAAAATAAATGACTCCGTTTTTAACCCTGTAATGTGAGAATGGCCGTGGCTGCGGCCACTGGCTGGCCGGCGTGCCAGGAGAGTATGGCACCTCCACAGACGCCAGAGCTGCGCGTCCATCCGTCTCGCCCGCCTGTCTGCGGAGGCCAGAGGAACTGCTGAGCCACGGCTGCAGATTCTCATCACATTACCATTCGTCCCGGTGATGGACGGCGCCATTTCCTCAGGCTCGACCCACCGCTCAGGAGAGAGCACAGCAGGAACATAAACCAAACACACACACACACACACACACGCACGCACGCACGCATCCACACACACACACACACACACACACACACACACACACACACACACACACACACAGAGACACACAACATCCCAGCAGTCCACTGGTGCTAGTCCAGTTAGTGTGGGAAGTGCTACCTTCAGTCTGGCACGGATCACAGCGCTACTTGGCTGAGTCTGTTTACTGTAAATGCAGTGTGTGTGTGTGTGTGTGTGTGTGTGTGCGTCGATGGCTTGTCCTCGCCAGAGCCTGTATGTGTTTGGCTGCCGGAGCGTGCGGTGCTGTGCTTTTTTGATGCCAGTCTGCTGTGTGCTTGTTATGCACATGTAAACTGTGAGGGCGCGGGCCACAGTGTGGCTGATGTGTTCTGGCTGCAACAGAACTCATTTATTAGGGTTTCATTAGAGGATGCACCTGCTGTCTGTCTATGGCACACACACAAACACACACATACACACACACACACACACACACACTCGCTCCCTCAGTCGCTAGCTTTCTCCTGCTTTTTTCAATCTATTTCTCCCCCAACCTTTCTCTCTCTCTCTCTCTCTCTCTCTCTCTCTCTCTCTCTCTCTCTCTCTCTATCATCCTTTCTCACCCTCTTCATTCGTTTCTCTCTCTTTCAATCTCTTCTATTCTTTCTCTTTTTCTTTAGCTGCCTGCCCTCATTTCTATCTCTCTCTTTCCCTCTACTTATCTCTCTTCCCCCCCCTCTCTCTCTCACTATCTCTCTCTTGCTCTCTCTCACTCTCTCTATTAGTCTCTCGCTCTCTTTCTATTTTTTGTTCTTATCTCCTTCGCACATTCGTCTTTACAGTTCTCTCCTCTTTTTAGTTTGTTTTCAGCTGCCCCTCCTTTCCTGTTCGCAGCTATGTGAGTGGTGAGATGACACTGCCTGAAAATAGATATGCATGTAGTTCTATCTGTCGAGAGGTTTTTTTTTTTGCAGCTTGTTGAAATCCGTTGAAAAACGTTTGAGCTTATTGGGTGTGACTTGTGCCCGCAACAGCTTTGTTTGGGTTTTTTGGTGGATGTGTGATGTCAGGGTCGTAAAGGCCATCACCTGTCCACCTTCCAGAGAAGACCACAGATGAACGTCGAAGTGGAGACTAAATTAGACAGGCCCAGCTCTTCAGAGAGTACCTACTCTTCTAGCACAACTGACAACTGG
This sequence comes from Alosa sapidissima, assembly GCF_018492685.1. Taxonomy (NCBI): domain Eukaryota; kingdom Metazoa; phylum Chordata; class Actinopteri; order Clupeiformes; family Clupeidae; genus Alosa; species Alosa sapidissima. The sequence goes on along the minus strand of NC_055970.1, from coordinate 23,610,775 downwards.
ACATTCTTAATCTACCACTTAGAAATTGATTTTCCTTCTTCTAGAACTGTTACTCCATTCTGTGCGAGTATGTTTATGGTTATGGTTATATGATTCAGCATGTTTTTGTAGTGGTTTTTGCTGCACTAACATTTCTTTGTCAAACTGTATTGTTGATTGTTCCCTTTTTCTAAGTGGCTTTCGATAGAAGAGTCAGCTAAGGTAAATGTAGACAGCGGAGGTTCTCTGGTGTTCCTGTCGTCAAAACCCTCCGTCAAAATAGATTTACTGATGTGAATGAATCAATAACGTACAATTAAGCAATAAGCCCTGAGAGGCCGTAGGTTACACTGATTCTACAACAGCTAAGGGGCGTTGTTAGGCATGACGGATTAGTGGAGTGCCTAAAACCCCACTTGCTGTTGTAGAATCAGTGTAACCTACGGACTCGAGTGGCTTATTGCTTTTCTAAAACTGTTATTGTAAATACCTGGCAAAGTTTCATAAAGTAAAGGCACAGCAACTAGAAATATAATTATTCCTAAATAATCATTCTTCCGCCAAGAAATATATTTCCTCTATCTGAGACGCAGTTACTTTTGTATCAAGTTATGGTAGCGCAGTAATATACAGTAGCAAAATGTGGTCAAGGTGTATGTTTATGCTACCCTGGAAATCCAGAGTTCTCGCGAGAGCACAATGTAATTGTCTCTGCGAGACACTCTGGCAATGAGCAATGATGCACGTTACTTTTACCCCTTGCATCCCGGGGAACCAGCTAAACTGATGAAGACAGCGCTGCAACGTTGGAGGATAGTAAACATTGGTCGTAGTGTTATCCGATTGCGTCGAAGTCCGAAATCATTCAGAGTAAACATTGGTTAGTGTTATCCAATTATAGCTAGTGTTATCCAATTGCGCGCAGTGAGATTTTTAAATGCATGCTTGTTGCCGCCCCTCGAGTTGGGCCATTACATTGTTTGTGGCCAGACCCTTAATCTTTCTAGATTACCAGGGTCTGGATTTTCCAGGCTATGTTTATGCTGCATTTTACAACGGCATCAAACGTGATTCAGCCAATCACAATCAAGGACCGGAACTATCAGTTTTAGAAGGCAGATTTTAAGTGATGGATACTTTTTTTTAGTATCTCTCTTTGTAGTATCTGAGCTTCTTATCATTAGTCTGCTTTGGCAAGAGATATGGTGGGAACAGAGAGAGTCTGGTGATGAAGACGAGGAGAAAGGGGAAGAAACGAAAGGAAATGGGCAAAAATCGAGACCATTCTGTGTGACTGTCGTTCCTGGGTGGCTGTCCTGTGAGACTGGACATTAGGGTGTGCTGGTGAGCTGGCCAAACTGGGGAGGGAGAGAGGGGGGGGGGGGGGGGGCGGAGAGAGAGAGAGAACAAAAGGGGGAGAGAGAGAGGGGCTAACTTGTGGAGCTGCACCACTGAGCCCAGACTAGAGAGAGAGAGGAAGAAAGGTTAGCAACACTAACTTTTTAAAAAGGAAAGGTATTTTTCACCCATTGTGTGTCTGTCTGTCTGTGTGTGTATATGTAAGTGGTTTGGTATATGTAAGCCCAGTCACTGGCCAGGCAGCGAGCACACGTGTGTCTGTCCGCATTGACCTTGTGGTGGGCTGAGCAGGGTTGGCTGTGCTGTAGCAGGGACGCCTGGCTCCTCTCCAGCTCCTCAGGAGGAACAGAAAGGGGCCACGCAGACTGCAGCTGCACCCTGGCCCTATTAATGTCCCCGTCCAGAGGGGGCAGCGAGGGAACCTCGCAGCAAGTGTGTGTGTGTGCGTGTGTGTGCCTGCAGGCGTGTGTGTGTGTACTTGAGTATGTGTTTTTGTGTGCTGCGTGCGTGCGTGTGTGGATGTTTATGTCTGTGTGTGTGTGTATGCGCAAGGGGGATTTAGGTTTTTTGTAGGACACAGTGTTAAAGTCTACCTGCCCAGGTGAGCTGAAGGCTGCACAAACCAGTGGCTTCAGGTGGCCCCTGCGGCAGGGCTTGAGCAAATCTGATTACGCAGAGCAAAGCGCGTGTGTGTGAGCTTTCCTTTGTGCTGCAGCTTACCGGTGGCACAATGCCCAGACAGTCGCAGTTCCCCTCTCTGGTCAATAAGCGTGAATAGCCAACTTCCATGACTTGTCCATTAGTGAATAGTCTTTAAGCATGGTATCACTATGTTGTGGTGATGTAGAACAACATCACCCTCAGCCCACAGGAATTCATGTCCCATTGTCTTTTCAAGGAGCTTTAGATTACCAACTTTGTTTAAGAACCCATAATTTTCTTTCAATCGTTCTCATTCTCTCTCTCTCTCTCCCTTCCTCCCTCTCTCTCTCTCCCTCTCTCTCTCCCTTTATCCCTCTCTCTCTCCCTCCCTCTATCCCTCCCTCTCTCTCTCTCTCCCTCCCTCTATCCCCCCCTCTCTCTGTCTGATGGTCTGTCTCTGTGTATCCCTCAGATTCTAATTTAAATTCAAATCAGCCTCATTGTGTGTGGTGTCAAAGTGAAAGGAGAAAGAAACGTGTCTGAATTGATTTGTGAAAAAAGAATGATGGGAAAGATGAAATGGGAAAAAAAGGGTACAGTCATAAATATGCATATATACAGTATCTACACGTGGAGAGATATGCCTTTGTTTATTTATTTGTTTGTTTGTCTGGGTTTTTTTGAGTGATGTAACACTCATCTCATCTTCTCAATCTCATCTCATCTTCTCATCTCTCAATTCGACTCAAGTCCAAGCCAAATTGGCCTTATAAGGTAAAATGTGTATTGCCATAACATGTTGAGAGTTGTGAGTTGATAGGGAGACAGAAAGAAAAACTTAAACATAAGGGGTCATCCCTCTCTCTTTCTTTCTCTCTCTCTCTCTCTCTCTCTCTCTCTCTCTTCTCTCTCTCTCTCTCTCTCTCTCTCTCTCTCTCTTTCTCTCTTTCTCTTTCTCTTTCTCTCTCCTCTGTACTCAATACAATATGCATTGCTATAAATGTACAAACATGTAAAAGCAAACCAATTGGATGGCAAAAGAACAATAACCCATTCTCTCTTTCTCCGCACTCTCTCACTCCTCCACCCTTCCCTCTCTCCCTGTCCCCATGCAATAGGAGCAGTGCAGCGCTGGGTCATGGCTGCTACTGCTTTGCGCTGCTGCGGTCAGTGCCGGCTGTCTTCTACGTGCTGCTGGTGACGGCGCTGCGCTACCACCTCTTCATCTGGAGCGTCTTCTCACCCAAGCTGCTCTACGAGGCCATGCACACACTCGTCACCGCACTCATCTGCGTCTTCTTCACCTTCATGGACCAGAGTCCGTCCCCCAGCAGAGCCTAACACCACGTCCTACTCCTCCAACTCCTTACTTCCTCCTCCTCCAGCCTTACCCCAGAAGAGCCTAACACCACCTCCTACTCCTCCACCTCCTCCCAGCCTTACCCCTCCCCCTAACACCACCCAGTCCCCGGCCCACACAGGCCACACTCCCCCACCCGCCCCCAGGCGTCCGAGGTGGGCTCCCTAAGCCAGGCTGGGAGGATGAGGCTGGAGGCTGAGCTGGCTGGATAAAAGACTGTGGTGGAGGTCTGGGGAGGAGGTCACAGGTCCAGCACAGACATGAGCAGACAAACTGAAGGGTGGTGAGAGCTTCTGGAGCATACAGAGCGTACAGAGAGACTTTGGCGTTCCCCTCCTGCAGAGCATCGCAGCGCTAAGCTAACTCGCAAGCTAAAGGATTACAGAATGTGTGCGGTCTACGTGAGAACGCCACTGTTAGCTTCACTCAGGAAAAGATTCCCCTGAATGTAACCGTTTTGAAAAAGCTACACTTCTTAACCATTTTACTGTCAGTGGTAGACCATCACACTGCATAAGAGATAATGGATAAGCATTTATCAGCTTGTCATGACTGATATGACAGATAGGTTGGATGACTGGCATAACCAACATATCAAACTTTGACATGTTAGAATATATTTATTAACTATCTGGCAAATATCCCTAAAGCTCTATAGTACTAGACTGATTTATTAGGCAAAGTAACATGTTGTATTGAGAGTTTTTTTAGCTTCTCGGAACTTTCTTAATACAGTTGCAATAAAAATTCATTCCACTTAATCACAAACTCGGAGCAGGAACTGTGCTGAAGTTCTAAAGTTCAACCACTTCATAAGGAAAACCCACGACGCTCAGCAGAAATCCCTCTTCCAATGATAACACAGTTAATGGAGGAGCATGTAGAATTAGAACGGTTAGAAGTAACGCCACATTCACAGATAACTCTGTGTCCGATTGATAATATATCATGTGTTGGCAGTTCTTATTACCCTATTACCATATTACTATAGCTTATATATATATATATATATATATATATATATATATATATATATATATATATATATTATACATTATTATATAGTATTTTTGCAAATCAGATGCGTTTTAGTGGTGTCTATTCAGTTACAGCAGAAAGTTAACTGCTGACATGTTTTTCCCTCTCTGAAGCTTACAGCATTTCGCTACCAAACACAATTGTGTTCTCGGAAATATAAACATTTACAGTCTTGCATTATACAAGGATATATGTGAGGGCCGTGATATTGAATATCCAGATTTACTCCGCCAGGAGGGAGGGAGGAAAGATTCTTTTTTTGTTGTTGCCATTGACGCTTTTTGTTTGTTTGTTTGTTTGTTTGGATATGGGCGTTTCTGTTGAGTGGGTTGTTGGTCTTGCATTAGGTTTATTTCAGGATGCCAGTTTTATACCAAAAACTTTTACAGTTGTGCCACTGAGGAAGCTGACAGGTCGTTGAATGTGATGCTGCAAAGATAAACCTCAGCTTATATCTCGCTACATAACTTACCGTAGTATGAAATCGTGACCGTGCAGTCAAAATGCTAATATAGGCAACAGTGAACCAGGTGATCTATTTCCTCACATATATCCACTTGTCCAGGTACAGTCAAATCATTCCAAAACTGTTTCTGCACTTTACAAAAGGTGACTACAACTGGGTAGAATTATCATCAAATGTGAATATCCATATTTTTATTTAATGCAACTTAATTTAAATTAATGCAGTTATTTGATTAAATTCACTGCATCCATGACACAGATCCATGACATGGATGGGCTTTGTCTGTTTCACCATGTAAGCTTTAAGAACATACTGTTATCGCATCTTGACCTTGGTTGCTCCCAATATTCTAAAGAATACAGTGACCATTTTGAGATATATCTATATTTAAGCATTTAAATTAATGTGGTGAAAATCTATTTGCCAGGATGTATATATATTCATGGTGTATTTATTTTTACCGTTCATTAAATCGTTGACTTAATGTAGATCAAATGTGGGCTTCACCTCTGTCCAGAGGCAGTAGCTGATGCAGGATCATACGCCTCTAACTATGCAACTATTTACCATGTCTTGCCGAGATGATTCTCCCAGACATGCCAGTAATCAATGCTTGTGTTAATGTTCTGTGCTGCACTGAAGCTCAGGTCTCTTTGAAGCTCAAAGGTTTGAGGATTATTGATGATTGACAGCTCTTTGAAACCTTGGGAAGTGAATGTGCTGCATCCATTCCGACAGTGCACAGGAAGTTTCTGAGAAGGATGCCAACTTTTTAAAACTACTGGCAACTAACTGGGAATTGTAATAGCTAAACATCAGACATTATTTGCTTAAATATTCCTGACTGAAATGCTATTTTGGTTAACACCTTTTGACTGTTATCTATGGGAACTAATAGAAATGATAAGTGACGCTTTGTTAAAGGGATTCGTTCACTGTTTGCTTTGATGTTCTTATGACATGGTGGTGTGTTTTGAATGATTTATTGTCCTTTTTTTCCTCTTTTTGTTTGTAATCAAGTACTTTTTTGATATGACTTTCTGAGGGTCATTTCAGTATGTTACATATATGTAACCAGTGAGTCACGACGATGTGGATGAATATTTTGTGTTGATTTTAGGAGGGTGAACCTGAGCCACAGCTTCTCACTAATATTGGGTTGAGCAGTTGATACCCCGAATCGAATAATGCATTATACATGAGCCAAATTCACACTGGTCAGCCGGTCAGGCTACAAGCAGCACCAAATCCCTCTAGCAAGAGAACTCGAAATCGTGAAGACATTCCTTTCCTCTCACGTCACCTGAGCTTATTTCTGCCATTCATAAAGTGCGCTGTCTCCTGAGATTCTTAGAAAAGAGTGACAGATTTCACAGTGCGAGTCTTTTGCTCAGTTCAGTGAATATGAATTATGCATCCAGGCTCTGCCCTCGAGGGGATCTCTCTCCGACCCAGCCTCCGCGAGGTAGACCCTTGCACATCCAACAGCAGCTGTCCCCATCCCAACACAACTGTCATTGTTGCGTTTGTGCAAAACACCTGGCGGCCGGTAGCCTTATTTGATGAAGATTTCAAATTGGATAGGCAGGGAAGACACACACGCCAGAAGCAGACAGGCCTCTAAGCTGTAAGTGATTGCTGGCGGCCTCCCAGCAAGCTGGAGCTGGCTTTCTGCTCCCCAGACACACACACACACACACACCACCGGCTCTCCCAGGGTTATTATGAGTCTGATAATGAAAATTTAGGGGTGTGGAGGGGGGGGGGGGAGGGTGCTGTGCTGGGCGGGAACGGAGTGGCGCGAGATGGAATTGTTTGTGTGATCTGATTGGCCCGTCGGCGGGCCGCTCTGATGCCCGCTCTCCTGCCAGCCCTGCTGAACGCCACTCTGAGCTCCTTATCAGCTGCAGAGCAGCGCTCTCCATCTCAACACTCCGCCTGTCTGCCGCCCCCTCTCTCTTCCCCTCGCCATCTCTCTTACTTTCTCTTCCTTCCTCGCTCTGTTTCTCTCTCTCTTTTTTTCTGACTCTCTCTCTTTCCCCCTCTCTTTCTCTCCATCAGCTTCCCACTCTTTCTTTCTTCTTCTACTTTTCTCTCTAATATACTCTTGCCCTCCCTCTCCTTTTCCTCTTTGTCCCTTGTTTCCTCTTTTCTCCTCCATTTCTCACATATCACATCTCTTTTCTTCTTGCCTTTCTCTTCATGTCCCTCTCTCTTTGTATTCCTCTCTTTTGTGGCGGTCTCCTTCAGCTGCTCCCTCCCTCTGCTTTGGCTGCACCGTCCACTGTTCCAGATCAGGATGAGGCACAGCATCCCGTCCTACAGGGCATCTTCCTGAGCTCCCTCTCTTTCTTTCTTTCTCTCTCACTCTTTCTCTTTTCTCTCTTTCTCTCTCTTCTTCAGTTCCTTAATGTAAGACCCCCCACACAACTGACAGGTTATTTATGGTCAGGATGATTGGCATGCAGGGCTTTCTCTCTCTCTATCTCATTCCCCTCCGCCCTGGAGTGATGTGGCAGTCTGAGGATCTGATTACAAGATGGCTCTCCTCAGGTCCAACCCCGAGTCGTCTATCACAAGTCTCGTCGCCCCTCACCTTCACACTGGACAGAGCTTGGCACATGTGCTAATTCGTTTGGAGGAGTGGGTGGGCAGGGAAAGGCATTAGCATTCTCATTCCTATGGAGTTTGGAAAGGTACAGAGGCAGGGAGAGAGAGACATACACATCATCCTATTATTATTCTGTTTTTTTTACTGCTGTTAATTCTACATCCTATATGCCCCCCCTACACACACACACACACTAATATATATGCCCCCCTCCCTTTTTTTCTTAAATGGCCTTGTTATGTATGTTACTGTCAACCCAAACAGTCATGCTAATAAAGCAAATGTGAATTTGAGAGAGAGGCAGATGGACACACCGCATGGGGAGGCGGGTGCAGTGGCAGTCTTGAAAGAAGTTCCATGTTCCCACAGAGGTTAACTGAAGCATGGATGCTGGGGAGAGATGGTGAGACCTCCAAACCCTGGGCTAATCCCTCTATTTACTCTGAATTCACTGTGCAAATTGCTCATTCGCGGAGGAGGCTGAGGCTAGGAGTTTAGCAATTGAGCCACGGCACCATTTGACTGAAGGGCGATGGAAATGCAGACGTACCACACTTAAAAGTTCCATGAACTTCCTTCCCCCTGCAAGGGGAGGCCACAAAAAGAGCCCAATCTATTTTTAGCTCTTCTGCTGAAGGGATCTTCAGGCTGCCTTGTGGCCTGCACCATATTTGCTGTATCATCCATTTAGTCTGCAAATCATCATATTTTTTCCTCTGAAGAACTTGTATAATCTGAGGCAGTGGAGTCCTCTGCTCCCAGCTATTAGGACCTTTGCTTGCTTTTTTACACCTCTGTTTCTTTTTGGTCTCCATGGTCACAGAACGGTAGAGCTCACCCACACTTGGGTCTCCATGGTCACGGAACGGTAGAGCTCACCCACAGGTGCTGTCTTAGCAGTTCTTGTTTAGAAGGAGAGTCCGTCACTGAGAATTCTGGGTAATTTTTTCGTAATGATGGTGTCAATGGAGCATTTAATGTCCACCGTGCCTAAATTGTCCTTGTCATGGTTACTACTCTAGTTTGAGTGTTTACCGTTTACCATGTCTTTAGCTTCAGTTTTGATTGTTCCATTGCTACTGTGTTACTGTGGAAACCTGCATTATATCATTTGCTTATTTCTCTTTGTTTCAATCATTATTCTTTTTTGGTGTAATTTGTGATTGGTCGATATCTTCACTTTTATGTTTTAAAAATGTATTTCTTTGTTAAGACTTGATAACCTCCATCAGTTTAAACCAGTTCACTGTACCTTAATGAGTGATTGGTAGTTTACCAACCCTTTGAAACTTTCTCCGAATAAAAATAGCTGGTTTCCCAAGAGTGGCTTTTTGTACAATCACTTCTAAGGCTGGATCTATAGCAGATTGATCTGATAGGGCCTAAGAGAACAGATCAGAGGCGAGAGGCACGCCTGTTCTCTGCTGCTTTACAGCCGTTTTTACTGAAGGAGCAATTTGTCCTGTGAAGCCATTTAAGGAGCAAGATGGATAGAGCCCATTCACTCTTATTGTTCGGAGCAACACCCTAATGCCGCGGTGAAGAACAGAAGCTCATCTGGAGAAATAAATCACTATGTGAGATGGACTGAGCAGGTGCCTCATGACCTATTTATTCCTGGAGCTGGAAACTTTCGAACTTATCTGGCCTTCATGTTCGTTTGGTTTGGTTTGTTTTATCTTCGTTAAAATGATTGCAGGGGGTTTAGAGGGCAGGCTTATACAATTCTTAAATGCATAAACAAGTTCCACAGTTCTGACTGCAATGGCATGAGAGTCAGAGCCAATGCAGATCACCAGCAAATATTCTAATCTTGTTACTAAACCTCCAGGGCTCACATACTGCAGTCATTTTCTTCCACGTTTGTTGCCACCTTGTCTTAACCCCTGTCAGCATGGCATCTGTGAGGGGGTGAAGCGCTGCTGCAAGTAGTATTTTTAGATAATATTTTTAGGCCCAACCCTCATGCCTGAATGTGCCATAAATCACATCTCCTTATTAAATCCAGTAGATACCTCCCCAAACAGCCATTTGTCATCGACGAAATAATGTCCCTTTTTCTGTGCATTCTGGAATAAGATTGCCCAGGATACCAAGAGCATCTGTGCCCTGGCTCCCCTGTGAGCTCTATTTCGGCACCTCATCACACTGTAATACCTCTCTGATGCCTCTTTAAAATAATATATTTTTCTGAGGTTTTAGTGGCCTCAACGTGTGCAAACCCCCGACGCTGGATTAAGACCTGTTGCGACGGAGCGTGCTGGAGCTCCCAAATCAACGCCTCACTAAAACAGACACAAGTGCCGGATGGATCGGTGCAGTAAAAACCTGACGTGGGCGTCAAAGTCCCAAGTGCCCCCCCCCCGACCCCCCCCCCCCCCCCCAAAGACCACGAGGGCGGAGGAGGCCTTATTGAGTTCCACAGCAGTGAGAGTGAAGTTAAATCTGATGACTTTAGCACTGAGGAGCTGTACCGCTAAGTCTCTTCCTCTCACCCACCCACGACCCCCCCACCCCCCCAACCTCCACCCCACTGACAAAACAGGTGGAGAAGGAAGGGTGGGGGCGGCAATCAGCTGGGATTTCTCTCTCTAGACACTGCAATAGACATGCCCTCGTCTGGCAGCCGATGTGTTGGCGGACATATTGGCTCAAGCTGACCAGGGGGGTGGACAGATTGACGAAGGGTTTTTTGGACGTTGAGGCTTCGCGTTGTTTAAAGCAGATGGAGTTTCTCACTGCAGCCTGAGACACTTGGAGGCGAAAGTTAAGCGAAGGACATTCAAACAAGAGGGAGATGGTGGTGGGGGGTCTGGAGGGTTGGGGTAAGGGGGGGGTCGTAGAGGCTATTTATGAATATTCATCCGGCGAGGGCCATACTATACCTCAAAGGGATTACACGTTATGCAAGGCTTTTCTCTCCTCTCACTGAGGGGGTGCATCATGTCGGCATAATCATTTACTGCAGAGGGGCAGAGAGAGACACTCTTGGGTTTTTTCCCCCTGCTCTTTTCTCGTAGGCTTTTCAAAGGGTTTAGCAACTTCTCTCACTTTTTGACAGCTGAGCTGACTGGCGGTTGTTTGTGTCAAGAAAGTTTCAGACTTTTAAGACTTTAAAGAAAATCCTACTGACCAGGTCAGTGCTTTGTTCCTGTGTGAGGAAGCTGGCCCCCACACAGCCTTGTCTCCTGGGGTCACTCTCAGGCTCACAAAGCATTGAAATGTTAGATACTGAATACAGATAACATATTAAGTAAGGGATAATGTATTGTCCGCCGGTAATTATCAGAAAATAAGTCCCGACAGGGAGAACAGAACCCCGATGCACAGCGGAGGGGTTTTGCTTCGACCTGAAGGGACTTATTTTCTGATAATTTACATACATTATCCCGCTTATTACACGGCTACTTGCCAAAACGAGAAAAGAACCCTAACACAATGGGTCTTTAAAATTATTTTGCTACCGTTTTGTGTCTTCTGTTGACAAAATAAATAGTTCGCCACACAGATAGAACTTGACAGTTTCAGGTGTTGCGTGGCAACGTCTTACTAGCTTACTTTCCCTTTCAAATAAATTCCATTGCGAACAGACGTCTTGCGGAGGGATATGAAAGACGTTAATCAACCCGTTGCCATTGACAGCGGTGATTATATACTTTGCCGGTGATTTATATAGATTTAACATAGGCCCGAACGTTGGGAAGGCCCATTCATGTGAATGGAACTTTCTGCAGCACTCTGAAGAGCCGTGTAATAAAGGCTATGAAATGTGCTAGACAAGAAAGAAAAATTCTATGTTTAACTGGTTTAATTTCAACTCCTGAACAACTAGCCAACACCTTCTAACAACACTGAATTGCTCTGTGATGGCACAGAAACATTCTTTAGTGCATTTATTTGTGCATTTATTGTGAATAATGGATATATCAAATGAATATAACTGAGCAATATCCCATTTGTTTTTTAACTTACTAAATTCTGACCCTCTCATTTTCCCCCTAAAGCATTCTCTGAAGATCACTATGAGACCAGAGCTAAGAAGTGTATTGTTTAGGAAATGGCTCAAGTCACACATGACCTCACATACAGTAAGTAGAGGTAGGAGCAGGACTGTGCCCTGTGTGTGAGAAAGTACTCCAAATCCAGAGACCAACAGCTAGATGACTAACGGGCTTGTCTGGTGCCAGCTTGTTGAGTTCAGTGTAATGTCACTCTCGGTGCTAAGCAGAGGTTGTGTTATGTTTGTGTGTGTGTGTGTGTGTGTGTGTGTGTGTGTGTTGTGAGGTGGGAGGGTTGTGTGTGTGTGTGTGTGTTGGGGGGTTGTGCCTGTCTGGGAAGCTCAGAGCTGCAAATGTTTGTCAAAAGAACACAGATTCTTCTCTCTGACTCCTCTATGTAAGTCCAAGACAGAGCAGAATCCCTGTGTTGAGTGTGATGTTGCCTGCCAGAAATCAGGGATTTACTGTGTTTAATTTCAGTTACAGGTTCCCTGAAGGAAACATCTGCGCTATATTGAGATGAGATTTTAACAGCTCTCCAGTGTCCATACATTGTAGGCCTAGCACTACACATGCTCCCCCACACAGACAGAATCATAATGAAGTGTGGGGTTTAGACCAATGGGACACCAAGGGACTCACTCGTAAAAGAACCTGCATTTAACAACAAAGCATGTCATTTTTAATCCTGTCAGGTTACAACAGATCATCAACATATTCTGGCACAGCAACTACTCCAGGTCCTCCTGCAAGCTCTCTCTGAAAGTATACACATTTTGGAGTCTGGAGTCTTCCTGGTGCAGTAAGGCTGCTGCATTAACTTCAAGGAGAGGTAAAGATTTTGACAGACCACACACATTGACTTGCTGGGTCAGACAGCCCTCACAGTGCTTTTCAGTCTCCTCCTCTTGCATGGGCAGAGATTGGTTCTGCTACATCTTTTCCCCGGCAGCCCACGGTTGCATTGAATATGCGCTATGCGCTTGCCGTCAAACATGTTCAGCTTGTTAGGAGCGAGAGATTACTTTCAACGGATGTTCACATCGAGCCAAATCTGATCTCAAATTCAGATGAGCATCAGGTTGGCAAACGTGAATCCAGCGGCAGAGTCCCGGAGCGAATGACTCAACCGCACTGATGGATTGCATATGTGATATGCACAGTAATATGTAGCCAAGCAGCAGTCAGTCCTACTGTGGGAAGTAATAGAACGGATGTGTAAATAACTATTTTGCTCAGTGTGTGGGGGCTCTCTGCGGAGATTGTTGCAAGAGAGAGAGAGAGAGAGTGTGTGTGTGTGTGTGTGTGTGGTGGATCTTGTCAACAGTGTGATGATACTGTTTTCCTCAGTAAGAGTAAGAGGGACTATTTTGAGAGTGAGTTAATGTTTTCAACAACATTAGTAGTAATAAGTAGTAAGGGTTTCCTTCACTAAGAGGAAGTGTCTCCCTTAGTAAGATATAGATAGATAGAGAGAGAGATTTCAACTAGAGCGGCTAAAGAGAAGTAGCGTCAGCTCCCTGTGTTTCATGGTGAAGCAGCGTTAGCTCCCTGTGTTTCATGGTGAAGTAGCGTCAGCTCCCTGTGTTTCATGGTGAAGCAGCGTTAGCTCCCTGTGTTTCATGGTGAAGTTCGTTAGCTCCCTGTGTTTCATGGTGAAGCAGCGTTAGCTCCCTGTGTTTCATTGTGAAGCAGCGTTAGCTCCCTGTGTTTCATTGTGAAGTTCGTGCTGGTATGAGTTTGTGCTGGTATGAGTTCGTGCTGGTATGAGTCTGATTTTTTGGGTTTGTCAGTTTGGCCCTTTTCCTTTGTTGTTTATTTTTGCTATTCTTCTTCATGTAGTCTTACCAACTTTTTAATTGTTTACTGTTAACAGTACAGGACAAAAGTGTCTGCTAAATACCATAAACATAACCATAACCATAACATAGAAAGAAATTAAGAGTCAATTCCAGAGTGTGAATGAGAGTGTTTGTGAGTGAGTTACAGTATTGTCCTCAGTGAGTGAGTAGGTGAGTGAGTTTGTGAGCGAGTTAGTGTTATTTTCAGTGAATGAGTGAGTTAGAGTGTTGTTCTCAGTAGGAAGTGAATGTGTTTGTGAGTGAGTTCGAGGACGGTCCTCAGTAGGAGGTGAGAGTCCATGTGTGAATAGAGGATAAGGCTCTAAGAGGCACAGAGTTGGTGAGACGTCCTGTAAGCAGTGGCTGGGGTTGGGGTGAGGGTTGTGAAATCTGGCCGTGCCACTGTGGCCGAGCCTGTTTCCCAGAGCGCTACCTCTTTGCTCCATCTCTCTGGCTCACTTGCTTAATCTCTCTCATTCTTTTTTTTCTCTCTCTCCTTAGCCACTCTCTCTCTCCCTCTGTGTCCCCCTCTCTTCATCTCTCTCTCTCTCTCTCTCATTCCACTTTGATCCTTCAGGAATTGTCTCTCTGCCAAAAGGCAGCTGGAGCCGAGTCAAACGATTTAAAGGAGCTGGAGATATTTCTAAAAATACAGAGGGCTGGGGGAGCTATTGATTAATGACTGTTTTGTGTGTGTGTGTGTGTGTGTGTGTGTGTGTGTCTGTGTGTCTGTGTGTCTGTGTGTGTTAGTGAAGAGGGTAGCCTCACCGTGGCTGATTTTTGGACCCCACCTCAACCCCCCAGAGTCCAGACTGAGTCGTCCGTTCCATGTTTTTGGGCTGCACTGCAGGCCCGGTGGGAGGCTGACTTCATCATGGGTCTGAATCAATGCCAGAGCAGCACCCAGCTGACAGGCCCAGAGCAGCCCGCTAGTCGCATGGAGCCTGTCGGCCCCACTGGCCATCTCTACTGAATCCCAATGAGACCAGGTCAGACCTGCAGCTAGAGTGTCTGACTCATCTGGAGGGAGCACATACTTATTAACACGTGTGTGTGTGTGTGTGTGTGTGTGTGTGTGTGTGTGTGTGTGTGTGTGTCAGATAGCATGTGTGTGACAGATAAGATGTCACTTGAGCCTCTTAAAGTTTGTGTTTGCCTGACGTATGACAGGGCTTTCAACACAGAACATCCGCATAATTTATCTGAGACAAATGGATGTCCATGTACGTACATAGATCCTACTAACAGTAGATGGTCTCTCCCTGGAGTCCCATGGAGTTGCCATAGGCCTTACAGTTGACGTTAGTGTTTTCGTCATGGCAACCAGTGTCGCCAGTGTCAGCATGCCATGCCCCCCACACCACACACACACCCCTGACACACCCACACACTCTTCTGTTCCCCTCAGGTGAGGTGACTCTGATCAGTATGTACGGCTTGACTCTGAGCAGCAGAGAGTGCCAGACACTGATGCACTGATGCGCCGGCACTCTTGCTCGCCAGGCAGGCAGGCAGGCAGGCAGGCAGGGGAAAAACACCCCACCAGACGACTGACAAAGGCAGAAGCAAAATCAATAGAACGGCAAAAAGGAGAGGGATGAAATGAGAATACTACAGAGGTGAAGTCAGGAGAGAGGGAGTGAAATATGTGGATCTCTCTCTCTCTCACACACATACACACACACACACACACACACATACATACATACACACGCACTGTGCAATTGGTGTTGCTGTTGAGCTGTCCAAGGGACTTTTACAGTATGCCGTGTCTATACATCCAGTCAAAATACTTTTACACAGTGTACATGGAAATTGTGTGTTCATCTCAGAAACTGTGCATAAGAGTGTACACTATGTATATTTTCCTTTTAGAATCATTTAAAAAAGATCTTGTCAAATAGATTAGCAAAAATGAAAGACGAGCTGCGTTTCTGTGGCATACATTTTGCATGAACAGCCTGCACTCTTGTTTCCCCGCCTGCCTGAAATGGAGATCGCACAATTCCCATTCCCCGGTACTCGGCTATTAAAATTCAGTTTGCACATTAGAACATCTTCTTCACTTCCTATGTGAAGCTTTCGTCATTTAAAACTGTGACCCGCCGAGGAGACTTTATTTAGGGGAGAGCAACGTTCTTCCGTTTCCACTTGTTGTTCCACTCTGAATCGGGACGGCCTCTCTGTTGCTCTGCAGGAAGAACTTTCATCTCCCGCTCTCACCCAGACATGAAAGAGGGAGATGGAGAGAAGAGATGTGGAGATGTGTGTGTGTGGGGGGGGGGGGACGGACGGTTGGTGACAGCAGTTGCATAGCAATGAAATGCAGTCACCTCTTTCATGGACGTCTTGCCTCCTGTGACTCAAAAGAGGGAGAAGAAGGAGAGAGAGTAGGCTTCAGGAGATGCAACTCCTTGAAACTCCTCGACCTGCCTCACACACAGTGCTGTGTGAGCACGTGCACTCCCCGAGCACAAAGGCACTTTTCGAGTGCTGTGTGTGTGTGTGTGTGTGTGTCTGAGTATGTATGTGCCTTTACGCATATGTGTGTGCGCGTACACCTGTTTAAGTAAGTGTGTGCTTTGATCTAATGGAAATCTACATTCATTTTAACCCAATGTGTAAAGTTGGGAGTGCACGGAACTGATATGGTATGCCATGAAGGACTATAGAAGTTGAAATGAGAAGAAGATCAGAAGAAACCATACCTACCTTGTCAGCCAGGCTCAAAAGGAGCTGCTTCTAGTTGCCATCGGCATTCTAAGAGCATTGCATGTTGCTATGGCAGAAAGAAGCTTTCAGGGGGCTTTCAGAGGGCTTAGGAACAAAACAGCTGTGCTTTCTCCCCAACATAGCCATAAATAGACCTACAGTTTACCACACTTGGGTGACAAACACTACCTTAATAGAAACTTCATATCAGATTTACCATTCAAGTTATTTCCTCATTCAAATTCTTTGCTGTTCCAGAGAGAGTGCTTTGAAGTCGAGAATGAATCACAAACATCTGAAAATTATGCCTTCTGGAGCTTGCTTTTTTTCCCCTTTCTGTTTGTTTTGTTTCTGGAGCTTGCTTTTTTTCCCTTTCTGTTTGTTTTGTTTCTGGAGCTTGCTTTTTTTCCTTCCTTACACACCTTTCTACTGGCAACACTGCACACATAGGCCTGAACTTGTGCACACCTGTCAGGCAGTACCTCAATGGCATTCTATGCCACACTGTGCATCGCTGACACTGCACAGTGACCTCTAACCCCACCCTCTGTAACAAACTGGACAGATAGTTCTCAGTGATCATGGCAGGTGGGAGTTGATTCTGACTCAGACCGACTCTGGTGCTGGGAGAGCTCGGTGGGAGGGTCAGAGGTGAACCTGAAATGAGGTGGTGGCTGGTTTGCTCCAATCAGCAGATCTCCGCTGGATCTGTGCACAGGGTGGTGTTAGGGGTTGGGTTGGGTGGAGCGAGCATGTGTGCAAGGGGAAGGTCATGTCTCCCTGGCATCTTCTCCTCCTGGATGCTCCATCTCTCTTCTATATACAACTCTGGAAAAAATGTTTGATGTTGATGGTCATATTCAAATATTTAGACAGCACTGCAAATGTGAATATGACCGTCAACTCATTCGAATGCCACTTAGCAACCGTAGGATGTGCACTGGTCTCTTTTTTTCCAGAGCTATACATATACATATACAGTACATATACATATACATGTAATTTTTAATTTATATATATATACTATACATATAATTTAGCTGTTCCTAGTGTAGACTCCGTTGTGTTGACCACTCGGCTCAGTCCTGCACTCACCCCGAACTGCTGGAGCCACTCTCCTAGTTTGGGGGTCACTGCAGGCAGAGCATACATGGAGTGCCATGACCATGTGGCTGGGATAGTGTACAGGAGTATGGACTGGAAGTCCCAAGGTCAAAATGGGATACACCTCCGAAAATGGTTGAGAATGACCAAGCCAAGATCATGTGGGACTGATACAGACTGATAAACTGGTAATGCCATTCGGGCATAGTAGTGTTAGACAGACAAGAGAAGAAATGCTGTGGTGATCAATGTCGCAATACCAAATGATAGCACCATCAGACAGAGGGAACATGAGAAGCTTGAGAAACACCAAGGGCTGAAAGAAGAGCTAGAAGAAATGTGGAAGTCAAGGCAACAGTGGTCGCTGGTGATTGGAACACTTCGGGCTGTCTTGGGGGCACCCTTACACAGCCTGCACCTTGGGTCAGGGGCACCCTTACACAGCCTGCACCTTGGGTCTCAGGGGCACCCTTACACAGCCTGCACCTTGGGTCTCAGGGGCACCCTTACACAGCCTGCACCTTGGGTCTCAGGGGCACCCTTACACAGCCTGCACCTTGGGTCAGGGGCACCCTTACACAGCGTGCACCGTGGGTCTTGTTTTTAGGGCCTGCTCTTGTGCTGTCATGATCAGTATGTCTGTGCTGCCATGATCAGTGTTTCTGTGCTGTCTTTCAGTCCAGCTTTGCTTAGACACTGATAGGATCTCCACCACTTCCTCATGCATACAGCTCTGGAAAAAAATAACTAAAAAATCAACTCATTTCAATGTCACACACAGCTGCACATTTTTCTGATGTCATCCTATGGTTGCAGAGTGACATTCGAATGAGTTGACGGCCATATTCAAATTTGCAGTGGTCTCTGTTAGGGTAGGTTAGGTATGTTATGGTAGGGCAAGCACTGACTTACCGGCAGGGCTTCAGTGAGGTCACAACCTGTGGCTAATTGGGTTAATTGAGACACCTGTCTGCAGTCCTTGGCTCACAATTAGTTTGCAGACCTTTATGAAAAACGGGCGGCCTGTTTTCCCCTCGAGCGGTTGCCCATGAGCGAGGCAAACTTGGACTACTTCTGTTTTTGTTTATTTGGAGTATTGCACTACCACAACAACAAAACTTGAACACATTGAACGAACAACGCTTGGGCTTTTCAGGAAGTCCGTCAGGAGATAGGCGCTATACTGGGTCAGTGAGAGCCACAGGTCAGTGACCACTCACTGGAGCTCTGCCAAAGCTGACACACAAATTTCAACCACACATCTAGGTCTTACACATTCTGTGTCGGTACACCAGTGTACAACAGGGCCAGTGTGTAGGTCAGTTGGATCTTTGCTTTCAGGTTACGTTGCGGACCAAGGACAGCTAAACATTATACCCTAGACAACGTTAGCTTAGTTTGGATGCTGTGCCTCGGCCTCTTCATAACATCTCTTAATTTTGAATATAACCATCAACTCATTCAAATGTCACTCAGCAACCGTAGAATCACATCAGAAAAATGTACAGTGATCTCTTAATTTTTTCCAGAGCTGTATACGTGTGTGTGTGTATGTATGTGTGTGTGTGTGTGTGTGTGTGTGTGTGTGTGTGTGTGTGTGTGTGTCTTCGCCTACTAGTCCCAGGAGGGTATCACAAGAACTCCTCAAAACCACCCAGCATTTACATAGGACATTCAATTATGGCAGATTACATAGCATTTACATAGCACATTCAATTATGGCAGATTTCCTGTCATAACAAATTTATTAACTTTGACAATGATGGACATTTTAGTGGCATGCAAAACTTGTGCCAAACAATTTCTGAAAGCAAACACGCCATCTGTAAAAAGTGAAAGTGTTGGTTTCTACAACAGGTTAATGATTCCCAACACCTCCAAATCTACTTTGGTGCGCAAATTAAAGATTTTACGATGGACATACGATACGATACGATTTTACGATAGACTCACCATGGCAGTCCTCCTGAATATCATGGAAAATCAGTGGGTAGACCTCAGAAAAGCAGAACCAAAAGTGCTTTTGGAACCAAGAATGGGCAAAAACACCCCAAACGAGAACTGGAAGACTTAAATAGCTACAAGAATGGTTTACAAGCTGTGATACTTGCTAAAGGGGGTGTTACTAAGTCCTGACCATGCAAGGCGTTCAAACCTCAGGTACTTTTACTTTTTGTTGTTATTTTGAAACTGGAAAAAATGGTAATAAGAAACTAATATCACAAACAATGTTAAAGATGTGTCATTTTGCATGTACAGTAATGCTTTTTGTAAATCAGGTCACATTTTACTCCTATTACTCATCTAATCACAGCACTGTAACCAGGCGTGTCCAGATTTTTGCATTTCAGGGGATTGCACCAGAAGCTTGTAGATTATCTGGACATACTTTGCCTTCTTGATTGCCTAGAAAATGGAATGGAGGAACGTGTGGGTGTGTGTTGGTGTTTTTCATACAAGTGGTCTTGGCTTATTGGTATAGATCCCCGTGCTAAATTGCCATACGATGAGGATTCTATGTGTGTGTGTGTGTGTGTGTGTGTGTGTGTGTGTGTGTGTGTTCGTGTTCGTGTTCGTAAACCCTCCACACACATGGGATCCACGGCAGCCCAGGAAATGAAGTGCCTCTTGTGATAGCTTAAAGGTAGCCGGCGCCGCTTGGGCTTCCTGATGCCAATCAATACTGGCATTAGAGCCATGGCATCCTTCTCATGCTTGCTGTGTGTGGGCGTTGCGCAAAGCTTTGTTTGCCTTCGCATTGAGCCTAGTGTGAGCCTCTGTGGGGATGGCAGTGGCGGCGGCAGCGGCACCTAACTAATGAGTCACTTTCACAGCTTGTTATTCCTAGAGGTCCCTGGAGTTATCAATGGGGGCTAACGGCACCGTCCAGACCCGCTTCGGGGGCTCTGCGGCCGGGATCACCTCTTTGATGTGCTCGGCGTGGCTTGGAGCAGAGCGCGGCGCGATGCGGGCGCTCCACACTTGGGCTAATGCATAATGCATGCGCACGCACATCTCCTGATGGTGGGTGCCCGCTCACTGGCGCCTTTCGCTCGGGTGGACGAGGTCATGTGACGACTACATTCCACCAAAGCGTGGCGCTGGCTTGCCATTGTCCTTGAGAGGAAGTAATGAATGAATCATCCCACTGAGGCTTATGGAGAAGATCAGGACAGTGTGGGTTCCACATGAGGGATAATATCACACGAACAACAGATTTCATTACACCACCATTTTCCCAGTTTCATACAAGACCCCGAAACAGAAACAAAACCCCACTTTTATACGGTTCACCTTCTCAGAGTTCGGATAGTTTCTTTCATGTCCTGGACTGTAGCAGAGTATGACACAGCACACTTAATCATTTTGATTAATCACCAGTAATATTATTAGCATATTTTGTCTGTTAGTCTATCAGTCATTATTCCATTACATTATATATATTGATCTAACTAATGCAATGAACTGAGTTTATTGTGAGTGGGATGTTAATATAAGAATGTCATTTACTTTAGAGAGAGTACAAGTGTCTGAGCCCAGAGGTTTGCAGAAGCCTGTTTCCATGGTAAAAGGTTTATATCTGTATATTCTAGAATAAAATAACATCATCTAAATGTGGACGTCACGTGTGCCAAACCTTCCCACTTGTTTTATGGACCCACTACCTATAGGGTCCAAAAATATTCTGTATACCATCTTTTTTCATAACAAACAAATTACCCCCTTCCATTCCATGAGTCATATTTAATTCATCTCTTACTGCTTGTCAACACTTCTATGTATTCACGTTACAACCCTGAGTTCCCATCCATAAGTCATGAGCCTCTACATAGTTTAAGGAGTTACCAGTCATATACTGATAAGGCCGAGGTCTCAATGGGAGCCAAATTATGGCAAAGAATGGAGAAATGTGAGAGCAGGCTGATAAGAGTGTCCTTTGTGATGGGAGCTGTTCTCTGCTAACGCACTGCTAAAAAGGGGCTGGGTGTTTGGGGAAGAGAGAGGACTGCACCCGTCTGTCTGACAGAGCGCGCGACCTGGGATCCTCTCGGCACACTGGAGCCCGTTAAGACGTCGCTGTCTCCGTGATAAGACGGGACAGCTCTAACCTTTTAATGTATGCGAGCCAACAAAGTGATCATTCTCATGCAAAACAAACACACTCCCAAATGCTGACACTCTATTAGAGAGAGAGAGAGTGAGAGTGTGTGTGTGTGTCTGTGTGTCTATGTAAGTGTCTGAGTGAGTGAGTGTGTGTGTGTGCGTGTGTGTGTGCCTGCCTGCCTGCCTGCCTGTATGAGTGTGTGTGTGGGGGTGGTTTGCTCAGAGACGGACTCTCCAAAGCAAAGGGAGGGGGCTGATTGGTGGTCTGATTGGCAGAGTAAATTTCCTCCCGTGGGTTAATCTAATCCTGCCATGCCAAAAAAGGAGGGAGACAAAGGATGACAAACCCCCCCCCCCCCCCCCATGGCCCCCAGGTGACTCCCTATGGCAGAGGCAGAGATTAGGCGAGCTGCCTGACTGCACAGGCTGTGGCGATGGCTGGGGGCTTTCTGGGTAATCGCCCACGCTGTCCGCACCTTTCAGACGGAACATCAAGCTCTAAGCTAGGGCCGTTTTCCCCCCTCTTTCCTCTCTTTCCTTGTCTTGTGGTACTGACGGTTTTAAGATGGTTTAAGAGGGGGCCATTTTGTGACTTGACTGGCTATTGTGAGGGTAGCGATTTCACCCCCTCACCTCCAAAGCGGCACATTAGAAAAAGAAGGGAAGTCGTTCAAGGACGGTGCAGACATTTTATCAGGTCAAACTGCTCCTTCTATGTCAACATGTTTCTAGAAGGGG
Source organism: Alosa sapidissima (assembly GCF_018492685.1). NCBI lineage: Eukaryota > Metazoa > Chordata > Actinopteri > Clupeiformes > Clupeidae > Alosa > Alosa sapidissima. Next base: position 23,588,823 of record NC_055970.1, on the reverse strand, counting down.
TACAGAATTAAGTTTTCCTTTCCTTATGTGTACACAGTCCAAGTCAGTTGAGGATGCATGCTGGATAAAAGAAGTCAGTTGAGGATGCATCCTGAATAAAAGAATTGTGAAAAGTTAAGAAGCCTACAAAATGGCAGACATTTGTCAGATTTTGGAATTGATTGAATTGATTATTTTTCTTAAACTGTCATACTTCTGAAAGGAGCGGTAGAAAGAGCCAATGGTCCATTAAAGGGGCAAATCAATCAGCTTCCCTAAACTAGGAGTAGAGTGTGTTTAACATAAAAAGTGCTCTGACTACTTTGGGTTCCTGTCTGCAGCAAAAGTATGACCACAGGTAAAGAATGTTAACAGAAAAAAGGTAAATATAAGATGACAATCCTTGACATTTCTGACAGTGAGTCATGAAGTTCCTAGCATAATATTGGGCCAGAAAGCTGTGTAGAGGATTACATGCCTTACCAGTGTGTCTGAGTTACCTTGAGATACTGTACCTAGTTATGTGTTATGTGTGAGCCAGCTGGTGTTTGCTTGCTGCCTGTTGCTATGAGATTGCAACTTTCTATCTCATGTGCTCTGTGTGTGCACAGCATGACCTGACTGTAATATCCAACTGTTTTCAATTGCATATAGGTTCACTATTTCCGTTCCCTATATGCACATCCGTGTGTGTGTGTGTGTGTGTGTGTGTGTGTGTGTGTGTGTGTGTGTGTGTGTGTGTTTACGCCTGAGCATTTATGTGAAACATTAAGCGTGAAACTAAATGTGCCACCATTGGAAATGAGGCACTTTTATTTGGTGTTGTCAACGCAGCACATTCCTAAACAATTTTAACACTCCATCTGTCACTAAGGCTTTAGGTACAGTAAGCACAGTTTCTCCTCCGGCTTAATGTGCTCAGAGCTATCCAGTCCTGATTGGGCCCTCCCCACCTCTTACTCCTTCCATTCTCAAATGGACAGACATGGCTGAGCATTAACCCTGAGTTAAATGTATTATTCAGACATTTTATGTGTTTCTCTGTTTAGTTGTAGATCTATATTATCCTCCTGAGAAGCATCCAGACCTCTGTTATCAATGAGGCAGACATCTTTGTGAATTCTGGACAAATAATTGGCACAAATTGATGACCCTGTTGATGTTCCACCTTGGGTGAAATACATTAACCTACAGTACATTTCACACAATATACATATTCCTGTACTTGACACGCTACACTTGTGATGGTGTGTTGCTTTGTTTTTGGAATTATATTTATTTAATCTAAATTATGTTTCTCAATGCTTAAAAATAGAGATCTGAACCCCTGATCATGACAAATGAAAAAGCTCCCAATGGCTACTCAACCTACTCTACTTTATGCATGAGCTATGTCAGTTATGAAATCTTTGCAATAGAAGGTGATGTTGACAGACAGCATATCAAATGATGTGCTATTGACTCAAATGAAACATTTTCTACCCAAAGTACTACTGCACTCACCGATAATTAAATATTTACACCACCCATGTTAATATGAAAATTCTGTCAAAATCCTGAAGGCATCCATTTCTCCATTTGTCTCAGTCTATATGCCAGATGATACCTGATGGGTATTTACCACTTTCTCTGCATATCTGCCTTCAGTGCGTCACTCAGAGTTGAGAAAAGCATATGGTAGGAGACGCTCCCCTGCAGGCTCTCCCAGCCGTAAAGCACTGAGAAACTGCCACAGTATGTCTGAGGGGATAATTGAGGTAATAGCAGTCATCTAATCCTGCAGCCAGTCATCAGATGAAGTCCACCTTCTGCTTGTGATCCGACAGCACTTTCTGGATGATATAGTTACTCATTCATACACCTCATATCACATCACATCTATTTGAAAGCAGGCAATTTATTATTTTCATTCCACATGAAAAACTGATATTCATCTGCACGTATAAAACACTCCTGAGGTCATTTCATTTCCATTTTTAATAGTGTCATTAAGTGTCAGTTAAATTCCTATTTGCTGATGTGAGTGTATTTAACACTGTTTATTTACACTCACTGTTTCTGTAAGTTTGCCAATTTTTTGCATACATCTGTCAATAGATAGCTGTTCATACAGAGACTCATGAGTTAACATGTCTGCCGCTGAAACATGATTGCACACGACTGCTGGTTTGCTGCGGTAGCCATGGATACGGGCAGAAAAGACTGACTTGACTGAGAGAAGTTTCTCCCAGCTGTTCGGTGATGACGCTGAAGAGGTCCATTTTCCCCCATTCTCGTCATTAGAGACTCATAATCTCAAATCGCCTTTATACAGCCCCACCACACAGGAAATGTGAAATACTTACAAGGCTAGTTTGAAGCTTCCAGAGTAATAATGTAGTTCTGACATTCATAGCTTACTGAAGAAGGCCTTTTATTTTATTTTAACATATATTTGTGTTGGCCATTCTTGTCCATTATACATATGCTAGCCTAAAAGCTCATTTTTCTCTCCAAATGATGACTTGATACAGAATGTCATTTGCATTCTCTGCACTCACTGATGTGAGTATGAGTTAGGAAGAAAAGAATGGCACTGGCTTTGCAGCTTCTCTAAGGTCTGTCTGCCATGATTCAAACTGTTCATTTCATTTGGCTCTGATACTGCATGCCTTTGAAACAGAAGTGATTTGTGTAGAACATGCTCTTGCATTCATTGCTTGGAGGGATATAAAAGGCACCTGTGTGGGACACTGCTTGCTATTTCTTCCTGTTGTTGAATCTTAATTGCACAGTAGTTTGCTCAAGGTGTTATTAAATATAGACGGCATGACTCATTTGTTCATTTCATTGTTGTGTAATGAAGTATGAATATAAATCATATAACACACAATTGTTTTCATTTTAAAATACATACTCTTCTGACCTATGCTATTCTACACTATGTTGTACCAAATATCCTGTGCTATGACTTGGTATACTGTAGTATAATGCACTACAGTACTATGCTTCCTTTGAAAGAACAACAGCCTGTGATGTGGTAAATTCATATTCATGCCCCTCATATTATTTTCAGAGTGAGGTGAGATCATGACAGCTCACATGCTAATTAAAGCTGTGTTGACCAGATTAAAGCTCACTTCGGAGTCAGCCGGCTTCCGGCCCATCTGCTGAAGGTGCGGGCCTAGCCTCTGCTAGAGAGCCGGGGACAGTAATTGAATGAGTCTTAGGGGTGGCTGTGATAACCTTCACCTGTTCCCATAAGCCTCCTGCAAAGACCGAGGAAGTAGAGAGAGGGGGAAAAAAGAAGAGGAGCTCTGTGATTAAACATTAGCAAGATGGCCGCACCTGATCAGTCTCAGATTAAATGGTGGGGTCACATGCCACTTTGTCATTGCACTGCGAGGTGGCGTAATCACCAGCAAAGATGAGGAAGCAATCGGGCCAGGTGCCTGTGTGTGTGTGTGTGTGTGTGTGTGTATACACACCTGAAGCCAGGCCTGGGGTGGGTAATCGGGAGAATTCCCGGTGGGCCGCTTCACTTTTGGGCCGGTCGAGGAAAAAAATATTGACATTTTGTCACGTTAGTCTAACTTCTCTTAAAGTAGGCTACACGTTCCGCATTCTGTGCATGGCACCGTTGCCTCTGCATGGGTTGTAGCCTACCGTGTGAGGGAGTTCTCCCCTCCCAAAAAGAGTTGGTTGGGTCCATATAACCCGTCTTTTCCAAAAAGTTTTCTTAGATACGGATAGCCAGGCCGGTCCTACAGTAGCCATAAGCGTCAGGAAGGATGGATGGTAGAAAGGGAGGGACTGAAAACGGCCAGGTAGATGCTGCTAAATGTGCCAAGCTTCTAGATTAGGCCTACAGACAAAAGTGGCAACTGGTAAAGAGAGATAGCCTATAGCCTATAATGATTATTAGCAGTTATTGGGCTAATATTGGACGTTTGTAACGTTGTCAAGCTATTTGCAAGCAACATATTACATTTCTTAAAATATTAGCCCTTTGTATCCGATTCATAGACTTTGCAGTATGCAAATATTAATAACAAAACTGAAGTTTGATCTGTGTAGGCCTATGCGGTAAAAATTGTAGCCTCTGAGCAGCAGATCAACCAGTCGACCACTAAAAATGATAAGTCCGAAATTAGTGATGAGGAGGCCATGACTACAGGGACAAGTAGAGAGGATAAATTAAAGTTATTTAATGTAAGAAAGAGCAAAATATGTATGCTACATGATGAACATATATGCCTTGTTTGCTTAGAAGAGGGTGTAGTAAAGGAGTAGGCTAAATCACCAAACAACAATATAGCCTACCCATGCAAAAAACATGTAGCCTAAACATTGCCTCATGCCTCTTTGTGGAAGCATGGGATAGGCTACATTTCAAAGGCTTTCTTTCTTTCTGTTTTTGTTAACTTGTGGAATAGTGGAATATTTTTTGTTAACTTCTCAGTTGAAGTGAATTAATATAACCTTTACACATTTATTGAACCATGGTACTAATAAAAACTACAGGATAGTAAGAGCTGAAATGTTGCTTCATTTATCCAATTTCCACCACTATGGGAAACGTGGGCCGGTCTTGGGCCTGAAGCTCCCGGGCTGAAAAGTGGCCCCACTCCGGCCCTGCCTGAAGCTGTGTGGAAAAAGGCTTGACTGTTCTACTTTGACAAGGACATGACCAGCATGCTGCTATTCAGAACAGTATACCAATCCTCTGCCATTTTACAGGTGGTTTCAAGGGATGTGAGATGCCCTTAAAATAGTTCAATTAAAAATAGGCTTCAGTTGTTTACATGAATGCATTTTGGTACAGTCTTTTGTAATTTCAAAGAAGCTTTTTTTTTATTATTCCTGATGCTCAGAGACCTGTGTGCATTTTCCCAAATGGAAATATCTCTTGTTTTAGCAACATATTGCACAACATCTGGTTGTACAAAAGATCGTTGGAGAAGGGGAAATGAAATCTACAGGGGATGCGTGGTGGAGCAAAGATTGTTTTTCTCTCTCTCTCTCTGTGTGTGTGTGTCCTGTACCTCCTTACTCGAGGAGATATATGAAATCCTAACCCAGACTACATCTCACTAATCAAATGACTTTCAATATTCAATCAGAAGGAGAACAGAGAACAGTCTCGTCGCATGTACACCTCAAGAAAGAATATACTCAATACACACACACAGACGTGCACAGTATGTTAAGCCTGGAAAGATTAGAGATCTGCTGTTAATTGATAAATGTGGTGCTAATGAACTTAAATGCTGCTATATGTTCAATTTGTGAATTACTGCTTCCTTTATAAAATGACTATGACTATTAAATTATTGTGACAAATTGCAAATGCACACTGAAAAACTAAAGCCTTGTGTGTCAACGACAATTATGCCATTAGAGGCACATGTAAATATCTATCATGGTCACCATGGCGAGGGGTGGTGGGGTGGGTGATTGTAGGCATCGTATCACCATGTTGCATGAAAAAACAAAGTCTTCTTTACAAAACAGATAACTTTTTTACAGCATATGTGAATGTGTTGACCTAATTATCAAGATGTAGAATCTAGCTTTATATAGATTGTAGGGTCAAGAAATTACAAATGTTTACATTGCTGACATGTTTAGATTATCAGGATGCTATACAAAATAATATGCTTGAAACACGCTTCAGAGCCCTGCACATGCCACTCAGTATTAATATTATTAGTATTTACATAAGGCATCATGACATGATTGCTGTGATGCCTCATTTAATGTTGTATAATTAGCATTCACTTACCAGCACACCAATGTCTTCACTGCTCGATGTGTATGTTTGTGTGTGTGGGTATCATTCCCATACTTTAGATGAGAGGCTGGGTGTGTGTGTGTGTGTGTGTGTATCATTCCTATACTGGCAGTGCTGGATATGTGTGTGTGTGTGTGTGTATCACTCCCATACAAGAGGCTGGGAGGCTTGTGATCAGGTTCGCTCTCTGCTGGCCCCATGTCTCTGTGTCAAGGTGGCAGCTCATCATCATCATTGCTGAGCTCCTTCAAGGCACCAGACACCCCCCCCCCCCCCCCCAATACACACACACACACACACACACACACACACACACACAAGCACACAAATAACCTTTGCTCCTTTGCTGTTTGTTTTGTATGCAGAGGAAAATCCTTCAGGTGGATCGCTCTGCTGCTGCTGAATGCATAATCTGGTGCGTGTGTGTCTCTATCTCTGTATGTGTGTGTGTGTGTGTGTGTGTGTGTGTGTGTGTGTGTGTACACACTTGTGTCTATTTACAAGGCTGGAGCAGCTCATTTGTATAGTCTAGGAGAGGACCATTAGCTCCAGAGGCTTGACTGGGATCACCCAGCTGTCACAAATCTGAGTGTGAAAATGCACCGTTCTTCCATGGCACTGGAGCCCTGGGTGTGTGTGTGTGCGTTTGCGTTATCCCCTCTCATCAGTTGCCAATTACAATGAGCATGTTGCTTTGGCAACCTTCAGCAGGTGTATTTATGGACTTTACTCAACGACGAGTTAAAGCACCACAAACAGACTGGAACAGAGAACGGCTCTTATAGCCACATGTTGGCTTTCTTTTTGTTCCCTTACTTCTGAGAAAAAATGTTGGACTCCAGGCATCTGACAATACCTTTACCCCACGAGCCACGGAGCCTCTGCTGAACATGAGCAGGCCTACAAATAAACAATGCGATGGATCGGTGCGGTGCCCTCTGCCAGCGTTGGAGCGCTCCGTCACGGGAATTACAGTATCAGCATGCTGGTTCTCCTCGCATGCTCCCTCCCCACTAGCCCCCACAGGGCTTCCTCGTCACTGATGCCATGCCAGGTTTGCGCGCTAAGTGCTGGGCTCGACCTCACACTCCTCACGCGGTGCTGCGCAGTGTAGCGTATCTGGGTTACTGTTGCTGCTGCTGCAGGCTATAGCTCAGACGTGGCTTTAAATATCTTTAGCGCTGCGGCTCTCACCCTACAGAGAAACCCAAAGCCTGGAGCACCTACAGCGGAATATCAAAATCTATTACAAAGCAATAGACACGGCAAGGAGAAAGTGTTACATTAGCTCATGCACACTAGTGGCATGTAGTTTAAATCGTGTCGGAGTATGCCCTAAATCCATTTGTGGAAATATTTTAAACTCAGATGGAACTGCTGATTTCAATCTATACTTTCTCAAGGTAGCATACTGTTCCACACACAGACATTTATTGCAAAAGCTCTGTGCGTTAAGCCCAAGCTACGAACTGTGTGAAATCGAATGTCTCCGGGGTGGTAGTTGCAGTTGTCTCCTTGTCATGAGAGCAGATGAGAAGCAGGTGCTCTTGTTCTGAGAAATCCCTGTCATTCTGGTGGCGATGATTCACTGACAGCCTTGTACTTCACAATGTCTTTGTTGTAGCTTCAAACTGGAGCAAAAAAGGAACAAAACGTGTGCACTCAGTGATTGGCTGCTGTGCTCTTTTTGTGGGTGTTGTCATTTTTATGACTGCTGGCATAGGTTTTTTCTCTCTGCCTTCCTATTTTTTGTCCCCCTCCCCAAGCAAAAGAACATCCATTTCATTTCCTAATGACCAGAGCCAGGCCAGATGTACTGTAGGCCTATTCATTATCACAAACTGACTAAAAACAGTCAGTGTCACAGAACACTGAGGCCACAAATATTGCAATACTGCATCCAAAGCGCTGCAATATTACAAAGGATGATCAATTTGTTTTTCAACATAGATCCTTGTAGTGATTGTAATACTCTGCATGATAGTAGAAATGACTAAAGTCTGAGTCAATTGTTTTCAAGTATAGACCTCAGTTAAACTAAAATGCCTTACATTCATGGGTAAGCTGGAGCTGAATGTGTGTCTTGATGAAGTGTCTTGCATGGTTTGCAAATGTTAGATTTGAGATCATATTTGATTAATCCAAATTTAGGAGACTCTATAATGAAGATCAACATGTTAAGGGGTTTATCTTACAAGTGTTTGTGGATATCAGCTCTGTAGACCCTCCCGAACAAAAAGTAAGATAGCTCCCAAGTCCCAAACCAGACTCTAGGATGAATGAGAACAAACCAGTAGAGACTGAACACGTGGTCTTTGTTGTGTTGTAAATACATGCTCTGCCACTCTGTCTCTCCATCCAGAGAGAGCATGAAGAATTGGAACAGGCAAATGATGTGCCTGCCTGCCTGCCTGCCTGTCTCCTGGGTGTTACTCCTCTGCACTCTTACACGGGGGCAACATACCTACCTGCTCAACATGCTGTCGCCTAGCAACCTATTGTCTCCATTAGCTGTCAGTCATTGCCAAGAACTGCTTATCACGTCTTCCTGTCCCATGGCTTACTTGGACCTTGCGCTCTGAAAGGGGCTAGAAAGCCTTGATGTATTCGATGGGGGAAGACTGTAAGAGGACATTGACGTCAGAGAGTGGGGCTGGTGTCCGAAATCAGAGAGCTCAGCAGAAAGCACTCGACTTTGCAGATGTGCTCACCTTTACAGAAAATAGGGAATAGTGTGAGAGCTATTTTAGTCCCATAAAATAATCAGTCCCAGATATCAAACTATGCAGCCACTAATGAAATGATTTACCACCAAGAAAGGCCTGTATTAAATACCTCTCCAAACCTTACCAAGCAATGGTTGTATTTTTTTTATGTTTTATTCACTTTTCAGAGATCGTACCAACATTTCCTCATGCGGAGGGAAATATAAAGAAGGCCGAAGTGAGGTAGAGGGAGAGATAGATAGAGAAAGAAAGAGAGAAAGTGTGTGTGAGAGAGGGAGAGGGAGATATAGGGATATAGAGACAGACATAAAGTGAGAGCCAGAAAACCCCTTCTGATCTCCTGTGGATTCAGGTATCACACTAGCAGAGTTGGGCTATTGATATAACGTCAAGTGCAGGCCCAGCTGCCAGGAAAAAAGTGGAGGTAGTTCAGATCTAAGTTCAGCTCCAGGAAGAGTGGTAGGAAAAGTGTCTGCCTCAGCACTAAAGCCCCCCCCCCCCCCCCCCCCAAAGGAACCGAACCCATCTCAGATAAAGAAGGTATAAGAGTACTCCCCGTCCAGCCACCCACCCCTCCCTCCAGGCCCCAGCCCACGCCCACGCCCCAGGTCCGTGAGAAGATTTTAATTGCTGAGTAAGGGGACGTGGCCGTCGGAGCGCTGGGGAAGATAGGTCTCACGGAGCACCGGACTGCAGAGTAAGAGGATTCTGGAGTGGGGGGTGTGTGTGAGTGTGTGTGTGTATGTGTGTGTCGGGGGGGGGGGGGGCGTGGGACGTGGACCCATGCCAGACCAGCTTCCGCAGCGGTGGCGCTTGTGGCAGAGCTGGAACGGACGGATGGTGGACGTCTAGAAAATGAGTGGCGTTGGGGTGATAGAGTGCCCCTGGTAAAGACACATCAGAGGGTCAGATGGCCAGTGGACTCATGCCAGCCATCACAGTGTCGTTGCCTTGGTGACCCAGGCCTCTTGCGCATTACATAGGATTTGGCCACACAAAGTTGGAAAAACAGTTTAAGTGCCTTAATTAAGCATGATTGAGCATGGTTAACAAGACATTTATCCAAAACTGTATGACATTGTTATCCAAATTGGCTTGCAGATTTTTCCAAATGCATTCTGGGGAGTTGTCTCTGGGTTCTGGGTATGAAAGCGTGACCTATGATCTTGTGTTTTAGCATCTTGCTCCACCTGTACAGTCACCAGTGAAGCGACAGGACCATGTGATGCTTAGGTATAGAGTATAGAGACTGTACATCTAGGTCATTTTTACCTATGTTATATAACTGTAATTATAGCAGCGATATTGTTTAAATATTAAAAGTTATGTTTGCTACATAGATAACTCTGGAAGGCACAAATTCATAGTAATGAATTTGCATGGGAGGAGATGAAATGCATTCTGGGGAGTTGTCTCTGGGTTCTGGGTATGAAAGCGTGACCTATGATCTTGTGTTTTAACATCTTGCTCCACCTGTACAGTCGCCAGTAAAGTGACAGGACCATGTGATGCTTAAGCTGAGCACAGGGGAGCTTGGGAGTTGGGGAATTTGCTGTGGCATGGTGGCTTCTGCAGGGGGTATTCATCACAACTACATAAAAGCTAGCTTAAGCTGAAGAAAGCAGCGTTGACAAATGAGACTAATGAGCAGAGAGATGTAAAAACTCTCCTGACATAGATTAGGGGTTTCAACTGACTTGGCTCAGGGAACAACACGGCTCTCTATATTACTCTGTCTTACCCTCTCAGCACAACTATTCTTCCCACATTATGTTTCTCCTCTCTCTCTCTCCCTCTCTGTAGGTGGAGTGCTAGGAGGTTGCCTGGCCCTGGTTGGCCCTCCCGGGCTGCCTACAAATTCAATTTTTTATTGGATGATTTCCAAGTTATCCAATTTCAGGACACACCGATTTCAGTCCGCAAATGGATATATGTATTCAAGGGCACACACACACACACACACACACACACACACACACACACACACACACACACACACACACTCACTCCTTGCACAAAAAATCTGATCAGTGGACAGTGCCTAGCTGCATGATGCCGGTTCCAATACTGAGTTGGTTGCCCTCTGGGAGGCCAGTGGAGTCAATGAAAAATTAAACAAATGGGAGTTGAAACACCAGACACACACACACACACACACACACACACACACACACACACACACTTTACCATCTCACCACATGACTCCACAGGTATTATCAATGCCAATCCCCAACTCCACTTCCAAGGCACTTTGAAATAATGTATCGGGCTGACCGCTGGGTAATTGGTTTTGCAGTCATGTACTTTGCTGTTGTGTGATTAACTGTCATGTAATTTGCTGAGGTGTTTCTGCCGAGATTACAAACATGAATGTAAGTTGTATGTTGTCCTCAAAGCACAATCTACAGCAGGGGTCTCAAACTCAAATGAGCTGGGGGCAACTTCTGCCAACGTCATCTGATTGGAGGGCCGCGTCAGTGTTATAATAAATAAAATAATACAAAAAAGAATGGCTATTTCCTAAAATGCAATGTTTTTTTTCAAATACAAAACTGCAAACAGAAAGTGCAAGTCTTTTTATCTATTTTTAGACACCTGTGCTATAAAATAATAATAAAATAAATATAAATACAAATTATGAAAAGACACAAAAAAGCATAAAAACAGGTATGTGTGTGTTTCACACCAAATAAAAATATTTTCCTCTCATAACTTATTTAAACCTGGCATATCAAAATTTCAAAAGGCCATGGCTTGAAAGTGGTCAGGGATAAAGTCCTACTGTAAATGTAAAAATCTTTGAGTATAAACAAAAGTTTATGAAGGGGGTAAATTTGCCCATCTAATTTGCCACTGGATGGTAAGCACCTCAAATTATGCACCTTTCAGTAAATACTGGATGTTGAACTATTTGAGCAGGTTTACTTTCTTTTTGTCATATTACCCAAATAACAAATTAACAGGAAAACAGTAGGCCTAAGATGTAACAATAGTAAACTATTACTAGCCTGTTCCACAAACCGTTATTATAGGTATACTAGCCTGGTCAAATATAGGTATACTAGTAGCCTGGTCAAATCAGTTCCTATCGCGGGTGACTTTGTAGTTCTTCAGAGCTGTACCACGTCCATTACGGACACTATCATCTACCACTGCCACCTCGAGCTATTTCGATCATAATCTCCAAAAGGCATTCTCCTTCAGAATCAGAATAGGTGAATAGCATAGCCTACCCAAGACTTCATCACACGTGAACGTTTTTTCAACATTTGGTGTAGGCCTATTTCTGCTTCAATTTGTGCAAAACTATGGCCTGCATCTCTTCCGCGTCATTACAAACAAATGCACGTCTTCATGTTTCTCGCATGTAGGCTACACTAGCCTGGCTAGCGCCACCACTTCTCAATGAGACGTGGTCTGGGAACCAAACGTTCATTTTCTCGTATTTGAAAAAAATGCCCAGATCCGTTTATTGGGTGCCACGGATGTCTATCAAATGCGTCTGTGCATAGCTCATCATCGTCTTGCTTTCCCCCCTGTTCTGTGATTGGTTCCCTATCTCAGGCGAAAATTTGCTCCATGGTCTCCAGGCTGCCTTAGCAGCGTGAATCAAATCGCGCGCAAGGCAGCATGGGAACACCCAGGCTAAGGCTACACTGTATTTCCTGAAAACTGTGTGCAACGATTTTGGGCTTGAATCAAGCTCTGGATGTCTAGCAACTAGTGGAGGAGAGTACAAATGAGATTTGTTACCGTACTTGGATCTATCGTCTATTTTAATCAGTGTCGTTGTTTGTCGCAATTAAAAATACCCTCAAGGGCCGAATTACATTATTATTTTGAAATAGGCAGCGGGCCGGAATTGGGCCGGGCGCGGGCCGGATTTGGCCCGCGGGCCGGGAGTTTGAGACCCCTGATCTACAGTGATTGCCATCAAATGTAATCAGTGCTGTGAGAATTGCCCAGGAAAACCTGAAGCTAAATGTGCTTCTTCGCTAATGACATAATTATCTGGCTAAACAAACTGGCAATTAGAAAATGAGAACTTTGAAAAAAAAGAAATAAAAAAGAAAAAAATGAAAAGGAGAGCCTAGTGAAATGTTTTCCCTAAATGTGTGTTTGTTGTGTGTAGTTGTTGTGTAGTACGCGATGATGTGTTTCCCCTCTGATCATCTCTGTGGTTCTGGTAGGCAAATATGTCATGCGCTGCTGCCAAGTTCATATTTCCCAATGACTTCATCAGTCAGAGCCACCAGACTATTTACCCAGTGAGCCGAGCCAAGGCGAGAGGAGGGCGGCTCTGTGTTTGTGTTGGCCCGCCTGTCGCTCACATTCTCCACACCACACTGCACACCACACGCAGCAGCTCATTCCGGCCGGCGCCGCGTTATCATGCACCGCTAGGCAGTCCAGTGGACTCACGAGGCGGGTTTGACCAGTGGCTGCTGATCTAACAACTCAGCTATAGACAGACTAGTATAGTGATGAAACATGCACTGTGTATGTGCTGTATACAATGTCATCAGGCATGTTTTTAGAGTGTTGGTCTATACAGTGTTAAGCTATCATGTTCCACTATGCAGTTCAGAAGACAAGTAGACATATCAGTATAATGTTTTTAGGTATAGAGTATAGAGACTGTACATCTAGGTCATTTTTACCTATGTTGTATAACTGCAATTATAGCAGTGATATTGTTTAAATATTAAAAGTTATGTTTGCTACGTACTGTAGATAACTCTGGAAGGCATGAATTCATAGTAATGAATTTGCATGGGAGGAGATGAGATGTCTTGAGTTCCCCAGGCTGTGTAGAGCCTATCAGTGTTACAGCAGGAAAAAAATAAACACTTTCCACAACAGTAAATTGCACTTTGCAAGAGGTAATGTGTTTTCCGGCCACTGATGGGCCTTTGGTCTAAACCACATTTAGAGTACAGGGAGGAAATGGATCAATTTCCACCAATTACTGAAGGCTTTTCCATCTCTCTTAGCAATGATAATACTTCACAAGCTACTATTAGATATCACATTGTTTAACATTGGTTGTGAAGGCACCCAGTTTTTTAGTAAATCTCTCTGGATGTTGGTTGAGGCGTGTTCAAAAACACTTTTCCAGATGTCCAGATGTGCAAACTGTCTGAACACGTCCAAATCAACGCAAAGCAGCAAGACACAGATGGACCGCCTCATGCGTAACTGTGAAACATCTGATACAGGAAAAAAAAAATGAACAAACAATTGCCAGCATTATTTGCCAGCCTAGATTAACAGACAATTTAGTTGCTGTAGGCTGGATTGTTTGACCAACTCCACTGTCACAATACATTCACTCAATATCTCCCGCAAACATTTCCATTTGCAAAAGACTCTTCCTCCTGAAAAGAGCCCTCCCCTGACAGGGTAAACATCGCAGGTGTACAGATGTCCGACTACTCAGATAGTGTTATTGGGAAGAAAAAAGGACAGAAAAAAAGCGTGTAGCATCTAAAATCACTTTTTCTCTTCCAGGACAGAATAGCTCTCAGAGCTGGTATTCAACAGAGGCAGATGAACTAGGCAGACCCAACACACCGAGAGGCAGGCAGACACCTTGGCAGCGCTAATGGATCGGAAGAACACTGAGAGGTAATGATCCATATTTTGTCACAGGAGGCCTGCAGGACGAACGGCCTTTTATCTCCTCTCTGGACGTCTTCCAGAGACAGAGTTCTACCTGGCTGCTGCTTGGAGCTGACGAATGGCTACGAGTTAAATGGAAAGCTTTTAGAACGGGATCCGTGCGTGTGTCTCCTTGTGGGAGGTGCTGTGCATTCCTGGAATGCTGCGAGCAGGAGATTTCATTTAAAGCCGAGAGAATAGAGTAGTACAGAGTGACTCAATTATCCCCACTGTTTCAGTAAAACCTTTGTTTTACCTGATCATGGTGTTCAGAGCAGTCACTTACACTTGAATGACCTGACAGTGCATTTGTGTTTCGGAGAACCCAGGAGAGTGAAAATGACTTCCTTGCCAAAAACCTGCCCATTTCTAATCAACTCAGACTGACAAAGTAGGGCCCAACAGTTTCTCCGGAGCAACTCTGGTCTTTAACAGAGCTCAGCAACTTAAGTCCCACTGTCCAATTTGGAATCTTGCGTGTGATTGACAGCTGCCTAAGGCCAGAATATTTCAGACTATTATTGGGTCAACATCAACTGAAAGGCTTATTGTCACGACAACTTCCACACAAGTTCAAAATGTGATATAACCAATTTCGATCAAATTAAGCCTCATCCATGAAACGTCAGACCGACGTGAGAGGGGCAGGTAACAAAGGATGATGCTCCCAATTACTCTTAAAATATCTGAGGTTTGTCAGAGAAAAACAAAACCATTTGGGGATGCTCCCGGCTATGACCTGGCTAAAAGAAATGAGCACTAAATGCAGCAAGTACAGCTCCACAGAATGGGTTTGCTCTTATCTTGATTATTCCTTTCATAGCTATGCAATCAGTTTCACGGTAATAAAGCATAGATTGATGTGTACACGGCACTAACAGAATCCCTGCACCATATTAATGCAATCATCATCATAAATCTCTTGAAATCCTCTCGAACCAGCCTATTTACTGCAAGACTGTCGGAGAGAGGATACTTCTCCCAGCATATCAACTAGAGAGCAGCTTTCGAAGCGTAATATTAATCCTAATCATACAATTATCAGCTCCTTAAGATGAAATCTGAGGGTGTCACGGTCTCTCAGTCTGTGCCGTTCCGGAGCCTCTTCACTGCAGGACTTTTACTTGTATCGTGGAACTAAGTCGTACATCATAAAACGGTCTTACTAATCCTGACAGGTTCTGTGACGGAACGCACGGCAGATTTCCATTCAGTTTTGATAGCCCTTGTCAAGTTAAGTCTAAATTGGCTTTCATTTGTTAATGTATAAACATTCAGTCATCCGATCAATCAAGCAAATATGGGCTAATTGATCCACGGGTGAGCAAGGGCTATTTCTTTGCCGGGTGCCATGAATGACTTTAATAAAAGGTGATTATGAAGCGTTGTATGTGCAGGATTAATGAAGTTCCTGCCTTCTGCATAGATCCTATTCAGTCTCAGTTACACTGCAGAAGTCCTCTGTCTCTCTATGTCTTACAGTGTTGGCTTGCTCTCTTAATCACTGAGCCGGCCTTCTCTGTGTCTTAACGTTACAGTGTTGGCTCTCTCTTAATCACTGAGCTGGCTTTCTCTGCCTCGTCTATTTCTCTGCAATCTCCTGTGACACCTCCAACAGCTCATTCTTTAACTAGGACAACATCTGGGCTATTTACAGGTAAGGCATGTACCGTTTTAATTAAGCCTAGAGCTTATTATGCCTGATCAAAAAACAAAGCCGGCCAGAGAAAGAAACATAGCAATTTGAAGAGTTCTGTTAAATTATATAGGATACAAGGATACAAGGAGGTTTATTGTCACATGCATATAGTTACTGGAAGTAAGAAATGCATTGAAATTATGTCTGGTGTCAGCCTATTTGTGGGATTGGGGGGGGGGGGGGGGGGGGGCACCAACAAGGAGCACCCAAGAGCAATAGGGGCAAGGAAAAACTCCCTTACCAAGGAAGAAACCTTGGGCAGATCCACGGCTCAAGGGGCTAACCCAACTGGCAGGGGTCTTGGTGTGTGTGTTGGGGGGATGACAGGGGAGATGGGATAGTGTGCTGTGTATGTGGGGAGAGGGCAGTGTGCAATATGTGTGTTGGAGAAGCTTCCTCATGAGACAATGTGCTGTGTATTGGGGGGGGGGGGGGCAGTGTGCTGTAAGTATGTTGGGGATGTGTGTTGGAGAAGCTTCCTGATGAAATAATGTGCTGTGTATGTAGGGGAGAGGGGGGGGGGAGTGTACTGCAAGTATGGTGAAGGGACTTACTATTGCAAGCAGAGTACTGTATGTATGATGTATGTGAGTGATGACAGTGAAGATGTGTGTGTGGGCAGGAGGGGAGTGGAGCAGTGACTGTAGTAGGTAGTAGGTAGGTCTCAGGTAGTAGAGAGCTTGTATCAAGGTTAAAAGCTTCCCTCCAAAAAAGAAAACATAAAAAAACAGTGAATGAAATGAAGTAGTTCATTTAATAGTTCTAACCTTTTCTGAATCCCAGACATCCCTCCCCCTCACTGCACCCCAACCACCCCCCCACCCCCTCCACACACATCCGCACTCCTCCCGACCCCCACACACACATCCGCCTGCCTGGTGAATCTTTTTGTAACATAGGGGGAACAGAGGCCTAAGCAGAAAAGCTGTGATGAAGCGATCTGCTTTAGATAAGCCAGGAGAGCACTTACACAGGGAAGGGAGGTGCTGCTGACACACTTTGGTGTGCTCCTGCAGTTTCCGTAAGCTTCCCCTGTCTGCCACTCCGACCAAAGAAAGAGACACAGAGAGAGAGAGAGAGAGAGAGAGAGAGGGGCGGGGGATGAGAAAGAGAGTAAGGTGGAGAGAAAGAAAGAGAATGAGAGAGACTGACAAAACAAAATGAGAAAGAAAAAGAACAAGGGCAGAGAGAGAGGAGAGAGAGTTTAGTCCTAGATGCATGCGCCTGGCTCCATGCTGATGGCGGGGTAATTAAGTGTGGTTATGTGGAGGAAAATAAGCTTTAGACTTTTCTCTTTGCCTTTGATTTCATCAGGCCCTTTGCCTCTCCTTGACTCTGTGCTGTGACCCCAGGTCCAACTCCTCACATCAGCTCTGCCTACTGCTGCTCTCTTACAACGACTACCATTACACACAACCACACACAACACACGTACACCCACAAACACACACACACCACATACACACACACACACACACACACACACACACACACACGTACCCACTCACACACACACACACCACACACGTACACCCACACACACACACACCACACACACACACACACATACACAGCCACACACACACACCATGCACACCATACCACACACACAAACAAACACACACACACAAACAAACACACACACACACACACACACACACACACACACACACACACACACACACACACACACAGTGAGTCTCTCCTCTGTGCCATCCTCTCTGGTTTCTCTGCTGTGGCTCCATTAGTGAGCCTTGGCCGGAGCCTCCCCCGGTATTTCCCCTCCACACAGAGCCCCCCTTTTTATGGGACAACGCCCTGGAACTCTCTGCCCCTGAAACCCATTAGCTCGCCCTGGATCCGATTTGCACTGCAGCGGCCCACACCACAGCGCACCGTGCCCTGCTCTCACAGGACGACAGAAGAAGCCTCCGGGATCTCCAGGGCCGACCCCTGTCAGGAGATAAGGGTGGACAGAGGAAGTCAGCACCAAAGCACCAGCCCTGTCATGAATCACATGACCCCCCCTGACTGGACCCTCTTCAACCTGCACCAGGGGACGAATCTGTTCGGTACACACACACACACACACACACACACACACACACACACACACACACACACACACGCTCACGGCAGCCCCTCTGCACACCATCACAGCTCCGGTGGCGTGGAGAAACCAATTACCGGCCTGGCGGTCTCGCCGGCTGCCGCGCCGCACTGCACCGTCGCCCCAGCGCTGGTGAGATAATTACTCCATTATTGTTATTACCCCGAGATGGAGAAGAGCTGCTATTCTCTCTACACAGCATGCCCACCACTACTGTCCACTCAGTTATGCTCTAAATGCACGTGTATGTGTGTGTGTGCGTGTGTGTGCATGTGCGTGTGCGTGTGTATGTTTGTTTGGGAGAGGTACTGTGTTTGTGTTTGTGTGTGTGCGTGTGCGCGTGTGTGTGTTTGTGTGTGTGTGTGTGTTTGGGAGAGGTACTGTGTTTGTGTGTGTGCGTGTGCGTGTGCATGTGCGTGTGTGTTTGGGAGAGGTACTGTGTTTGTGTTTGTGTGTGTGTGTGTGTGTGTGTATTTGTGTGCATATGTTTGGGAGAGGTACTGTGTTTCTGTTTGTGTGTGTGCATCACTTCATTGAGACCTGATGGGTGGATGAAAGGGATTCTGTACATCGCACTTGTTGTGTTTCTCGACAGCAACAAAACATTAGAATTTTTCTTTTCCTCCCCCCATTTTCTATCTCTTTCTCTTTTCCTCCTTTTCTCTCTCTCTCTCTCTTTTCCCTTCCTGCTTTATCTTACTCTCTGCATTACAATCTGTATCTGCCCCAAACACCAATACATTCTGAGACACACACAAACAAATAAACACACACACACAGTACTTCTCCCAAACACACATACACACAGTATCAAACACACAAACAGTGCCTGTGGATTCTTAGTGAAAAACGGTCACATACACATTCTGTACACGCTGTGGCTTTTTCAAACTGAACATCTATACTTTGGGGGCACTTTATGTTTCAAACTGAACATCTATACTTTGGGAGCACTTTATGTTTCACTGATTTGGCCATAATTCAATAATGCTGTGCTATCTGAACCCAGGAAAATCCTGGTAAAGCTTCAGGCCTGTGGAACACTGCAGGATTCCATGCCTACAAATCGAAACCACACCGTCATTTGACATCAGCCTGCTCTCACAGTTGATCACAAATCATTTGACTGCACACAAACCTCTGTGGTTGCCGTTTCCTACATTTTGTTTCCATATTTGTGCTTTGGCTCAGTGAGACAACCAATTTAGGACCCACACCACACATCATTCACTGAGAGAAATAAAATCCAATAAAAAAAAAAAAACATTCTGGTTTTATGCCGTTTCAGACTCCTGCAGTTGTCATAGGGGAATCGGCTGTCTAAGATGTTCACGGCACAAAGCAGTGAGTCGAGGCAGATCTTAGCAGTCAAAACAACACAAAGCAATAAACCCTGTTCATCCCACAAATTCATCCGTGCACCATTCTGCCAATAACAACACAGTATTTACATCACACTATGAACGGTGAGAAACGTAAGGCCACCCGACATACGCAGAGGAAACAGCCCATTACTCAGTGGCATCAGCACAGGCCCCTGCAGACAGCAGTCACCTCCCTGAGTCTTCACTGACGAACACCTTTGCCTGTGCATAATCCTTTTGACAGACAACCGAGTGTATTCCATCTCTCAGAAGACAATGCCACCCGTGAGGACAAGGCCTAAATCACGCCAGCAAATTGAGACTTCAAAGGAGCTTTTGAAAGCAGTTACCCGGAGAAAACATGACATTACACAAAAATAACTGAGGAGTGGCACTCAAAATAAATCATGGCGTCACACAGAGAAACGGCTAAAATCTCTTAGGGAGATAAGACCATGATGCTCACAAATGAAGCAGTGCAAGCGATGTTTACCATGCTGGCAGAGGGAGACTGATGTGTTCCTGGCTGCCTTCATGAGAGAAACTCTACATCAGTTACATCAAGTGAATTGCATCAAGAGACAAAGCCATTCAATCAGATCCAATGAACAGCTTTGGTTACTCATGTGCTAACACAAACCTCTGTAAATGAATGTGCTGATTTAAATGCTTTAGTTTGACTTCATCAAAACAACCCCAACCTTCCAGGCTTTTATTAATCAACCTAACCAATGTAGACACTGCCTGTGGTGCACAGGAGAAAAAAAACAACTTCTTTTAAGCAGTGAATCTGAAGGCTTTATTTTCCTGGACTCTTTTCTATGGATGCTCATCAATCATTTTCTGTTCTCTCCTCGTCACCCCTGGGCAGAGGGCAAAGATAAAGAGTGGCCCCTGTCTTCCTGCCGCCCACCTCTGAGAGCCCAGGCTGCAGTTCCAAGGCCAGTGGTCACTGTCCATCACTGGACAAGAGAGCAGTAACCACACTCCGAGAGTCAGGACCTTGGACAGCGGCCAGGGAGGGAAAGCAACGGTGGCGGAGGGCTGTCAGGCAAACACTGCATACAGGAAGACTGCGGAGGCACTGAGCCCTTGTGTGCGCTGATTTGGATACCCACGGAGCCCCCAGAGTTCCTTTTCAAAGCCAGAGTCAGTGATCTCCGACACGTCTGCCTCAGCGATCCTGCACGAGCTGAAGAGCATCTCCTAACACACTCTAATTGCATCAGCAGTATTTTTTTAGCCAGCTTTGCACAGGGGAGGGTCATATTTCACACAAATATGTCTAAAGGTGCAGTTTGAAGTTCCTGTTGTTGAAAAAGAAAATGCCTCAGTCTCTGAAGTGATGACACTATTAAACCTGCTCTACAATGTATCCCCTTATTTAAAAAACACATTATCAACCATTTCCCTATGCAATCAATGCATTTCTGTCCCTGGTCCAAGCGTTTAATAGCATGATTTTGATTTTTGCATTAAAACAGCTGAGACACATAGATTATCTTTAATATACAGGAATTCTATGAGCTTATTATGTTTATTATTTTAAGACTCCCAATGGAACAAAAGCAAAGTGCAGGGTACGAACATCCAAAAGAAAATTCCAGGTGCTCGATCAAAACTTAACTGAAGATGAAAATCAAAAGAAAGATCTGCACACCGTTAGACGCTCCCATAAACTTTTCAAATAAATGTTTTGATCTTAAAGATCTTTGTTAGGCATTTTTAAAAACTCCCAACGACCCCTTAAAATGAGCATCTGCAGAGCACTATTATTTCAGCTGTACAGCTCATTCGCAGAAGCTAAAGGTCATCCCACTTACAAGAGGCCCATGTGAACAGCTTTGTCTCTATGTGCTGTGCAAAGCATACACACCGGATAGTATTAATGGATGCCCAAATAACACTGCAAAAACAAGAGAAAAAATAACACTGCAAACAAATAACACTGCTAAAAAATAACACTGGAAAAAAATGTTAAGTAAATTAATTAGGCCCATCCACTCTCAGTGAGATGAATGAGAGGAGCACTGCGAGTCCTCTCCCTAGTCAAATGAATATGTGATGATACGAAAAAAAAGAGCTGGGAGGACAGAGGATTTCATTGAATTGTATCTGGCTCCATTAGCTAAATTAAGCAGTAGTGATATTACCATAAAAAGGAGCATGTCAACAGAAAGGCTTTCTGGAGCTTGGGGGGGGTGGGTGGGTTGGTACGTCAGAGAGCTGTCCACGATCCAATCCATCTGCTTCAGTCACATTCATATATCTGATGGCTTATCAGCGGTCCCTCGCTGGCCTGACCGCTAGCAGTGTTGTGCTGTGTTGTGTTGTGAGTGCCTCAGCATATTGTGGGGGTGACCCGCGACCCTGACAGATAGCACAAAAGCTCAGATGAATTAAAAGCCCAGGCGGAAATGAGTGTGACGGCTGCCAAAAGTTTTTACAGCGATGAGAGGACCAAGGCCAACGTACTGCAGGCCACCGACGACATAAAGTTGCTAATCAATCATGCCACCACTTAATTAAGAATCCAACACCCTGGTGGTGCTACTGTGTTAGGTATCTTCAGGGGGAGAAACGACATGAGAACAGAAGAGTAAATCTTAAGTGTTTAGAAAGCTGACAGGTTAATCACAGTAGTGTGTGTACACACACACACACACACACACACACACACACACACACACACACACACACACACAGAGAGAACTGAAAATACAGCACCTTCCACTGTAGTCAGGAAGGGGAATAGTGTGCAAAGATCAAGATGAAAATATCTAGGCTGGTGCATTCATCTTGATACCATCAGGGTAGGGCTGCTTCAATGTCATTTTCATATTAGGCTACAAATCACAAATCACATCCTAACATAATCTGATCACAAAGACTGTTCAGACCTAAATGGCACAAATATAATCCTAAACTCCATATGCATTTTTTTTCTGATGCGGAATAGAACAGTGCAGAATTTGCAGTTTCTTTCAGGCTCTCTCTGTATCTTCTCTCTCTGCAGAGCTCAAATGACCTCATCACGAGTCTCACCTTCTGGCCATCACACTTATCACATATGTAAAAGGATGCCGGAAGATCTGTCTGAGCCTACGTCATGATGAAATAGACCTAGCATTGATTTTTTAGAAATGGATGGTGGCGACTGGCCAGACAACAGCTAATGATGAATGAGAGGCCTCAGCATGCTATTCAAATGCACATACTCACAGTCTCCATCACACACACTACTTGGACGACAAACAGCAAATGACACACTGAACCATCCTCCAGACAGTAAAAGCTGTTCATAACATGCATATCTTCAAACCAAGCTCTGAACAGGGAAACTATTTACCTTGATCCAAACACAAGTAAACAAATATTAACTACAACATCACTGGAACATAGGTCTGTCATGTTTCCCTTAAAAGGATACAAAGATGATTTATCTATTCAGCATCATTTCACTGGAGGAAGCAAATAAGGGGGAACATCTAAAACTACTATTTATCAAGATATGCAATGCTGAACTTAGTTCTCACAACATAGCCGTCGTTGTCTTTTGGCCTATACAAACTGAACTGCAAAATGAAAATGCATTTGTCCTCTTCATATGCCGGTGAGGTGACATATTCACCGTATTTGTTTATGAGCCAGGGGCTGCCATCGATGATTATGCTATTATCATCTCTGATAGTTTGATGGTGATTTGATAGTTTAAAACACTATGCAGTGAGAGTAAATACTTTTATTCATACTATATGCGGAACGTAGGCAACGTGGAAGAAAACAATAAAATGACATCAACGAACATGGGCATAAGATGAGAATACAATTAGAGTTGAAATTAACAATCGTGTCGCTTATATTTTAAAACTATTTTAGAATCTTACACTTTCGGTTATTTGTAAATTGCCTTATGTTATTACCGCTACCCTTCTTTAAGTCAAGCAACTAGTTCGTTGACAGCATTAGCTTACACCAGTATGCTTTCACCAGTATGCTGTCAAAGGACTAATGAGCCGACTTACCCCAGAGAAATTAAACCGAACAGAATTCTGCATTGGTAGTGAATTAACAATAAAAATCTTCATGTTTGTCCCAGTTTGAACTCAACTACATCTGAAGTTCAAGGGGACAACCACTGATTGTCACTGCAGAATTTAGAGCCCATTTTTGTAACTTTTCTATCCCTTTCAAACAGTTGCTACTTGTTACTTGCTTCTCCAGGGAAAATGTCCTCGTATGCGGGTGGCAACTCGTTCGGAAGAGGGTACGAGAAAGGATAAGAATGGTTTAACTCTGGATCCGTGGGCGAGTAGCCCGGGAGTTCGATCGACGGATGGCCCCCGCATTGTACCTCAACTCCTGCCTCGTCGAACACGTGAAATACCCCCAGGTTAATGTAAGACACCGGTTGAAATTCCGCCACTGAAAAGTCTTGCTCCTCGCTGAAAAGGATTGGCCCCGCGCCCTGTCGCCGTGAGTGTCTCCTTCTGTAAAACTGTGCCGTTTTGTACCTTTTAATGATGACCAAGTTCATAAGCCCAAGAACACATTCCAGTGTGTTTAGAATGGTGGATACGACGAGTCCCCTCTGATAAGTCTTCAGTTGCTCGCAGAAGGGGTTTATATCCACCGAGTCGAGGCAATAGTGGGAATATTTCCGCTCTACCAGTGACACCGTGTCGCCGTCCAGAACAGCGCCGGAGAAGGCGGTAAGAACTCCCAACAAGAACACCAAAATCCCCAAGAGAAAAAAATTCCGACAGCCGGGCTTCCCCTTGCAACAAACCAGTGCCAGCCCGAGTAGCACTTGCCCAAGTCCGACTAGTATTCCCGAGTAAAAAGCCCCGGCCGCGGTCCCAAGGTGGAAATGCGCTCTGACTTTGGAGCCCAGAGCGATGCATTTGAATCCGACGACAACGGCGCTTATGGCACAGACGAAGAGCAGGCAGCCGGAGACGATGGTGCACAGTCCTTTCCCACTCAACTTCATTATATTCCTCCTCTGCCTCTCCCGTTCCTTCGCCCTCCTTCATCCTCCTTTGTCCTCCTCAGCAGCCCCTCTCGAAGTCCTGTCAGATTGTGACATGATTTGCCGATGATTGCTCTTCAAAACGAGGATCTCCGGAGCTGCGTACTCTCCCCCCCTTCTCCGTTGCTTCAGAAATGGATTAATTATTGATAGGCAGAGCGCGCTCCTTCTGCAGTAAGAAGCCCCAAAATCCAACTCAAAGGAAGTGATTACCTTCATGACCCTCGCGCCCCATCCACGCCGTCATTTAATGAAACACATCTCTAGACTGTGTTCGTTGTCCATTATAATACTAAAAACAAGATAGCACGAGAGCCCCGCTCAGACACCGAGATCATATAGTTGCACGGCATGCGGCACAACACAAGAGTGCCGCCGCGAGCGCAGAGCAAGTTGTGAGGATTGCGCGCGGTGCTGAGAATGTTACTTGACCGAAACCTTCGTTCTCACATGATGCGTCGCCAACTTTCCGCTCCTCATCCAGCTTTGCCGATGTTGCAGGTTTGTTTACGAATAATTTGCAGAAAATCCTGAAAATGGAATCAAGACGCATTTCAAACTAATCTGAAATCCCCGCTTTGTTACAAGATCACGTAGGTAAACAAATGGGTAGGCTATATGTAAAACACAGCAATGTGTTTGGAAAATCACAGAAACGATAAGGGAAATTCTACCTAAAGTACAGAACTTAACATGCACTTATCGTTTAGGAATAATGTTTTTATTTTAAAAAACAAAACAAAAACCAACTGGGTGCAATATGGTAGGCTACCCCATTTAAAACAAGCACACGGTTGTTGGAGCCCGACAGGGCTGGGAGCTGTCTATGGTGCTGAAATCTGGGGCATTGCGTTCTCTTGTTTTATGTGTTCACGTGTGGAAGCGCAGTAGTCATCATGATCACTGTCACTAGATCTGTGGGCTGCGCTCCCAGTATAGTTTTCATCATGTTAACATACAAATGCAAATCAGATTAGTTTGTATATGCCAGGCATATGCTCGAATTTCTTATTCCAAATTCAATTGTATAGCATTCCCCAACGTAGGCTAATAATAATATTTCACCATAACTGAAGAAGGAAGTAGGTAATTGATTTAGGATATTGTTGGACAGTTTACAGAAAAGTGACTAGGAGGAAATTGAAATTTTAATAAAAAATTAAAGGATAAAAAACGATATGAATAAAATGAACAGCCAAACAACCTTATTAGGATGCACACATGCCGTATTTTACCACTGCCAACTTTAAGCTAGTGTTTGGGAGTACGTCCAAGTTCCAACGTATTGATTGTGCTTGTCCTACTCAGAGTTCAGAATAACATTTAAAATACGAATATTAAGTCATTTACAGATCCGTAGCCTATGCGCCACGCTCATCTTCAGCAAACCTCGCCAGAATGTGCGTCGCGTCGGGCTGCAGAAATGCGCCCATGGTGTGTGATGTGCAAATGATTAATCTTCTGTGGAGTGTTTTTAGAGGACGTGCTTCGCATGCGCAACGACAATCCTATTTTGGAGTGTGCTGTGTGTTACAGAGTGAAGCCAAAGGTGTTCGGCAGTAAAAACCAGAGCATTTCACTCTTTCATTCTTGCCTCTTCAAACAAGACAACAAATAGGAACATTCCTCATTTTTAATGAGGAATTAAACAGCATATTGCAATTTAATGAGGAATTAAACACACATATTGCAATTTCCAAACTATTTTGTTCAGTTTGTCATGTCATAATGCAGATATTTAATGTAGGCTAAACTAGCATGTTCAGCTAGCACTGAAATTGCCACCAGAGACCATAATTTCTAAATGAGCAACTGTAAATAGTGTCTGTAGACTTTTTGTGATTATTATGCCATAGGGTCTCTAGTCCATTGGTGGCATCTGTAAAGACTTCAGGCACTGCTAGAGGAAGTACTTTAACTGGTCAGAAGTGGTTCTTAACTGGTCTTGCTTTCCCATGTTCATTAAGTCGGGACCCATATATTTTTTTAGTGATCAAGCCAATGGATACAGTGGTGAAGTGCCTGTAGGCCTACTTGTTTGGAACATGCTAATGTTAGGCATTACATTGTTTGGCACCTAACCCCTCACTGCTCCCTGAGCGTCGCTGTTGTTGCAGGCAGCTCACTGTGCCGGGATTAGTGTGTGCTTCACCTCACTGTGTGTTTACTGTGTGCTGAGTGTGTTTCACTAATGTTTCACTAATTCATGGATTGGGATAAATGCAGAGACCAAATTTCCCTCACGGGATCAAAAGAGTATACTTACTTACTTAATAAGGGATAAAACTTAGCCCAGATCTACACAACTTTTCAGCTTCACTTACACAAAACTGCACGACTGCAGTTTAAAACCTTCATTTATGAAATTGCTACACTTCTAAAACAATTTGGTAAGAGTTTAATGTACCAATTTAAGTCCAATTTCACTGCTAGTTACACCCCTACTGGAAGTCATAAGTCAATTAACCTTTTCCAGACTCACTCTCAATTAACAATTGAGAACGTCTGCGTGCTAACCAGGCTAGCAAACCACTGCATACAGTGCACTTCTCTGGAGGGTAGGGAGAGGAAGGAAGGTATAAGAGGAAGGGATAAAGGCAGACCTGGAGGGGGGCATGGGCAAAGAAGAGCAGGACCACATTTATCAGATGACAACTGACCATGTTGTAAACCATGGGTTGACATAAAGAGGGCTTTGATAGAGTACCCACAGCATGCTTAGAATTTTGTGACTATTGAGGCTACCTTGACAAGCTGTATATCCTCTGATTTCAATAGTTACAGATATCTAGACGATATTTGTAACATTTGTTTTGTATTTAGCCTGTTATGAAATCATGTATTGAACAATTTAAACACATTGCGAAACTTAAAGCCCAGAGTTGGAGACATGCATGTAGAAATTTGCTGCAAATTCAAAATTTCTCTGGAACGGCGAACTGTATGCGAATGCTTTACAACTTTGTGTTTGGTAAGGTCTGCTGTTTATTCTAATATATGGTTTATCATGTGTTTAAGGAAGAGTTTGTGAAGCATTCCACCGAGATGAATGGGTAGGGAGATGGGCGCAGAACTGTATAAAATATGATTTAATTAAAGTTACTTTTCTCGCGAACTGTATACCACAGCAACTAGCGGCTAACATCGTTTAAAAGCTGAGAAAAAGCTCTTTCGTGTGATGTGGTACATGTAATGTATGTGTGATGAGTAGGCTATGTGGTGTCTGCACTTGGAACCACACCACTAGGTGTTAGTGTAATGTGACGTTATGGGGTTCTAAGATAGCCTGGGAGAATGAAGAAGTGTGAGTTCAGATGTAGAGTGTATGTGCTACCATGTTGGATAAATGAGTTATAGTTAATATGTCGGCCTCCTGTGCTTTCGTTACTTTCAACATAACAGGCTACTTCACAAGTAGTTCAACAGAGAAGAATGGGTGAATTTGGACGCACTTTCTTTCTTGCCGTGCGCTGTCACTTTCTCCACTGCGTAAAAGACTACATTAATTTGCGCTGTGAATGCTAAGATTATTTTGACTGGCCATAGGCTAAATAAAAATCTCTACTAGTCGGATGCAAAGCAGAATATTGAAAGAAGAGGGCACCAAGGTCACAGTGGGCTGTGAACCTTCGATTTTCAAAGGGGCATCACAGCCAGCGCAAGGTGCAACGACGGCCTTCGGGGCCGCCGTGAAACTCCAACCCTGAAGAAGTAATGTTCACTTCAGTGTTGTGTTGTGCACTGCACACATAACCTTTTTACATATAAATTCATAGTGTAAATATAAATGTATAGGCATATCTTGAACTACACATTATTGTATTTTTGCAGAGTTTGGTTGATGGATGCTGATACAATCCCATATGAATTTATCTTCATAGATGAGGCTGGGTTTTAACCTGACAAAAATAAGATGATTATGGCGGGAGAGGGGCTATGCGCTGCAATCACACAGAATGGTCCTCCCTGCTATTCCAATTTAGGCCCTTACAACACGGCCCATACTCACGTTTAAGATAGAATACAAACACACAAAAAAGAAGACCATGGATTCAAAGCAGACAAGACACATTGTCATCTGGCACAATGTATCTTCCCACTAATCTGTCCTGGTCAAAAAGTACTTTCATCAGCATCCACAATTTCAGCCTAAATACCTCCCATCACTCTTTCACTTCCTTCAACCCTTTGACGAGGGTTTTTTTGGCATGGTGGTGGAAGGTTCATCATCTCCATCCATACATCAGGATACCCCTCATGCAAGCTATGGAGGAGGCTGATGACCAAACTGATCTGTGCAAAGATGGATTTGCAGTTGAATAAGATTATTCTTTTGCTGTCTCGTGAATGAGGACATAGGCAGCATGTGGACTAAATCCCAGTGATTTAACCCCATTTAGGAAAAATAAGAAGCAAAGGAATAAAACACACTACTGTATTTTATGATCTTATTGAACTTTTGGACTTGGATTAAAACAAAAGGAAAGATACTTCTCAGAAGTGGAAATTAATAAATATGAGAAAATGGTCAACATCTTACACTGAAATTAAATTGAGATAAATTATTCCTAAGAGAAATAGGCTAGACAAAGAATAATCTTATTTAGAATTTTCCTTTTTTGTGGGTAGTTTAAATGAAGTTTCAGATCTGATAAAACATTTGGAATATTCTGCTATTTGTCTGTGTAAATTGTGTGTTGTGTTAAATGACAATACTTTCAAAATTGTGCTCATCATAAAAACTGTACTTGTATTTACTCACACTGGAGAGTTCCAACAAGTCTGACACTTGATGCAGGTACTCCATATAACACATGACGAAGTTAGAGGTGAAATCTGAGAATTATTGGTGTGTTCTCATAGAATAACATTGGGATTTCATGCCACAGATGAAACAGGAAGTACAGGTGGTTGACTATGCTAATGCTATGTAGAATATGCTAATAAGTCCTCTAGAGTTTGGAAGATGTTGAGGTACAATGGGACTGGTCAAGAAATGTCAACATGCCATCTCTGTGTCACACAGGCAAATCTAGTAAAATGTAACTGGTTTATTTTGAAAACCTCATTATTGTTATTAGGCAGTGTCTTCCAATACGACGACAAAGCAGTAATCCCAGCCAATGAAACCATCAATTATCTCCAACAAGCAAGTAATCACGGCAATTAACTGCTACAGCAAATGCCAGATCAGCTTGTGCGCCTTGAAAGTGAACATCCTCTACCAGGAAGTGGTAGAAGTATGCCTGGCAGTTTAATCTCATCAATAAATGACAAATGAACTTAACCTACTCTCCACAACCACCATCAGATAGAATATCATGTCCTTTGTGATTATTTCGTTATTATACTATATACAGATTTTAGATTATATTAATATTGACTGACTACAGGTCAACAAATTGCACTGCAACATCCACTCTTCTCTTAACTTCATTCCTTCAATACAATTGAGAGATCCTTATGAGAAGCATGCAAACATAATGCGTGTGTGTGTGATTGTGCGCGTGTGTGTGTGCGTGAGTGAGTGAGTGTGAGTGATAGAGGGCCCTATCATGACATTCTGAAGTGCATCGTCACTCGTCAAAAGTCTATTCAAATTTAGTAGGATGTCCAGTTCACATTGGGAGGGGTTTCGTTATCAAATACGGAGTGCATGGCAGCAACAAGGTGTTCCTAGGTTTTTTAATCAGCCATATGGGTGTGTTTGGGGCCTAAGATCATTTAAACCAATGATAATGACATCTGTCATTCCCTTTAACGGCGCAAAGCGGTATCGGTATTTTGGTATTCAACGGCGCATTTGAAGGAGGCTGCTTGCGAGACCGTATGGAATAGTCATTCTTAAACCATGCTTTACTAAAACCTAGCATAGCCTTCATGCATTTGCACTCGTCTATTATTTGAAGTCATTGGCAACGTGAAACTAACTTCACCAAGATGTCAGTCAACGAAGACAGTTATATGCAGTTACTTTCACTATTGACTGACAGTGGGTTACCATCGAAAACATAGGCTGGAAAAAGCAACACTTACCCTTATATTGCTCAAATGACTGAATAAAACAACATTAATCCTGCAGAGGAGTTGCTTATATCTCGTGACAGTGCGTCTTCAGCTGTGCTCCATATGTGTCTCTCGCCTCTCCCCTAATCACTTTTAACCGTCATTACCAATTTGCAAATGATGGTAACTACTCATCATGAGATGTACAGTATTTCGTAATATCTTTATTCTAATTATGTTTCCCATTGTAATCGTGCAATTTGTAATGCTTTGCATGGACGTGCGCTTGTGTGCGTTCATGAATGATAGAAGGATGGTGCGTGCACCTGCCAATATGACTGTTGACATGCGCTCTTAAAATAGCATATGAACAATTCGCCATTGACTTCTGACCAGGTTTAGGTGGTGTATCATAGCGATTTTTAGACAACGCGCCAGGCCCCTCCCTAGGTTGTTAATTGCCACACCCCTGGGCGCAATGTTTAAAAAATAAACGTGCAAAATACCGAATTAAACTTTGCGCGGGTGGTTTTACGCCATGCGCTGGTGTGCAAAATGCAGCCCACAGAGAACGAGAGAGTGCGGTTGGGTGGGGTGGGAGTTTGGACGGTTGTGTGTGTTTAAACTAATGTGAGTTGCCCTGAAGTCTAGGTTCAGTACACCATATTAATGTTTTACAATGTTGTTTGAGGGAAACCCTTTCCATACAAAGGGACTTGAACACACAACATAATGGGAGTAATAAGACCAAGAAAATTCCAATATTGATACTTTCAGAGCACAAACCATAGACATAGATACATTCACATATCCCCTCCTCATCTCAGTCTTTTGATTCATGATTATCTTTTCATTGTTAGCTTAAAGGTAAAAATTACCTTTGACCACTGATATTGTCTGTGCATAGTTGAATTCTTTTTTATCTATGCAGTGCAGCATATGTGCAAAAGCACTGAAGATTGTTATCGGGACAAATGAGAAAGTCCTTTAATCTAAAGATTTGTAGTTTAGTTTTGGAAAGTGTCTTTTCTACTTAATAGCATGTAGGCTAGATCCACTTGCACAGAAGTGAAATTTGAACAGTAAATATATATTAAAGGAACCATATGTAAGATTGTGGCCAAAACTGGTACTGCAATCACTTTCAAATTACTGTAGAGAGGTGTACTCCCACTCCCCCCTGACTCGAGGTTGCCAACCCGGATGCCGAAACACTACTGACTTCGTGATTAGTAGATAGGTGGAGGGTGGCGCATCAGGCCAAAACACAGAATGACATGACAAAACACAACATCAACATCAGTTGAGGGCTGCAACTTCACTTTTTAAATGACAATATCCTGGCCGGACTACTGTTGTCAGTGATATAAGTATTTGAAATTAACATGATTTCTTAATGTCTAGTGACATATTAGGGCCATTTTATGATTAATTGAAATACATTTCTTACATACTGTTCCTTTAAGTGTACTATGTGCAATTTATTTCATACTATATATCAGGTCTGGGGAAAAGTTTATAACTTTCCAGACTCACCTGACACCAGTAAGAAATTCGAAGACTTTTACCTTTAGACTACCTGCGCACCTGGCGGGATTGTGATCACTATACGTTGGCCACAAGCAAAGGCAGTTACATCGCGCCTAGAGCAGCGCCACGATGCGCCAGTCACAACATATGTGCGCAGTTTTTTGGGGGCCTAAGTCGGTGAGCTAAGAAAACTTTTGCGAAGTTGTCTTTCAGAACTCAAGGTTATCTTTCAAGTTCTAGTAGTTTCTAGGCTACTGTCAGCGTCAATCCTGTTTCTCAACAGCAGGTCGTCTAAACCAGCGGGAGGAAAGTTGTCAGCTTACAATGCAAACAAACCAACTGTGAAACACTGAGATATGAAAGTATATGAAACATATTAAAGTGTTAACATGCCGTTCTGAGAGCAAACACAGTGGGGAATTTAATAAGACCGTGATTCTGCGCATCAGTATGCGCACTCAGAACTGCGAGACGGAAAAAGGTTTACCTGCACGTCAGCAGGGTGAAGGGCTGAGCTACAACTGTCACTTGAGCGAGCTCTACACGGTTTCCCAGACACTCGCACATAACACTAATGAGTTTTACCCCGGTGTCGCTTAGCAACCGTTGGTCTGTTAAGTTACCCAAATTCGTGTGCTGAAGACAAATGGCAATCGCTATAGCCACGCGGTGCGCCTGAACTTTGACTGGAAACTACAAAACAATAAGAGGTTCGCATTTGCCACACTCCCAGAAATAAGATAACAAGTGTAACAAAGGTTAGGCTACATCGAGGTAAGAATGAGCTTAACCCAAACATTCTCACACAGATACCTTTTCCTTGTTCTGCAGGCGGAATTAGGTGAATTTGTGTCTAGGCCAACCTCATTGTGGAATCTGAGCGTGACCCATGTCATTTTATGCCCAGGTTCTCAAAAAGTGCATGATTAATTATAGATGGCTGTCATTTACTGGGGTTGTCTCTGAAATACATTCCTCCTCCTCCTCCAGTGAGTTTCTACACCATTTGCGTTGATGGTCTTGGCATTTTGGCCTATGCCTTTGTGGCCACTCATGGGAAGCCTGCACCTTTATCTCTGCCCTTTTTTTGATTTATGACGTCTGGCATAATGAGATCAGACTCATTAAATTACAGTAGGCCAGTTTAATACATCTTCATGCAAAAAAGCCACTTTACCCTTTATAGTCAAGAGCACATTTTCTGTATTTTCACTCATTCTATGAGTTCAAATCTATACCCTTAACATACAACTGAACTTTCTCAGCTCCACTACAGGAATGCTTAAGGGATAGATCAATGTCTTTGTTGATTAAATTAAATGCTTATCTAGTTTAAAGTCTAACGATAACAATACAATATAAAAATGTAATTCAATTAATAGGCTAAAAGGTGTTCTTGTTATTGAAACTCATGGAAAACAACTTCCTTAAGTTGGTTCCTAAATGAATGCACAATATTTTTTAAAGAAGCATCACTTTTTATATTGTTACATTCAAGTTTGTTTTTTAAAGCTTTGAATATTATTGGGATCAATGGAAAAATCATTTAATGTAAAGATTTGTAGCAATGAGGTCACCTAATTTTAGGCAGTGCCTATTCTAACCAACAGCATGCAGGTCCACTTGTATACAAATGAAACTTGGACAGTAGATAGAGACATCAGCAAAAAGTCAGAGTAGAGTGTCTGGCATCCCACAAGAGGTGGCTGGGGAAAGACAATAACCTCGCTCATTTGGCTAGAGAGAGAGAGAAAGAGAGAAAGAAAGAAAGAAAGAAAGAAAGAAAGAAAGAAAGAAAGAAAGAAAGAAAGAAAGAAAGAGAGAGAGAGAGAGAGAGAGAGAGAGAGAGAGAGAGAGAGAGAGAGAATATTTGTGGGGGGGTTGGGGCAATGAGTGAGTGAGAAGGATTGATGATGCAGTGACTGCTGGGAGATAGGAAATTGCATTCCCCCACAGTCGCCCTAAGCCCCTTGTCCTATTGAAAGCCTTTAGCAGCTGCTTCCCCATTATGATTTCAGGCCGCATCCTTTTTCTGTGCCACAAGTCTACATCTCGTCGGGCGGCTGGCTTGGAAATGGGTTCTGTCTTTGGCCCGTGCATCTCGATGGCATGTCGAGAGCAAGGCCACGGACGTACAACACTCCCACGGGAGTGGCAAGAGTAATCCCACTGATTTACCTCCATACCCCCAATAAACAAAAAGGGCCGCAGCAGCGGCAGCAGACACTTCTCGGCGGGAGTTAACGACCTCTTAAGTTATCACACTGACCTCTGACCCCTGTAAAAAGCACTGTAAACTAGAGGTGGGGAGAGTGCGCAGTGAGCCGTCAGCACCACAATCTATCATCATCATCATCTTCATCACACGTGAGTCGAGTCGATGCAGCATTAGTCAGCAGCAGTAGCCTAACACCCCTACTGATGTAAATACCCCAGCATATTACACGGTCATCCTGCTACCCAGCTCCTGTATTGATTAAATTGGCTCATTTGGAGATTACAGGGACTCTGATGAATCATAGCGTTGATCTGAACAGGGCCTGACACCTAAGCACATGCTTCTCTGTGAGATCCAGGCCGCTGTGAAGCAAGTGGTGTTCAATTTTAAAAAAGACTAGTGTTGCATTTCTACACGCCCTGGTTTCACACTTCAGATCCCATCTGGGCATGTCTGAGCCATTTTTGGCTGGGGAAAAGGGCTGGTGTGAAACTTAACTGATCCCCTGGAAGGGACGGGCCAGATGTGATGCTGGTACCATGCAGCTTCAATGCTTCAACATGATCTGAGTGCACTCTCCGAATAAAAGGGACTAGCCTGGAGCCTGTACGCACAGCGCGGCTCCTGTTATAACAGCATGGCTTGGAAACAGATCCAGATTAGCTGCACAGTCTAGTCCTTGTTACAGATTCTGACTGACGGTGGATACATTCCTGTTACAGATTCTGACTGACGGTGGATATGTTCCTGTTACAGATTCTGATTGACAGTAGATAAGTTCCTGTTACAGATTCTAATTGACGGTGGATACGTTCCTGTTACAGATTCTAATTGACGGTGGATACGTTCCTGTTACATTCTGAGGGGCTGCAGATGAGTCACTTTACAGGGGTGAGGGTATACTATAATAATGAGTGCCCCAGCGTTTGCGTACGACTACCACTCTAGGACAGACGTGACCCTAACCTTACCAGACAGATCAACACCAGATCTGAGTACATCATCAATTTCTGACTCTGAATTGATTCTGACACTGAATTTCTGCCAATGCACATCTCTCAAAGGTTCCACATGGAATAAGCGTCTCTTTCTAGTCCAATTGAACCTTTTAGATGCTTAATCCAGAAAGGCTTTGTTCTTAAGTCTTCCAGCTTTTTAAACCCAGAAAGAGCCTTTTTCCTGCCGTAACGTAACATCTTTGTAGTTGGT
The DNA here is from genome assembly GCF_018492685.1 of Alosa sapidissima. Classification (NCBI taxonomy): domain Eukaryota; kingdom Metazoa; phylum Chordata; class Actinopteri; order Clupeiformes; family Clupeidae; genus Alosa; species Alosa sapidissima. The sequence goes on along the minus strand of NC_055970.1, from coordinate 23,553,516 downwards.
GATTGATGTCAAAGGACACTAAGGAGGAAGGTGTATTGCCTCTTCCCTAGGGTGACAAAACCCATTCAAAGCCCCAGGCTCACCCTGCCTCTATGATCACTGGCATTCTCTAGACTCACTATCCCACTGGGTACCTTTGTTGCTCTTAAGGTGCTCATTATATTTCACCAATTTCACCTGTGCACATCAGCACAAGCAACTAGAAGTTGTACTTGGAGAAACAACAGACCGAACATTGAGCAATTGCGCTAACTACTTTGTCAGAGCGCCGACACAGGTTCACTGGATGATTACAGACAGACAGGATTACAGACAGACAGTCCCTTTATGTAGCGTACCTTTCCAAGCTCTGTTGTTATGGCAATACAATAACCGCTTGGCAGACAGGTCTTCCTGGATTTCATCTGGTCCATAATGCTGCTAATGATGAGAGTGAATTCTGCACAGGCACACGGGTGGCCACCCGCTGGACAGAGGATAATTTACGAGGTTCCCCATCATGGAGCATAAATCAGTTTAACAATATAAATTCTTGGGGTAATATGGCTCGTAAATGCTAATGGGTGAATGTGAGGGGTGGACTGGAATCAGTGGCAGGCAGGAAAGGCGTGTAAAACAATAAACTCAAGGATAAAAACTTCACGGGCGCGCGGAGGATGCTTCATGACTACATTGATCATCTGCTTTACCGGGGGTGACAAACTCAATTGCTCAGGGGGCAGTGTGTGTGCTGTCTCTCTCTCCCAACCAATTCTCCCTGTACCAATTTCTCCGATTAGCCGCTTCCCAAATAATATCCACTTAAGGCAGACAGGGAGGCGGTGATTGAATGTGACATCTTGGCCACAGCTGAAGTGAAATGGTAGCAGACAAAAAGGCTGCAATACACAGAGTGTTTATGCACACAAAAAGACACACACGCACACACTCCATTTCTCAAACACATATGCACGTGCGCACACACACACTCTCTCTCTCTACTCTCAAACACACACACACACACACACACACACAAACACACACTCTCTCTCTACTCTCAAACACACACACACACACACACAATCTCTCTCTCTCTCTCTCTCTACAGACACACACACTCTCACCAAAAGCAATTTACTTGGGAATAATACATTACATGATCACCTGTCTTGAGGTGACAACTGCGTCATCATAAGGCGCCCAGTTGTTTTTCTCCTTGAAAATAAAGGCTGACACATTCAGAATTATCAGAGAAAGAGAGCTAGAGATAGAGATCGAGAGAAACACAATACAACCCCAAGTCAGGCCATGTTGTCCTATGGGTGTAAGCAGTGGCTTTCAAAGCCACATCAACAGCAGCCACATCAAACACGCAGAGAATGAAACACATAAGAAAGCCTCGCGAAGATGGCTGTGATTTAAAAGCTGCTCCTAACCCCAGCTATATAAATCGTACTTATATTCAAAGCCAATTAGCTAAATGAAGATGTAGCCACATGCCCCACTAAAGCCACAACATGTCTATATTCCTACCACATGCCCCACTAAAGCCACAACATGTCTATATTCCTAGCACATGCCCCACTAAAGACATAACATGTCCATATTCCTACCACTTGCACACATCAAGTTTCTGTTCAGTTGGTAGCTAGGTAACAGCTGATACGGCAACAGACCAAGGGCAGATTTCAAACAGGTTAAAGCTGATATAAGTCCAACAGCGCATACCATTGCCTTCCCTAGATCTGACACATTCATACAAACAGACACGTCTGGATTCTTTGTTTGTTTTTTTTTAAATAAAGATGACCATTATTAATTCTAAGCATACAAAAAGATGTTCTCTAAAGATCATCTAACGCAATCATGACTTCATTAATACAGTGCAGTGATTTGGCAAAAGAGAAGCCTCTTGGTGTTTGTTAGTACACATTGAGTTTAGTCCTGTTCGTTGGAGCATACACAAAGCTACACAGTACACAAAAGCTCACCGAAAACCACACCCATGGACAACAGAAGTGCACGTTACCTCAAAGCCCCCCCCCCCCCCCCCCCCCATCTTTCATATCATTACAATACTCCTTCCAAATCTCTGAACATGTAGTCTACTGCAACCTACATCTAAACATACAGTTTAGGTCTCTCTCAATTCATTTTCTCTTAACAAACACCATGGTTACTCAAGTTAAAACATTTGCAGATTGTCTCTTCAGCTGGGAAGCACTGCTCTTGGTCAGGTAGTCACCCAACGCAGGAACTATGGCTTTGCCTTGCGGACGTGGTATCTTTTTTCCCCAGTAACTTCTCGTTTTTTTTTTGTTTTGTTTTGTGTTTCTGTCTCTTTTTTTCTGTGTTTCAAATAAGTATGCGCTGGGCTAACGGACATGCTGCGGCCGGCGGTCTCCCATCAGGCATCGCTGGGGGCCTGGTCCAGCTCTGCTCTGGGGGGGTTGGAGGATTGCGGGTTGGAGGGCATCTCTCCGGAGCCGTACTTGCTGTGGAGTGAGCGAGCGATGTATCTCCAGTACTCCTTTCTGATGGTGTCCTTTTCCTGGGCCAGATCCTCACACAGCTTGGGGGAGATCACAGAGATAGAGAGAGATGGGGGGCAGAGAGAGAGAGAGCAAGAAAGAGCGGGAGAGAGAGGGGGGGGGGGTTGAATGTAGGAGGAGGTGGAGAAAAAGATTTAAATGCATGATGCCAACTTCAAAATACAAGATCAAGACATGATGTGGTAGATTGCCTCCCCATACCAAAACAAATATGCAGCTAAGCCGGTCCACATGAGCTGTAGATAAATTAACTTAACAGCAATGAAATACATTTTATTGCTTGCTCGAATCCAACTGTGAGGGGACTGAACACTGAAGCAAGCATAAATGTCTGGACTCCATCCTGATCAGATTGCTCAAATGCCATTTTCTATTAACATGGAGGAACACAGTAAGACAACTCTGCCCTCCACAAGCCTTCCTCTCCACTCAAGAAACAGACTCCATCTATGAAACAGACAGCGCACACAGAGAAACCCATTCAAAAATAAATGAGCAGGGTAACACCGTCCTGATTGACAGCTCCTCTCTTCTCAGCCGGCATCTTGTAGCGGATCTACTGCCAGGCTGAAACGCATATCAGAGTGTGTGTGTGTGTGTTTGTTTCCGCCTGCGCTGGTGAAGACCCCAAAGATCAGACGCCCAGACAAGGCCCCACTTCCCCCCGCAGACAAACTCAGGAAGACAAAGGCGCTCCCAAGGAACCTAATTAACTGCAATACATGCGCCGTGCCCGAGCATTTAGCTGCCGACAACACGGCAGACATATGGGCTGCCACTCAGCTGTCCAATACGCTGCCATTGGCGGAGAAGAACGCTCGCCAAAACATGGGAGAATGATCGCAAGACAAACAGAGTGAAAGAGAGAGAGAGAAAACGGGTGCGTGGGAGAGACAGAGGAGGAGAGAGACAGAAAGAAAGAAAGAGAAAAAGAGAGAGAGAGAGAGAGAAAGAGAGAGAGAGAGAGAGAGAGAGAGAGCGAAAAGCCTGAATCAGTGCAACTGAAGGCAAACTGAAGGGGGGTGGGGGATAGAGAGAAAACAGAAGAGGGGGGAGAGAGAGAGATTGTAATCCGATGCAGATACCACTGATCCACTCATCCATCTTTCTCAGCTTCCTTCCTGAATCTTCTTTTGGCATCTATTGTTTCAGTCATGTTTTATTCTCAAAGACTTTTCTGCTAAATTGCTCTTGAGATTTCACTCTAAGACAATATTTTTTTCTGACTTGCTGAGCATTTGTCAATGATGTGACTATGTGACTGAAATGATTATTGGACCAAGAACTTTTTATTGGTACAAGGCAGCTTTTTTTTTTTATCAATCTACATAACAATCCAGAACATATTCAAAGCCTCCATTTGAAGTCTGACAATATGACAGAGCCAGTATTTTACTATTAAAACATTAAAACTGCTGTCAGAAATGTGCTTGTGGAATACCAAGGCCGAAATTATATACAAAATTCCAACGGAGAAAACAGATGGTCTCAGAGAAAATTTCTCAAGCAACCAAGATGTCATGATGGTTCAACTGACCAATCAGAAAACTTAATCATTTTAAATTCAATCATCTGTCAATCATTTTATAAATGCACAGACAACGCATGGATTCCTATAAAGTGCTTAAGCTTGTATGAAGTTAGGAAGAATTGTTAAGTTAGGAAGAATTTCTTACAGTGCCAATTGCAACCTTAAAAAAGAATAAAGTATATCATGCATAACAAACATTTCTTTTGATATTTAAAATATGACAAATATAAAAAGGCTCTTCCTTTTTGACTGATCTTAAAATGCACGCTCAACATATGAACTAAGCCAGCAGTATGAAAGTTGTGTTGGAAGTGTGTGTGTTGCATTCTGACCTTCAGGGCCTTGCCCAGGGTCTGGTCCTATGTGTGTGTGTGTGTGTGTGTGTGTGTGTGTGTGTCTATATATACACACACATCATTTCAATCTGCTCCTACAGGCTTCAAAACCAACGCAGATACTCTGAAATGAAAATTAAACAAACTTTTGCATAAAGCTCTACAAAATGTTGACGTTTAAACTTGTTTTTTTTTTTCTTTGTCCCCAAGTAACCATTAGCTCAATGGAAATTAACACGCCTTAGAAACGCCTTAGGAAGGAAATGTTTGTTTATGCAGTTGAAAGGGTTTAGACCTCCAGGGCCTTGCTCAGGGTTTGGCCCTGTGTGTGTGTGTGTGTGTGTGTGTGTGTGTGTGTGTGTGTGTTTTCTGCATCTTGATATACCTTCAGGGCCTTGCTCAGGGTCTGCTCCTGGCTCTGCTCCCCACCGGCGGCGCTCTCCAGGGCGTCCTCGTACAAGTCCACCAGGAAGCCCAGGAGGTATGGCGAGCAGTGTGTCTCCTTCAGCTCCTGCACCTGATCCAGCAGACCCGGGTGAGAGCTCATACCCCTGTCCTGCAGAATGCTGCTTGCACAAATCAGACACAGGAATGAGACCGTTAGCTTTAGCTAACGAGCGAGCTTGATGAGACTAAAACATTTTGACGATGCTAAAGTGCTCATAAATGCCTCATTGAAATAAAACTATGAATATTAACTCCTGAAGATTTTGGTAAAATACAGTACAGTTCGCTCAGTGTAGTGTAAATCATGTCTGGATGTAGCAGCAACTAATGTGGATAGATTCTGCCCCCTGTTGGCCAAAGGTAAACATTACAGACAACTTTTCCTAGATCTTTTCCTTGATAGACTGTATATGTAAGAGAGGAATGAAAGTCCTTCTTTACAGAGTTAATGCACTGGTGACAAAAACATACCCTTTCAGATAGTTCCATGCACTTTCATTGTGGGGAGCTTTCTTAATCTGTATGAGAGTGTATCTGGGAGAGAATTAGGACAAGAAAATAAAAGCTTAGCAATCATACAGGTACGTTTGTACAATTTACTTTTCATGAGAGACAGGTTACCACGTTACCACACACAGGAAATATGTGGTCATTTATGTAGTGTGCAATCTAGATGAACTAAAGTCACTTTTAAAAACTTCCACATGACTCTTAGTCATGAAGGATTTTTTTCCAAAAAGAAAATGTATTGATACTGCAAGCAAATTGATATTGTCTTTCATTTACTAAGTGTACTTGTTCACACAGGTAATCAACTGCAGTGCAATTTATACATATACAATAAAACCTGAGAGACCCGACATTGGCGTGCATGGCCTCTGCACCTGGGGACCAATGCTACAAGAAATCTTTTACATTTAATTTAGCTACGTGTGTGTGTGTGTGGGTGCATGAGTATGAGTGAGTGTGTGTGTAAGTAAAGATAGTAGAGCTCTGAGCAGACACTCACTGGACTTCTCTGTCGAGGATGGTGGCATCCGAGTAGCCGGTGGTATGGGAGATGACGTAGTGTCTCTGGTTCCATGCAGAGTTGTTCCGCACATCTTCCTCCAGCAGCTCCTCCACGTACTCCAGCTCCCCATCCCACAGCTTATACTCCTGGGGTTACATGGGCAGACAAACACACACACACACACACACACACACGTAGCACAGAAACAGTCACACAGACACAGACACACATATAAGCGTGCATGCGCGCGCGCACACACAAACAAGTTAGGAGACACACAAAAAACACTACAAACAGCATGTTGGGTTAGGAAGAATGACTTTCAATGCTTCACTATGCTTTAGGTCAGAAAGGTGAGGAAGGCTTTGGTGGCGGCACTCTACCTGGATGACCCACTGTCTGTGTTGCCAGGCGTGGTAATTTTTACTATCCTGGCTGAGAATGTCAGCTATGAACTCCAGCTCTTCAGTCGGATCCTTCAGCCACTCCACAATCATACGTCGATGGTGCCTGAGGACAGAGAAGATGTCAATGAGAAAACAGACTGCGTCAAAAATAAGATCCATCGTTTCGCTACATGTGTCGCTTTTCTCCAGCAATTGACCACAGTTATACAAAGGAGTGATAACAATGTATCATAAAAATGTGGCCTGTGCTTTAGTCTTTCTACAAATTTCAAGCAATAATAATTATATAATATAAAAATCTAATTTTCACTTTAACATACTTAGTGTAAGATATTTACATTTCAGGTTCATAAAAAAGAAAATGCAGTTTCAGAGAAGGGTTACACTAGTGGAGTAAATATAATAAGATACCCATGAACCACGACAACAAGTAGAAATCAATTACACTCACCAGACTTGGTAATTCTTCGGTTGGTCCTCTATTATATTTGTGATGTATCTCATCTCCTCTCGTAGGTCCTTCTCCAAAGCCTGTATTAAAACTCTACGGTAGTGCCTGTAGTAGATTTGCCACATTACAAAAAGTTTACATGAGTGCATGGTATTTTGACGTGAGGCGAAAATAACTAGTCCACGTTTTAATCTTACCATACTGTGTAGTTGGCCGCATTTAGATCAATGGCTTCAGATGTCAGCGCAAAGGCCCTTTCACTCTTCTCATCGTTTTTCAGGAGTGCACGGAAGTAGTCATAAACATCTGTGACTATTGACAGTACAAGTGGGTGAAGGACAACATCAGCAAAGAAAATCAGGACCGTGCGCATCTCTGACGGGATGTTTGTAAAATAGAATTTTGAGTCACTACAAGGCCTCCTTACACCAAACAACTTTGACAAGATTTGGCCCTAGATTTGCACTTACATCTGTCAGAATAAGCAATTTTCACAACAGGGTTAGGCCCATCGTCTTGGGGGACAGGCTCTAGATCAGACCATTCCGTCCGATCTCTGCAAAACAATCACAACCACAATGACACGATTTAGGGGACTTGAGGTGCCTCCTTTTACCCAGGTCCCAAAACTACACACGTTAAGTTAGTATCAACGCATGTCGTGGTGTTAGCCAATTTGACGTTACACGATGCAACTTAAGCCCACAGTTAACGTTAAACCTACAACAAACTAGCTTCACAGTCAAGACACGTTGTATCTATGAAGCACGTAAAGTCGGCTATTGGTTAGCAACAATTTCATCTATTAACGTTACAATTACTTTGGACTATCAATCCTATCGATTTTACATTTTGATTATAGCTAATCAAGTTACCTAACTCGGGGGACAAACAGAGCGTTAATTGAATCGAGAGCTTAGCATTAGGTTAGCATAACGTTACCTGTAAAACAAATATCCTCCTCTTCTTAGGGGCTCATCATCATAGTTTATATCTGATTCTCCATCCATACCCTCTACGTTCATTCCGTCCTCATCTTGGTTGTCCAAATGGGAAGGTGGAATTTCCTCCAGACCAGACATTTTGAACGTGACTCGTGTATTCCTTACAAGATGAGTGTTTCAAATTAGCTTGCTAGTCAGATAACCAACTTGTGTTGTCAGACGGAATGATTACATTGTAACCTTCAACGTAATTTCCGGTAACGTCCGGTAACCGCTTTCTCGCGCCCCCTGGTGGTGAGTAGGCTAAATTGTTCTTCAGGGTTTATGGGGTTTGGTCGAATCATAGACTGTATATATAGAACAGTCTATGGGTCGAATAAATGCTGGCAAAACTCCTATGAAATTGGTGAGGTGGTGTCTTCCTTTCACATTCATCTACCAACGCAGGCATTTTTGAAGAGCTTAAAGTAAGATTTGAAACTATATTCACCAGAATAAAACAATTAAAAAATCAGCAGTTGAAAATGTCTCCGTGTCAAGTGCATTCAGTTTTTTATTAGGCCTACCACCCAGATAGCTAAAGGCTGGAGGACCACTGTTGGTAGATCTGGCGGTCTGCCCCAATATTTTGCCACTTGTGGTCCAAACTCTTTTTCATGTATTCAGGTATAATTACATCCATCATTTTAATAACATTTCATGTCTTTTAAAGGAGAAATATGGCAAGTTTTCACACAGGCCTAGATCTCGGCTTCTTGAGGTCACGAGTACTGTCGGTAAAAAAATAAAAAATAAATTGTTTTTTACATACCCCGAGTTATACAGCCAGCAGCTCCAGCACTACACTCTGTGGGCATGGAGCTCACGGGCATGCCCCCAAAGTGTAGAGCTGCAGCTGGCTGTAGCAACTGGAGCTATAAAGGATTGTTTTTTGTTTTTTTTGTACCGATAGTAGGCCACTCAGTGACCTTGAGAAACGGAGATCTATCTGAAAACTCGTCGGATTTCTCCTTTAATATTCACAAGTTCCTGAAAGTGATGGTCCAACATTGGAGCCGTTGTGGCATGCCACCATGCCACCAGTGGTCCATTATCTGTAAATCTGATTTTGTTATCTGGGCAGCATCAATGTCTGCTGTGTGTGTGTGTATGTGTGTGTGTGTGACACAGAGACAGCTTAGTTTGCATGCAACCAGTGCATAGCCGTTTTGCATACACTGCCTGTGATAGTCTACCAGCAGCACCCCTGCCTAGGCCTTTAATGCATGGGATAGGCTAATGTTGACGTGAGTCAGGCAGAACACAGGCTAGTCTATCTCTCTCAAACTATGTTAAGATGGTGTGTTTAGCAACCACAAAATGAAACATTTTCTTGGGGGAGAAACCTCCGAATCCACATTTGGCCTATATATTATATTATTTATTTATATTTCTATTTATATTTATTTTTCTATAGCCTATCAAAGTCCAACTCCAACATGATTTTTAAGGGTCAGGGTACGTTAGGTGCCACGCACACCTCAGCCGTTCATGCACCCCCTAACAGAAAATAGTTCCAATACCCGTAGGCCTACCTCTCATACACATTTGCATGTTTGGTGGTAGGCTTAACTTAGAGCATTAGACAGGGTGTGATTGTTGGATGATGAAGAATGAGTCACATTGTCTTGGCCACTTGTCTGGGTGTTTCCAGTTAAGTAAGTACTATTTGAATGGAATAGTTCTGTTGGTTCTCTCGTGGTAAGATTGTTTTGTTGGCTGACCCACAGCAGTGCAATTGACGCTAATCTATGCAATTGCGGGCCCAAAGCTTGAGAAGGCTGCATAGACAGTAACATTTTGACTTTGGCACTTTTTTAAATTAACATGTTAATTATCTTATCATCATTCAGAAAAACAAAGGGCTTTTTTTTCTGAATTTATGTCTTCATAATCTTCTTAATTCGGAAGAAAACAAGCTCGTCTGATGTCACTGTTGCTGATAAGGCTAATGATTACAAAATTAATCAAAAATGACATGATGTTTGGTGTATTTTTCAGAATTTGTGGTTTTCAGTTGAAACACTAACTAATTTGTTTCTTGCAAATAGTAATAGGCCTCCTGTATGTAATGTGCAATTGACTACCAACTGACCACCCTTCTCAAGGCCCTAGACCTCAGTATTTTTCAAATTGGCTATGGCCCTGTACCAACCAACACACATGGTTGCTGCATGGCAAATTATACTTTAATATAGCTGACATACGTAAGTCACTTTGGTCAAGAAGTGTCTGCTAAATGTAATGTAATGTAAAAATGACTAGCTGGAATACCTTTTTTCACCTCACATCCCTATATGCTTCAACAAGAACCCTTGGATCTCTCACATCATATTTCTGCTTTTTCAGGAGAGCCCAGTGAGAGAGAGAGAGCGCGAGAATGTATTAAGCCAAATACTTTTGCCAGTAGAGTAAAACACCATATGACTTGCACCACAATGCCAAATGTGTTCTTAAGGGCACCTTTGTTGAATGACCCGTGTCTGCAGTACCATACCTACTAGTCATCTAGAGGATCTTGTGACATCCCTTTTTTGAGGTCACTTAAGATCACATGGTAATCACAGTTTTACTTTGTCATGTGATGGGAATTCCTCTGATTTCCAACTTACACAATGCTAATCAATGAATTAAATAATTGCTTTTAGGCTACTACTTATTTATTATTATAAGTAGTATGTTCAAAGAATGTTGTTCCCCTTTAATCTGTAATAAATGACGAGACAAACCAGTTCATATCAGTGATGCAAATTCACAATTAGTTTGTTTATTCAAGTCACATTAGTTAGAGCATTATATTGCAAGAGTACAAAATGTTAACATTCAGCTGGCAATTGTCTACAAAAGTGAAATAGCTCTCGGAGCTTCTTTAGTAAGTGCCGATGTGAGGGGGTGTAGTTGACATGAGATGTAGCATATCGTAGAAATCAGTAGACCTATAGCACTACTGTCTCCCATGGCCATTGATGAGCATATCGTAGAAATCAGTAGACCTCTACTGTTTCCCATTGCCATTGATGGGCAATTTCTTCCAGGCATCAGAGTCTAGAAATGCCTTAATTTTTGGACGGGCTGACATCATTGCAGAAAATGCCTTCAGGGCTGGGAATTTGTCCAGACAAGTGGGGCACAAGACCTGATGGTTGAGCAGAATATCAAACAAATTGTAGTCTGCAAAAGACACCTGCAACAGAAACACACAGAGAGAAAAAGGATTAATATCAGGAACAATCATATTATTTGCATGAAGCATACACATCCATGGTCCACTATACCTTATTTCCAACCAAGAAACCAGACTTGTTTTTGGCCAAGACAGCTTCAAACTTTGAAAGATGATCACTGAGCTCCTGGATGTACTTATCCTTTCCAGTATCCTGGGAAGTAAAGAGAGAAATCATTCATTTAATTTAAATGTATTTGAGTAGCTTAGCAAAGCCAAGCTCTGTCTGTCAACTAACCAGGTACTGTAAAAGTTGACAATTAGTAGGTGTGTTTTCAATGAACAGAGGAAAAAACAATGTAATGCTCTACGACATTCTCCTAATTACAAACAAGCAGGAGTCTTACAAGGTAGCTACCCTCTTATCGGTTGTTTACATCCAAATTATCTCGTCGTTTTTTTGTCAAAACGGTTATCAGGGAAATAATTGTACCCTTCATCTTATCACAAAGGGCCTTTTCACCACAGGTGCTTTATAATGAACAATAGCAGGGCTTGGGGATAAACAATCACATCTGACGAGTTGTAGTTACAATCACAATATACAGTATCATTGCTAACAGAAACAGAACTTACGTATTCCTGGTAGATCATCTTGCCGTACTTAAGCCGGAGGTCTTCCACGCCATCATTCATCATGTCAATTTGGGATGCCTCTTTGTCGTTACTGCCGTATGCACCTGGAAATACACAGGAAAGAAATGAACTACTTCCCAACAATGGGCCATAGTCATCTTTGGATAAAAGAAACTAGACACAGTCTGGCAGATGCTCAGAAAAAAAGCCAGTAGTGGAGGAGCAGTGTGCCAAATTGTGTGTGATAAGAAGATGTAGTTGTCTGACAGGATGTGTTGTGGGTTTATCATAAAACCAAAGTGCAAATATTCAAATGTCTAACCATGAACTGTGTACTGACTTACCATGATTACGACCCAAGTGTCTCAGTATAGCATTAGACTGGACCAACTCCAGGTCTCCATCTTGAAACTTTGGCAGCTGGCCAAAAACCTGCAAGATATCAAGTCAAAGTTGACAACTGATGCAAAATACCTTAGAGTCAAGACATTATGAACCACAGAACAAGATAATCATATGCTTTTGGCCAGAACGCAATGCTACTACTACAGTTGTATAAAATAGTAGTAGCATTGATTATGTAATTTATAAGGCAATAAATGACAAGGCTGGAGACTAGGGCATCGGACTAACCTTTAACCCAGCGCACACCTTGAAAGAAATATTCCTTTTTGCTTGGGTCAAGCCTCACAGTATTACAACATAAAGACAGTTTAAAAAGTTGCAAAACTAAGTGCACACAGCTCAGTCCAGTCACCTCCTTATCTCTGGTGCAATGGCTGCACAAATCAAGACTCGCATTAGAGGTCATTTCTTCCAAGCTCATAGATAGTCAATGTCCCCATCTTATATGAAATATTACTTGTTTTTGTTGTTGACAATAATATAATTACAGTGCATGAAAATGCACTGTTCTGTTATCCGAAGTCTTCTTCTTATTCTTCCCACCAAATTTCTGCATCTAATTCAGCTTTAACCGTTTAACATAGAAACGTTGTTCAAACTTTGTAACGTAGGTCTTCAAAAGGACACTTGGGGAATGTATTTTTCACTTTTGTAAACTTTATACTTTTTGAGATATTAATAAAAAAACAAGCTTATTTTTCCCCATAGACTTAACATTGGGCTGATGACATCACAATGGGCTAATTAACTTGATTTGCACCTGTATCAACTTCCAGCTGCTCAACTAGGACCCATCAAAGGGCCAGTTAAATTGATTGCACCTGTATCAACTGCTTTTTGCTCAACTAGGCCAACTCGCTCTGTGTCTCTCCATTCTACAAGGATATAAGGCACATTCCATCTAACTTTCTGTCCATTCATCCTCTTCAAACCATTCACTCATCCACCCATTAAACTATCCACCAACATCCATTAAACAATCTGCCTATCAACATCCATTCAACTTTCTGTCTATCAACATCCATTACACCATCTAAATTCAACTTTTAAACTATATACTCTGTCTCAGGCTTTAAGCATACAATCTCTTAAGACTACAGATTCTGTTCAACTATTTCCTCTGCCCACAACAGTTTCAAAATAAATGTCCTCACTACAATAATTCACTATTAAATAATTTAACTATTTAAACTACCCAACTATTTAACTGTTCAGACATTTCAACTGTCAGTTGTTATCAATATACAGTGTTTATATTTTCATGCACTGGTAATTTCCTCAAAATTACATTTTCTAGTTATTGCTAGAGACTGTGCCTTTAAACTAAGCAAACTCCACTTACGCAGGTGGCCTTCAGGTCGCCCTTCATCCAGTCATCAAAGCTGATCACCACCTCCTTCCACTCCTGACCCTGGTCTGTAAGCATGATCTTCATGGCCCCGCATCGCCCTGTTACAACACAAGCCAAGAGTTACTGGCACACCCTGGATATGGTACAGAGTCAACAGACACTGGCAGATGCTAAGGGGCGCGTTTTCCAAAACCATAGCTGCTATCGATAACTAAGTTAGCAACTTTGTTGGTTGCAATGCAATTTCCCATTGCCAACCAACTAAGTTGCTAACAGGTTAGCAACTGTGGTTTTGGGAAACGCACCCCAGGGCAGTTATGATGCCACAGCACTGTATCCTTCTCACTAGTTCTGTGCTTAAAATATTAGGCCTAATAAGCTAAGGCTCCTGTGAAAACCATCAAAATATAAATGAATTAGGTTAACCAGTCAAATGTCCATCACTACAAATAACTAGTCGCCATGCAATGCACAACACAGAAGGGAAAACATAATAAAAAAGAAGACTGACATTTCATTTTCTGAAAATCATAGAAAAGAATCCAGACACAAGACCAAATCAACAGTCTGGTCAAATTGGAGTCAGAAAAAAATGTCCAGATCCTTTGTCCCTTAATCTGGGTCACATACTAGGAATGCAAAACTTCTTTTTCTTGCCAATCGACCAAAAAAAAATGTAGGTCAATGGTGAATTTTAAGATTTTACCATTTTTCTTTTCTGCAAGGATGTAGCCTAAGCCTACCATCAGTTCTTGTCCATAACAGTGCTCAGAATTAAAGCTATATTTTATTTATGTCAACTAACCACTTAGGCATTCTCTGGTCTGTTCAAATAATCAACCAACAATTCTAATTCTCCCCTAGGGAGCCTACCAAGGCACAGAGCAAGCATCGGTCATATGACTTAATGCTTAAGGGATACTACATACCTCGCACAGCAAAATAAGTGATGGTGTACGGCACTGTGAAAGAGAAAGCGTCTGTTAATGCACTTTACATACATGATAAAAATGCAATCAGCGCTAGACTACTAGTGTTCGTATTCCACCTCCAAATATCCTAGCAAGGCCTACTTTGCGTTGTTTCTTACGTTTGCAAAAGCCCTGTAACGTTCGCCCACTTACAATCGAGCTTAATGACAAAACTTGAAATGTGTCCGGTGGATGAAGTTATGCAACGCGATGGCACCACGCCAACAATTCTCTTTGTTGTAGCCTATGGCGACATAGCCTAAAGGTTGGACACTTTAAATGCCTATGGTTTGGTTTGATACTGCAGATCATGATTTGTTGCACACTGCTAAGCAAGCTATTGCACGTTGCAAGAGGAAACACGCGTTAAGTGTGGCGTGCATATCATTAAGGATTTTCTCACCGAATTTGTATAAAAAAAATACAAATTCGGTGCTAGTTTGTCAAAGCAGCGATGGTCCATTTCAGATGTAGGCTTGCCATGCGTCATTAGGTGGAAGTAAAGGCAGGCGCCTATACTGTCAGTCTGACCTCAATCCCCCGCACATTTTGGTGAAGATATACGTGCTCCAAATATTTAGTTACATTTTAACACTGAGGTGTAACACTGCCATGTGCAAACGCAGATAAAAGCACGCAATACTTACTGTTGAGTGTTGGAAGGACTAGATCAGCGTTCAGGGCACAACCAGAAGATCTACAGCTGTCAGCGAGCGACTGGAAGAAGCAGAGCGCGAGACAGGAGTTTATAGTCTCCGTCTGTTTCTGATGAGTCACGCTGACGTAGATATAAACTCTGGCTTGAATGGGGGCAGTAACATGGCATGGTTACTGTAAATTTACTCCCTTTGTTATGTTGTAGGAAGCTGCAAGTGGAACTTCCATATCAGCGTGACTTATTAGTAACAGACGGAGAGACAGATTTCTGTGATAAAAGAGGCAATCAGGGAGAGCGCCAAAATCGAATGAAGTTCGTCGAGCTGTCGAAGGGGTTACAGGTAGTTTATTATGTCAAATGTTAAATGCAACAAAAGTTTAAGTATACTATGGTTTTTGCTGTTTAAAACAATTCGAATGTGACTTTGAAATTCGAAATTGAAAGTTGTGTAGGCTAAATTCTGTTTTGGAGGTCTTGCAGAAATGTAGGAGGCGCGTAACGATAGGCCTGCTGTCAAATGAGACTGGCCTCACGTCAAATGAGACTGGCCTCACGTATCCATAATTCAGTAGCTTCAGATAGATAGACGAACAAAGTCCGATGGTGAAAGTCATTTACTGCCAGTGTTGCCAACTTACGCCAGAAAATATTTAGCGAGATTTCAGACCCCCCAAGCTTTTTTTTTTAGTAAAAAGCGACTAGCGACAAATCTAGCTACTTTTTCTGGCGTTCTTGGAGACCTTTTGAGACTCTGATGTGATGGCATGTAACGTCCCTTTTTACTCTTATGAGTGAGCAGTGAGTTCGGCTGTGCTGTGTAAGTCTGTATGCCTGTTTCGTTTGTGAATTAGCCTACATCGAGTTCGCCCAAAGTAGTCCGGTGGACAGCCCATAGAGCCCCATTGTGGACCCGGAAATGTTGAGTACACCAAAGTTTTATGATGGAAATATATAGTATGGGTTCCCAGCACGCAGAAACTGCCGGATGCTAATTTGCATATATGTTGTGCAAATTGTGTAATTGAGCTAATTAGCATAAATTAGCATAATAGCCTATATTGATCATATTATAAGAGCTGCTTGGCCAAAATGGACAATGTTAGTATGTTTTTAGGGGTTACTGGAGATGCTGAGTCCATATCTGACATTTTCAAGATTCAAAATCACTATTTAAACTTGGTTTGGTCACATTTTACTGTCATTAAGATGATTTTGCTGAGTTTTTTTGGTACAATTTAGACAGATTTTTGGAAGATAGGGCTGTAGCGATATACAGTAGGGCTGTAACGATACACCAACCTAACAATTATATTCATATCGTGATTTTTGACCCAAGGTATTATTTTATATCCTGATATAAAAAGAGAGAATACTGAATGTCTGATATTTATGACAGCACACTTTATGCAGATTAGCCTATAGCTTAGGCCTACTATTTCTATTACAACTCTACCACATTCAGCTGTCTGGTTGAAGCCTGGAAATATTGTAAACAAAGTAGCATAGTTGGCTAGCTTATCCTAGCCTACTGATTGGACTGTTCAGTTTCCTCATGTGTGTTTAAGGTAATACTGTTCTCCTTCCCAGATAGCAAAATTTGACCGGCCCACCTCTGGCCCACTACCTTGCCTCAGGGTTTTGTGAGTGTTGGCCCAGTTCTGGCTGGGCCTCCGGCCCAACAATGGCCCAGTTACTGATAACTGACACGAAGAATTTCCTCTGGCCCAGATGTGGCCCACACACTGCAAAATGACCCTCATTGTTTCTGTTGGCCCAGGTCTGGCCCACACACTGTAAAATGACTCTTATTGGAACTGTTGGCCCAGGTGTGGCCCACACACTGTGAAATGACTCTTATTGTTTCTGTTGGCCCAGGTGTGGCCCACACACTATATAACTGAGTGTTGGCTGAGTGTCGGCTGGGCCTCTGGGCCTGTACTGGCCCACACACTATAAAACTGATCTGACTGAGTGTTGGCTGAGTGTCGGCTGGGCCTCTGGGCCTGTACTGGCCCACGCACTATAAAACTGATCTGACTGAGTGTTGGCTGAATGTCGGCTGGGTCCCCGGGCCACATGTGGCCCATTAACTAACAAAAGTACTTGAAAATAAACACAAATCCAGAACTAGTAATTAAAAGCACAAGCTACTTTTATTAACAAGTTTGACAAACACAACCTTGCAAATAAAACAAACATTTAAAAATTATACAAGCTTTTACATATATACACTTTAGAAATTAAACAAGTTAAAATATACAATCTACTTATCTACAACAATCAACTTCTTTCATATACAAAAACACAAACAATTAAACATTTTAAAACTGTATAATGATGGAAACAAGGAAATAAATTATTCTAAATTAACATTAAACATTTACAGAAATATTCTATCTCTCTCCCTCACTCACTCACTCTAAAAGAGTAATTCCATTTTCAGTAGTTGTGGGTTGTGAGTTAAGTGTTGTGCTAGTGCTTTAAATTCTGTATTTTTGTACCATGTACCATGACCTACCCAGCTACATACATGCACACATACTCACTCTCAAAGTATTTTTCAATAGCAGCAACCTTTGCCACCTGCCTTTTGAAATGACAGGTTAAACCTCATCTACCTAGCAACCAATATAGTTTGTTTTTACTCTGTATGATATTTTACATCATATTTTTTGCATTTTCATGCACTGTATTTCCTTCAGGAAATGCTTTTCTAGTTATTATTATTCCGCTTACCACTTTTTCCGTACGCAATTTCTCTTGAACAGTTTAACTTAGAAACTTCATTCAAACTTTGTAACGTAGGTCTTCAAACGGACCAAGCTGCTATGTCTTTTCAACTTTGAAACTTTTATACTTTTTAAACTATTAAAGAAAAACTTTTTAAAAATCCCCATAGACTTTTTAGCAAAACTGCTAGAAAACATTAGCTAAGTAGCATGGTTAGCATAGTTAACATTAGCATGTTTAGCAAAACTGCTAGAAAACATTAGCTAAGTAGCATGGTTAGCATAGTTAAAAATGTTAGCATAACTGCTAGCAAACATTAGAGCCATTCCAACTTTCAGTTATCGTCAAATATCTACCTATACACAGCCATTAAACTATTTGAATATCAACATTCATTAAACTTCCAGTCTGTCAAAAACTATGTACCTTCAACTTTTAAACGGTCTACTTTTAAACTATCATTAAACTATCTATCTATTAAACTAGTTGTCTATCAACAACTTTTAAACTATCTACATTTAGCTTTTAAACAGTCTACTTTTAAACTATTAACTTTTATTAAGCTATGCAACCACCATGTCTAGGATCACCGCAGTAACCAGCTCTGTATTATCTATTTTAACTATACATGATATTTTACATCACAACTTTTGCATTTTCATGCACTGGTAATTCCTTGGGAAATGCGTTTCTAGTTACTACTACTACTATTATTCTCATTATTATTATTAGGCCTATTATTATTATCACCTTGACACGAGTAGAAACTAGGCTACTCGCTCGTCTACAGATCCACTTATGACAACGTAGCCGGCTGATTCGACTGACTCGCACTCAT
This sequence comes from Alosa sapidissima, assembly GCF_018492685.1. NCBI lineage: Eukaryota > Metazoa > Chordata > Actinopteri > Clupeiformes > Clupeidae > Alosa > Alosa sapidissima. The sequence goes on along the minus strand of NC_055970.1, from coordinate 23,535,067 downwards.
AACACGTAACATAACTGGCCCAGCTGATCCGACTGACCCGGGTAGGCTACTCAAGCAGCTCCATGCAGAGCTTGCAATGTTTCGGACTGTCTGCGCAACCTAATTGCATTTATGCTACATCTATACACCAAATCTAAAGTAGGCTCTGCCTAGGCCACGTGCAGAACCTTTCAGAAGTGAAAGAATGTTTTTTGTTGTGGATATGCTTTTCACCTTGACGAGGAGCTACTCGCTCGTCTACAGAACCACTCGTGACAACGTAGCCGGCTGATTGGACTGACTCGCACTCATAACAACGTAACGTAACCGGCCCGGCCCGGCCGATCCGACTGACCCAGGTAGATAGCCTACTCAAGCAGCTCCATGAGCGTGCAAGGTTTCGGACTGTCTGCGCGACCTATTTGCATTTTAATATGCTACATCTATACACCAAATCTAGGCTATGCCTAGGCTACATGCAGAACACTGAATGTTATTTTAAAAGTGAAAGAATGGCTTTTGTTGTGGAATTGCTTTTCACCTTGAGGAAGAGCTACTCGCTCGTCTACAGATCCACTCATGACAACATAGCCGGCTGATTTGACTGACTCATATTCAACGTAGCCTAACCGGCCCGGCTGATCCGACTAACCCGGATTGCTACTCAGCAGCTCCAATTGAGTCCCATGGTCTGTGAGTCTGCAATGTTCCGGCCAAGGGCGTAGGTTTGGTCTGAGCTTTGGTGGGGACACCCACTACCCCCCCCCCCCCCCCCCCCCTCAACTCTTTCACCAGCCACTATAGATATATAAAATGATTAAAATGTGCTATTGTCTAACTACTATCCATGATTAAAATGTGCTACTGTGCAACTTGATCTAGCTATACTGTGTAGCCTGCATAATCTGATTTTAATATGTAGCCTACAGATATGTAGGCTATATTTAACATTTAACATTTATTTTCTATTTGGTCTTATGAAATCATGCATTGACCCATCTAAGCACAGCTCAGTTTTAAGAAACTTAAATAGCCTACATGCATGCTTAGCATTTTGTGAAAAGAAAACATTAAGGCTACATTGACAAACTCTTATCCGTGAGCTTCTCTGATTCTAATAATTACAGATATCTAGGCGAAGTAATCACAGCTCAGTTTTAAGAAATGCTTAAAGCCGAAAGACCATGTTGAATTTTGCTACAATTTATTTCAAAACCGGATTACTCTGGAACAGCTAACTATACACGGGAATACATTCACCTTTGTGTTCGGTAAGGTCTGCTGTTTATTCTGATATAGGCCTATGGTTCGTCATTTGTTGCGTGAAGAGTGTGTAGGCCTACGATATTCCACCGAGACGAATGGATGTGGAGAAGGCGCAGAGAATAATTATTAAATCTCTTGACGTTATTTTTCTCGCAAACTGTTTATCACAGCAAATAGTGGCTAGCTAGCACCGTTTAAAAGCTGAGAAAAGGCTCTTTCATGTGACACATGATGAGTAGCCTACTTCTCGAGGAATTCAATAGAGAAGAATGGGTGAATTTGGACGCACTTCATATGCCTTGTAGTGCGCCATGCTGCGCAGGAGACTGCGGCTCACTGGTAGTTATTATAGGTAACTTCAAATCAGCGCGATTTACCCTTATAGGCTGCACATTACAAGATCTGTACGAGATGATCCGCAGCACTTAAGTGAGAAATGATTTAACTCTTTGTGTAGCGCATGTGAGCGCTTTTTTCCACATTTCAACCTGAATATTGGTGGGGACATTTCAGTCGTAATTTGACATTGGTGTGGACACGCCCTTCGGTCCCCACGCAAATCTACGCCCCTGGTTCCGGCTCTGCAGGAAGTTAACAAGTTATCTCGGACTGCCTGCTCACTCAGTCGCTTGAGTTGATTTGTGGATTTGTGGTTGCCTACGAAATTGTTACATTTTTGGCAGCTACGATGGCTAGGACTAGTAGGCTAGCTAATGTTGCAAGAGGTTTGTGTGTGCCGCTGTTTATTGTTTTAGATTGAATTGTAGTAGGACTCAACTGATCCGAGTTAATGATACTAGAGACTCGCGACTCATGGGTTAAATTAAAGACACGGGTGAAAGATCCGAGTGAGTCACGACTCAAACAGGTTTTTCAGATGGACGGTCGGAAGGTTTTTGGCATGATTCCCATGCCATTCAGCTTGGGAGGTGCTCAAGAGAGTGAGTGTCATGGTGAGGGTGCAAAAGTAGTCCAACAGTAGTCCTGTAGTTCTGTGTGTATGGTAAGGTGCTCAAGAGAGTGAGTGTCATGGTGAAGGTGCAAAAAGTAGTCCAAAACAGTGCAATAATAAGGTCTAGAGACCAGCATAAATAATATGGACAAATAGGAGAGTAAAGTATAATGTAGACAAGGTAATATAAAAAACTATAAAAAACTATGTCAGTGCAAGAACAGGTTGAGGTCATAGGGTTACAGCCATTCAGTATTGTAGCAGAAGCCATTGATCATGTGTGCTAATATAGCATGAAAAACAGTGTAGCAGGAAAACAGTAGTAAAAACATTAGGCTGTGGACATTAGTAAAACAGTAATAAAGCAGTAGTGGGCATTCAGTACTCAAACATGGAGAGGGTGGAGAGGCAGACAGACTAAGCAGAGAAGTCTATCTCTCCTCTTCCCTTTAGTGAAGCATTAAACAGTTCAGTGGCCCTGGGGACAAATGACTTCCTCAGCCTTTCAGTTGTGCATGGCAGTGAGCGAAGTCTCCAGCTGATCAAGCTCTTTTGCTTTTTAGTGCTGTAGAGTGGATGGCATTCATTGTCCAAGATGTTGATCAGTTTGTTCAGGGTCCTTTTGTCAGATATTGAAGTGATGCACTCCAGTTCAGCTCCCACTACAGAGCCAGCCTTCCTTACCAGCCTGTCAAGTCGCCCAGCATCCTTCTTCTTTGTGCTTCCTCCCCAGCATACCACTGCATAGAAGAGGACGCTAGCCACAACAGACTGGGAGATTATCCTGAGGAGCTTGCTGCACACATTGAAGGACCGCAGCCTCCTCAGGAAGTACAGCCTGCTCTGCCCTTTCTTGTAGAGTGCGTCAGTGTTGGCTGACCAGTCCAGTTTATTGTCCAGGTGGAGACCCAGATACTTACCACCTCCACATTGACCCCATCAATGGAGACTGGTAGCAGAGCGGGCTTAGACCTGCGAAAATCCACCACCATCTCCTTGGTCTTTGAAGTGTTGAGTTGAAGGTGATTGAGTTTGCACCATTGCACAAAGTCCTCCACCAGGCTCCTGTACTCCTCCTCTTGCTCGTCCCTGATACACCCCACAATTGCAGTATCGTCAGAAAACTTCTGCATGTGGCATGACTCGGTGTTGTAGCAGAAGTCAGATGTGTACAGGGTGAACAGGACTGGAGAGAGCACAGTTCCCGGTGGCGCTCCGGTGCTGCTGATCACAGTGTCAGAGAGACAGTTCTTCAGTCTAACGAACTGTGGTCGCTCGGTCAGGTAGTCTGTAATCCAGGTTACCAGGTGAGCGTCCACACCCATCTGCAAGAGCTTGTCTCCCAGTCTGAGGGGTTGGATGGTGTTAAAAGCACTTGAGAAATCAAAGAACATGATTCTCACAGCACTTTTCCCCTTGTCTAGGTGAGAATGTGTCCTGTGTAGAAGATAAGTGATGGCATCGTCCACGCCCACTTTCTCCTGGTATGCAAACTGTAACGGGTCTAGTGCATGGCGTACCTGGGGTCTGAGCATACCTAAGACCAGTCGCTCCAGTTCTTCATCACATGTGATGTTAGAGCGACAGGCCTGAAGTCATTAAGCTTACTGGGGTGTGGCTTCTTAGGGACGGGGGTGAGACATGATGTCTTCCACAGTGTTGAAACTTGTCCGAGATGTAGACTCCAGTTGAAGATGTGCTTCAGTGGCTCCCCCAGTTCAGCAGCACAGGCCTTGAGTAGCCTTGGACACAGTCTGTCAGGTCCCGCTGCCTTACGAGGATGAAGTTTTTTTAAAAGATAACTTACTTCAGAAGCTGTAATGATGGGTGGGATGAGGGAAGTGGATGAGGAGGAGGGGTGCTTCTGAGAGGGTTGTCGTGTGGCTAGAGACTGATGGCCGTTGGCTGAGGCCATTGTTGCCGCACTGCTCATGGTCACCATGTGGGGGAGAGGTGCGATAGCCTGATCTGCAGTGATGGTGGAGGGGGGAGGGGAGGGGGAGTGCAGGCGGGGGCAGGGCGTGGGGTGATGGGGGCTTAGGTCGTTGGATGTCCCCGGGATACAGAGCTGGAGAGACTGGGAGACTGGGAGGTGGAGGTAGGGCGGGCACGCAAACAAGAGCAGTACTTGTAGCTGGTGCAGGGCAATCGAACCTGTTGTAAAAGTGGTTCAGCTGGTTCGCCCTGTCCAGGTCTCCCTCCACAGAGCTGCTGCTCTTCTTAAGGCCAGTGATGGATTTCATACAGTCCCACACCTCCTTCATGTTGTTTTCTTGCAACTTCTGTTCCATCTTCCTTCTGTAGTCCTCCTTAGCCTCTTTCAGCTTATTCTTGAGTTCCCCCTGTACTCGCCTCAGCTCTGCCATGTCCCCCTCTTTAAACGCCATCTTTTTCCTATTGAGAAGGGTCTTGACATTACTGGTTATCCAAGGCTTGTTATTTGGATAGCAGCGTACAGTCCTTGTGGGAACAACAATATCCATACAGAAGTTCAGAGAGTCAGTAGTGCAATGTGTGACCTCCTCTAAGTCCTCTCCATTCAGTAGCACACTCCAGTTAGTGGACTCAAAGCAGTCTCTCAAAGCCTCATCCGCTTCTGGTGTCCACTTCCTGAAGGTGCGCGTGGCAACTGGTAGCCTCTGAACTTTTGGCTTGTACATTGGCTGAAGATGAAAGATGAAAAAGTAAACAAAAGACGGTAAAAAAACACAAAGACACGGAGCTACCTCGACATGCTGCCACTCTCGTCGGCGCCGGAACTGAAAATATCTTCACCTTTAGCTTTGTCTCTGGTCAAAACGTGTGTCATATTCATGTACAGTAAGCCTTGCCTGCTTTAGATTGTAATCTGTACCTGGCATTAGAATGCGCACATAAATTATGTGCGTGCTAGTACTAAGTAGGGTAGGCTACACAAATTCAGGAGTTCAGGGGTTTTTCCCCCGTGGATTTAAAAAAAAATTCTGGCAGCTAATTGGACGTTTTTTCACGCAAAACTTTACGCTGAAGACATGCAAGCTGCCCGTCTGGCTCATCCAAACCACACACTGCATGCATGAAACAAACACTATCATGGAACTTGGACATCACACTAAATGCGGATACCCATAAATAATCTGCACAAGAGCTTTAATTCACAGAAATTAATTTTGTGTGTTTAGGCTATCATCTTAGCAGCCCATCGGTGGTTCTCAAAGCTGCTGTAACCTACTGGTTGTGCTTTGGGGTTAGTGAGTCAGGTGCGCCTGCAGGTATACGCCGTGCATGCGTGCGTGTGTGCATGTGGCGAGGCAGAAGGGGCCCATTTCGATTTTGTGCCCAGGGTCATGATAATCCGGCCATGGCACTTACAGACCACACTCAGTTATAAAGTGTTTTAATGTAGTTTATTGTATTCCTTTCAATGAAAAATATGTTTGCTGTTTCTGGGGCTCATATGCACATCATTGCTTTCCATTGCCATTGATTGGTCTGTTTTTGAAAGCATCACTCTCCAAGTAGGCCTTAATCTTTGGACGAGCACACATTTGATCTTTGTAGGCCTGCAGCATAGGGAAGTTATCCAGTACAGTGGGGCTTAAGACCTGGTGGTGCAGCAGCTGGAGAAAGAGGCCATAATCTGCAAAGGAGATCTGTAACAAAGAGGACACAATAAGGGTGTGGCCAGATAACATGTCATATCCATATGCAGGTGCACCTGACTCACCCCAATCCAAGGTGCAGGCGCACCTGACTAACCCCAAAGCACAACCAGTAGGTTACAGCAGCTTTGAGAACCACCGATGGGCTGCTAAGATGATAGCCTAAACACACAAAATTTGTCAGCATTGTGATGAAAGTTTAATGATCAGTCAATTTTGATTTTACCTGTTTTCCAACAAGGAAACCCCCTTTGTTACAAGCAAGGATTTTTTTCAAACCGAGCCAGGATGCTTTGAAACTCTTTGAGGTAGTTCTCTTTCTTTGTGTCCTATACACACACACACACACACACAGTTAAGTTTATGTCAATTGCATTAAGTTACATCAACCTTCTTTCTAACTTTGCCAGGAACTTCACCACTTACATAGTCCTCGTAGATCAGTTTCATGTAGTTGGTCATGATATCCGTTATGGAGTCATCCATCATGTCAATGAGGGCAGCCTCCTTGTCATCTTTTCCATAAAGTCCTACATTTTAACAAAGCATTCTCAGTCAAATTCATTCTTAAGAAATCAGACCAATTCATTCAGTGGACACTATGGACAGGTACTCTACATACCAAGCTTTCGAGCCAGATATCTGCGGATGGCATTTGTCTGATACAGTGCGAGATCTCTATCCTCAAATTTGGGCAACTGGCCAAACAGCTTCAGAAAAAAAACCCACATAAAATATCAGATTACCTAGTTACAGTATGTGACTCACATTAGAGTTTAATTCTTATCAAGATGTTACAGTTTTTTTTACAATTGTTTACACATTTCCAAAACTCTATTCTATCTTCTGTGTCTATTTTTCAAAACTTCACACACATGCTCACACAAAATGCAAAATACCTCAAATCTCCAGCAAAAAGACACACAACATTCAAAATGTCTTTATTCAAAATCTTTAAACCAAACATTCACCTCACATTATAATTTTTTTTTTTCATAATATGAAATTTTGGATACATCATGTACACACTGTTGCTCAAAACCTAAAGCTCTTCTGTCTTAGGCTTTATATATGTATTTCCATACAAGAGTGAAAGTTAAGGTATCTACAAAGAGAAGTTGAAATACACAGTAAAAATGCAAGCAATATTGAAACCAAAAATAGTGATTTTTCCCAAATAATTTGCTGTTGCTGTTTCAACCGGAAATCCTCTAGGAGCAGATTGAAAGGGTCTATACCTATATAGACAGTAAATGTATTCATAGGCCTATACTAAGGCAATGATTGGATGGTGTTCAGTAAAGTAAAGAGTGTTTACACATGTGAAGAGAGAGTGAAGCACTGGTGATTTAGTGTGGCATTTTGATGGGTTGTGTTTGAAAAACAAAATCAAGTTACTTCCTGTTAGATTTATGTGTGTTAGGTAGAACATTGTGTGTGGTGTTTTGCAAAATGTGTTTTAGTAAATTGAAAACTGAGTCAAACACTGAGAATTAATATGGTTTTGCAGATTTGGTGTGGGGTTATGATGTTTGGAAGACATGTTTAGAAAATTGTGTGACAAGCAAAGATTTAGTGTGTAAGCAGTTGAAAAAAACTTTAAATCCCTGCTAATGGTGTTGAGCTGCCTCACTGCAGAAAATGCTTTTCCTGATTCAAGTATCAATCCCCCAAAGGATCTCATTAGCATGGAGTGGGTTGAACTCTATCTCTTGGGTTCTGGTTTAAGCCTGGGATTCCAGTTTCTCTGACTACCAAAACCTGTTTTTTCAAGCAGTGCACAAACAAATCATTAAGTGACTCCTCACCTGCTTACCCTCACAAACTCTTCAACAGGTAAAAAGAGCTCTACAATATAACCCCTCAAATTCAGTACTACACAGTTCCTCTGGTGCATTTGAGGTAGCATGAAGAGGAAGAACATGCAGTATGCTTAAAACCTCTAGTAAAGTGAATTTAGTAAGCCTTAAAATAGAGGTCTGCACTCCTGCGGTAGACCCACGGGACCCGCGGGTCCCGACGCAAAAGAGTGTGGCGCGGGACAACTTTTGAAAGCTCTTTGCGGGAGCGGGCGGGATGAGAGAGGTGCGTTCGCGGGTGCGGGACAAACCGATGATTCACTACACTCCCGCAAATTAAATATGTGCGTAAAATTAAATATGGAAATGATTAAAGTACTGTTCATAACTATATAGTTCAGCTGGATGTTCTGTTAGGCAGCATTAAAAAACGGGGTTTAAGCATAACTGACGGATAGCAGGCCTAGCCTATATTGTCGTTTAGGAATGACAGGAATCTCTTTCCATTCCTTCCCCTGATCTTTCAGCATCAACCGGATCACTTCAGCACGCCCTGTGACACACACACACACACACACACACACACACACATACACACACATACATATGGCAAGCCGATTGAGCATTTATTCAGATATCTTGATATCAGGCATAATTGTCATGTACATGCAAGCCATTTCTGTCCACTAGTTAACTAGTGAGCCATTTCTGTGTGAACTAGTTAACTAGTGGACACTGAAATGTGCACTAGTTAACTAGTTTAAAGACTTCTATATTTTACTAGTCAACTAGTAAGGTACAAAAATGTTTACTAGCTGACTACTGAATGTCAAATTCCCACTTGTTAACTTCTATGTAATTTGGCCAGCCGCTTGAGCATTTATTCTGATATCTTGATATCAGGCCAACATGCAAGCCATTTTTGTCAACTAGTTAACTAATGAGCCATGTTTGTGCACACTAGTTAACTAGTGAGAGCCAGAAATGTCCACTAGTTAACTAATAAAGGCCAAAATGCATACCAGTCAGCTAGTTGAAGGCTTTTGGGTCTCACTAGTTAACTAGTGACAGCCAGAAATGTGCACATGTTTACTAGTGAAGGCAAAACACCTCACTAGTTAACTAGCTGGAGTAGGTCAATGTCACTAGTTAACTAGTGAACCATAAATGGCTTACTAGCTAGCTAGGTGATGGCAGCAGGCTCACTAGTTAACTAGTTGATGCATCCTTTGTCCAAACTAGTTAACTAGTGAGGTCATAAATGTATACTAGTAAACTAGTTGAAGCCTAAATTCACACTAGTCAGATAGTGGCGCAGAATTAAAATTAGGAGGCAGAGAACTCTGGAAATTGAGGCTTTCTATTGGCTCCCTATGTCCAAATAGAACATGACAACCAATCACAGCGCAGAATTTCACAAAATCCCACCCACAACATTTGCATGTGGCACAGTTACAGTTAACATGCTGGCCAAAGGAACTTTAACTAGTAAACTAGTGGCTTCAATGGGACACTTACATGTGAACTAGTGAAGGCAGAACTGCTCACTAGTTAACTAGTGAAGACACAAATGCTAGTGAGGTCTAAAAAGTGTCACTAGTTTACTAGTGTGCACCAAAACACCCACTAGTAAACTAGTGATGGTAATTTCCATTCGACTAGTTAACTAGTGAGGTGCAAAAAGTGTCACTAGTTTACTAGTGTGCTCCAAAACGCCCACTAGTTAACTAGTGAAGGCTATTTCAGCCCCACTAGTTAACTAGTGAGATGCCAAAATGGTCACTTGTTAACATGTAAAGGCAAAAATACCCTCTAGTTTACTAGTGAGGGTGTTGTAGGCCTTACTAGTTAACTAGTGGCATGTATATTTTGTTCACTAGTTAACTAGTTACACCTAAAAAGAGAAACAAGCTGACCGTTTTTGTCCACTAGTTAACTAGTGGAACAATTGAAGTCTCACTAGTTTGCATGTGTGTCAGTGAAGCAGCTTACTAGTTAACTAGTGCCTGAAACGGCTATTATGCAAATTCTAATGAGAGGGTGGGTAGAAGACTCCTATTGGGTATTATGTAAGAATCCCACCCAGTCTAAATGTAAATTTACTGTTCATAGCCTTGCGATCAGGTCCTGATGGGTGCCCCTAGTGGCTAAAGTGACACACTGCTCTGCAACGGTACTTCAGTATAGATAGTAAAGCAGAGCCTGCAGTATGCAGTATCTCATATTCTGTCAAAATGTTTTTTAATAATAACAGGGAAACCCCATGCTTTAACAAGTGAGCTCTTAGTGATCCACACCAAAGATTCAAGGGATCGATTTTAATATTATTCTTTGTTTATTGTTGCTAGGCAACCACAGACATATGTATCCATTCAGTCGCGCTTTTCTGATTAATAACTAAAAAACAAAAGATTGTACACATTAACTGCACATGGTTTCAAAAGTAATTAAAAGCTCAAGAAAAAAAAAACTTTTTTTCTGCAACCATATACAAATGCCTCCAGTTTTATTGCGATTTTCAGACTAATAACTGAAAAACTAAAGATTGTAGACATTAACTGAACGTAGATTACAGCAATACACCACAACTTTGTCACTAGACATGTTATCAAAACATATTTTTATGCTCAAACGATCTTAGTTTATAAAAGTTTGCTCTTAGAACAGCCTGGACGAAGTCAGCCATGTTTTCTAGGTTTCTGAGTCCTGAATGGACCAATCAAAATCCTTGTTCCGCCTTCTTCATTTGCATGCAAGTGCGACATACTTACAACCGGACCCGCGTCACACAGAGCAGGTTGTTTGCGCCATGCCCCTTTTGAGGGGAAAACATTCCCTCAGAACAAGCCAGAGTGAACCGGTAGATGTACCAACCACACAGCTAAGAACCCCTCCCTGAGTTTCTTTTGCCTACCATGTCCTCAAAAAAAATCCTCATAGAAGAAAATTGTAAAAAGAAAAAGAAGAGAAGACCGTATATTTCTGGTCACTGAGTGGGGTTGTTGCACCACTTCGTACTCGGGAGACTGAAGGGACATGTTTTTATATTAATTGAATTAAGCTTTTGTAGGTATCTTTCACGGTCAACGACCGGCAAAGTGGTTATGTATTGAGTGATCATATTGATTTGTGGTATTTTTTGTTATAATTTACTCCTGCGATTTCTGTACGAATTACGTTTATTGACCATAATTTGCGTTGGAGTTAATGAGAGGGGTTGTTTGTTTTCCCCCCGAAAGGGGCGGGAACGTTTGTCACGAGTCAAGTTCCCGGATGTGCCGGTCTAACGTATTGCACACTAGTTAACTAGTGGACAAAAACGGTCAGCTTGTTTGTGTTTTTAGGTGTAACTAGTTAACTAGTGAACAAAATATGCATGCCACTAGTTAACTAGTAAGGCCCACAACACCCTCACTAGTAAACTAGTGGGTATTTTGGCCTTTACATGTTAACAAGTGACCATTTTGGCATCTCACTAGTTAACTAGTGGGGCTGAAATGGTCTTCACTAGTTAACTAGTGGACATTTTGGGGCACACTAGTAAACTAGTGACACATTTTGCACCTCACTAGTTAACTAGTCGAATGGAAATTGCCATCACTAGTTCACTAGTGGGTGTTTTGGTGCACACTAATCAACTAGTGACACTTTTTAGACATTACTAGTTAACTAGTGGGCATTTGTGTCTTCACTAGTTAACTAGTGAGCAGTTCTGCCTTCACTAGTTTACATGTAAGTGTCACACTGAAGCCACTAGTTTACTAGCTAGAGTTCCTTTGGCCAGCATGTTAAAGGAGAATTCCGGTGTGATATTGACCTAAAGTGTATTGAAACATGATACCGAGTGTGAACGTATGTCTCATAGCCCATCTCGACTTGTCCCCTGCACTCCAAAATCTGGCGCTAGTTAGCCGATGCTACCAACAACTTTTTCAGTAGTGGTGCTTCGGCATCGGGCTAGCCATGCAAATAAATCACTGTTTTACACCCATTTACGAGGCTCAATGTATCTCCACACTTCATTGGTAGACTTCCTAGGGCCCTGACATTTAAAACGAGACATTGAGAACTTTGAAAAAGCACTGGTAGTTTACTTACAAGACGATTTATACAGACAGTATCTTCACGAAGTTTAACGTTTGCAGCCATCTTGAATTTAGTCACGATAAGTCGAGCAACGAGTAAGAATGAACAGGTATGATAAGGGATCAGATTCCAAAAATAATTCAGTGGAAATGCATGGATTCCAGTTTCTTCCAGTAGCAGCAACTCGTAAATGGGTGTAAAACAGTGATTTATTTGCATGGCTAGCCCGATGCCGAAGCACCACTATTGAAGAAGATGTTGGTAGCATCGGCTAACTAGCGCCAGATTTTGGAGTGCAGGGGACAAGCCGAGATGGGCTATGAGACATACGTTCACACTCGGTATCATGTTTCGATACACTTTAGGTCAATATCACACCGGAATTCTCCTTTAACTTGTGTGCCACATGCAAATGTTGTGGGTGGGATTTTGTGAAATTCTGCACTGTGATTGGTTGTCAGGTTCTATTTGGACATAGGGAGCCAATAGAAAGCCTCAATTTCCGGAATTCTCTACCTCCTAATTTGAATTCTGCGCCACTAGTTGACTAGTGTGAATTTTGTCTTGAACTAGTTTACTAGTATACATGTATGACCTCACTAGTTAACTAGTTTGGACAAATTATGCATCAACTAGTTAACTAGTGAGCCTACTGCCATCACCTAGCTAGCTAGTCAGCCATTTATGGTTCACTAGTTAACTAGTGACATTGACCTACTGCAACTAGTTAACTAGTGAGGTGTTTTGCCTTCACTAGTAAACATGTGCACATTTTTGTCTGTCACTAGTTAACTAGTGAGACCCAAAAGCCTTCAACTAGCTAACTGGTATGCATTTGGCCTTTACTAGTTAACTAGTAGACATCTCTGGCTCTCACTAGTTAACTAGTGAAGCTAAAATGTGTTCACTAGTTAACTAGTGAGCCTTTTGGCTCCCACTAGTTAACTATTGTGCATATTTTGGCCCTCACTAGTTAACTAGTTCACACAAACATGGCTCACTAGTTAACTAGTTGACAAAAACGGCTTACATGTACATGACAATTATGCCTGATATCAGAATAAATGCTCAATCGGCTTGCCATACATACACAGCATTAGCCTTGTCACTTCAACCTGTGGCAGGTGAATGGGCACACAATATTCTCACAATCCAAACGGAAATATATTCTAGTCTGATCTAGTCTTTTCTCCTCACCCTATCTGTATGCATGAACACACACACACACACACACACACACACACACACACACACACTCTTTTGAACAACAAACATAGTATTCACCTCTCACAGGGAAGAAAGTCAGCACAAAAGGCACTGGAAACACAAGTTTAATCCATAAGAATCATTATCAGTTCTCTACTAGAAAATGGCGTTAAAGAGCTGTACAGATACAATCCAGTAATACGACTCAGCTGATGTGCCACAGTGACCTGACTTATTTATGCTAAGAAACAGCAATGGCAAAACAGAAGGCTTGGTCCTCATGAAATATGAGAGAGAAAGTGACATGGAATGGTGACATTTATGCACCAAAACTACCCTTTTAAGTATATTTGGTTAAAACTTTAATGCTGTTAGTGTACTGTAGCCTACATGCTTGTTGCATAGCACATTCAACCTGAAGCATGATGTTAGAACATTTAACTTAACCACACCCTATTTCTTAGACTGTGATATTACAAAACAAGTATGTTACAATGTTAGCTCTTAGCCATGTATTGTGAGCTCATATTAAGCAAATTAAAGATGAAATTACTAGGTAAGTATCACTTACTTTCGAATCCTTCTGTGGTTTTAAAGCAAATAGACACACAATTAATGCAGGCTGCAGTTAACTGCAATCAATGCCTGTTTGCCTTAAATAGGCACAGACTTAGTTACACATATGCACAGTCATTCATACATAGGTTGGTCATCATGATATCTTGCTTCATGAACAAAGGCCACAGGTAATTGCAAAGTTATTCTCATGGTACATGTACCTCAATGTTTTTCACATGCAAAATATTGCAGCTTATATCTTATATCTATCAAATATAACAAAGTGGTGTTTGTAACCTTTAACATACCGAACCTAATTCTTATTTGACACACATATATATGTGTGTTATACGTATGTATGCAGTCATATCATTATCAACAGTTTACAGTTTTTGCCCATTGCTTGAACACTATAGACACATGCTTAGACCAAAGTAACAAAACTTGAAGCTTTTGTTACTATACCTTAAACACAGTGTAACCATACCTTAAACAAAAGCGCTGCTTTGCACTTTGCAATTCTGCTACACACTTGCTCCTTTCTGCAACACACTTGCTCCTGCATACTACACACTATTTAATACATACAGTAAGACACTTTGTTCATAAATGAAATCTCATGGGTAGCATTGGGACAACACAACACACCAACTTACAAAACTGAGCACCAATCAGCCAGCCACAAATAGGGCTCAGTGGTCGAAGAGGCTATGCACGGAACAATATTTCAGATGAGAAACTTTGGTAGCCTAGAAATCTAGAAATCAAAATTGAATTGGCTGCCCAGGTAGTCTAGCAACTCTCCATTGGCTTGCAAGCTGGAAAAATTAAGCTTCGATAAGGCCAATCACATCGTGTATAGAATCGGTAGGCGGGCTTAACATAATGATTGAAGGCAGAGTTGCAACGGTTCGGTGTGAATTCCCTGCTACTTGAAAACAAAGAAGATGGATGTTGCTGTTGGCGAACAGCATGACACGAGTTAAGCTTTTTTTAAGTTGGCAAAAGTTTGAACTAGCCAACTAGCTCCGCTGGTGGAAAAACGCATTGGACTCATGAGTTGTAGTGCTATCCTATTGCGTGCAGAGGGAATTTGTAAGACAAACGATTATCCCACCCCTCAGACTGAGCACTACGAACGGTGAGTCCCCAGACCCTACATCTTGATGTGGGTATGGCTCGTCAGGCTAAAACTTTGGTGGATCATGTGATAAATCATGGCCTGACAATGAGGGAAGCTTGGCAGAGTCCACCACATCTAAGCCTGTTTTACAGTTTTTGCCCATTGCTTGAACACTATAGACACATGCTTATGCCAAAGTAACACAACTCGAAGCTTTTGTTACTATACCTTAAACACAGTGTAACCATACCTTAAACAAAAGCGATGCTTTGCACTTTAGTTCCAATTCAGCAACACACTTGCACCTTTCTACAACACACTCCTGCACACACTATTTCATACATAAGACACTTTGTTCATAAATGAAATCTCATGGGTACCATTGGGACAACACATCTATTCAAAATACAAAACATATTGGGTGATTGAAAACAGTTTGACACACATCTGAAAATACTTATTTTAACTGGCGCAGTTACTTACAAAACTGACAACCAGTCAGCCAGCCACAAATAGGCCTCAGTTGAGCCATTTTGAGAACTTTGCAAGCATGGAGGCATGGAAAGCAAGAGGTAGAGGAAGGGGAAGACAAAGAGAGATAGGAGTAGGAGGTGGTCGAAGAGGCTATGCATGGACCAATATTTCAGATGATATTAGAGTAACTGGTGGATCATGTAATAAATCATGGCCTGACAATGAGGGAAGCTTGGCAGAGTCCACCACATCTAAGCCTGTTTTACAGTTTTTACAGAAGTGTATTTTTATTTTTACAGTATTTTTGTTTTATTTTTGTGTTACTGCATGTACTGTACTGTAAATTATTGTACAGTATTGAGTTGATGTCATTTGTAACTTTCAGTACTTTAATTTTTGGTTGTTGTGAAAACCTTGGTTGTTTTGGTTGTTGTGAAAACAAAGACTGCAAGTGTTGTATTGAGCTTCACAGAATGCTAACTGATAAACTGAATGAAAGCAGTGGAAATTAAAGACTGCAATGTTTTAAATAAAGTACACTAGTGTGTTGCTGCTAATCTGAAAGTGTATTCATATGATGCAAGTGTGTATCATTTTGTCATCAGAGTGACATTTTGACAAAGGATTGTTAGGTTTTGATAGCAGAGTTTTAATTCGACATACTGTAGATGTGAATGGTTTATTTCCCAGTGTTGTGTCTTGTGTGTAAAGTTTTGACACAATGAGCTAAAGTTTTGGAAAAAGTGAAGTGAAAAAAAAAAACTGTAATCATGTCTTGTGTTCCAAGGTTCTAGAACTGACAGCTCACATCTGTGAAGTGGTACACAGCACAGTACAATGCAGCAGCAACGTCACTTTTATGTTAATATTTTTCCACAGCACAGATCCTTTGCCGTGTGTGTGTGTGTGTGTGAGAAAGAGAGATATGGCCTTACATGACCACTTGGTATCTAGTTGCAAAGATGAACTGACTGTAGATGTGCATCAGGTAACTTGACACACCTTACACACACGACAGTATTACACACCTGACACTACACACATTACCTGCTGAGTCACGCTGATGCTGTAAAATCAGGAGCAATGTAATTGGGTGTTGGTAGACAACTCCCACATAACAACATAAAAGGAAGTAGTAAAACATCTGGTGACCGGTGTAAAAATGACTTGAAATGTAAGACCTACAGTAAGCACCTAGAAAATGTTTATACATTGAACTAACTTTTCATATTTCATTGAAATAGACCTATGGTAAACACCTGTACTTGTAAATCTTTGTACTGTCTTCTTCACCAAAAATGCTAATATTATTTTTAAATGTGCCTTAGATCCATGCTTGCAAACAGCAACACAGAACAGATGATATCTCTTATACTGTAGGTAACGAATGATCGCTGAGTAGTTTCACACAGTGACTTTAGAACCTTATAACTTTGCAAGCAATATTGATTAGCTGTGAATTGCCGCTTCGACACAGTTAATTGCAACAACCACCACGCTCATTTTTGGTGATATAACATGGGGAGAACCACGTGGATAAAGGTTAAAGAAATATATTTATTACAGTTTTTCTCGATTGCTTTCACCTGCTTAAGGAAACTGGGATCCACTTGGTATTCACGAACACTTTCTTTGCACAGCAGAAGTCATCTCTTGCAAATGTGTTCACACATTGTCATTGGGTTCACACATTTATCTAACCCTTTTGCATAACAGTTAACACAGATATCATTCAAAAACCCCAAACTCTATTGGTTTTCCTGTGCTAAACAAAAGGAAAACATATTTTCACAGGTGGTATAGATTCCTTGCATATGTCTGAATCTCTGATACACCTGTGTGAAACTCCTTTGCGCAACTCTTCAATCAGCAATCGTTCATTATCCATAAGAGATGCCATGTCTGTTCTGTGCTGCTATTTGCAAGTAGGCTATGGATCTAAGTCACATTTAGAGAAATTATTGTATAGCCTAATTGGTGAAGAAAACAGTACAAAAGGTGTTTACTGTAGGTCTATTTTGATGAAAAATGACAAATTGTAGTTCAATGAAATTTGTCTTGCCTAGGCGCTTACTGTAGGTCTTACATGTCAATGACAGTTACATCTTGGGAGGAATGAATAAAATTATTTTTCATTCAGTACATTTAGTCTTTTCACAGTTTTTTTTCTGATACCAGAAAAATTATAATGAAATGGAACAGACAGCAAAAATGCAACTTTTGAGAACTATATTTTGCATTTTGTTGTCCAATGTGTAATCACACAGTGATTTGACGACAGGATGTGTGGTTGAAGCAAGATTTGCTTTTGCTGCATGTTTTAAGTGTTTTGAGAGAGTAACAGCCTTTTGCAAACAAAATGTGTCATTTTGGCCAGAGTGCTTTTGTTCAGACACAGGTGTTAACTATTTTGAGAATGTGATGTCAGAGTTGACACAGGCATCAAAACGATCGAGAAAAACTGTAAAGTAAATGTATACTGAAAATGTGAAGTGCAGTCAGGATAAGTGTGCTGGGAAGGACGCACGCTGGGAAGGAAAGAGGGAAGGGCGAACCTCAGCCTGGTAGCCCATTTTATAGCATCTGTGCCCCATTCAGGTGACTAGCCGCACCTGTGCCATAACCCCGCCCTGCAAGACAGACAAAGACAGACAGGCAGGCAAGCAGGAACCGGCAGGGCTGTAACATAATCCAATCGAGTTTGGAGTCCTTGGATGCCAGTTTGGCAGTGTATTTTGCCAACAGTGCATGCACCCTGTAGCCAGAGTGAAGGTAGACGCACAAAGTGGGCAGTCAGGCCGATTAATAATAGACAGATAGATAGATCAGAATTTAGCACTAGTTGCATGTGATTGGTT
Organism: Alosa sapidissima; assembly: GCF_018492685.1. Lineage (NCBI taxonomy): Eukaryota > Metazoa > Chordata > Actinopteri > Clupeiformes > Clupeidae > Alosa > Alosa sapidissima. The sequence goes on along the minus strand of NC_055970.1, from coordinate 23,517,125 downwards.
TCCTCGCCTTGATGTAGCTTCCCGCTACCTATATCGTCGCCGAACTTGGGCCCTGAGTATGAGAAAAAGGTGTTAAACCAATAAAAAAAGCGTCAACACATTTGCAATAGATGACTTCTGCTGTGCTAAGAAGGTGAAAATCAAGGTCAAGTGGATCCCAGTTTCATTAAGTACATTATAAGCAATCAAGAAACTGTAAACCAACTAAAAACTGCCTCACATGAGACAGATAATACAAAACTTTAATGCCTCCTCATTTGTGGGTGGGATGCTGGATTATTTGCCTGTTGAAATAGTACAACCCCAAATCAAAAAAAGTTGGGACGTTGTGTAAAATGCAAGAAAATCACAAGAAATGAGGGTAACTGGCACCATGATTGGTTATTAAGAGCATCACAAAGAGACAAAGTCTCTCAGAAGTAAAGATGTGGAGGTATTCATCACTGTGTAACAAAATGTAAATCAGGTTTCTCGGCCAAGTATACTTGCGTATACCAAAGATTTGGTCTCTGCATTTATCCCATCCGTGACTGAGTAAACGCACAGAGCACACAGTGAACACACTGTGAGGTGAAACACACACTAACCCGGAGCAGTGTCCGGTTACAAGCCCGAAGCCCTAACCAGTAGGCCACGACTGCCCCCCATCAACAAAAGGGAGTAATAATGTTTTTTACAACTGCTTACACACTAAATCTTTGCTTGTCACACAATTTTCTAAACATGTCTTCCAAACATCATAACCCCACACCAAATCTGCAAAACCATACACTAATTCTCAGTGTTTGACTCAGTTTTCAATTTACTAAAACACATTTTGCAAAACACCACACACAATTTTCTATGTAACACACAAAAATCTAACAGGAAGTAACTTGATTTTGTTTTTCAAACAAAACCCATCAAAATGCCACACTAAATCACCAGTGCTTCACTCTCTCTCTTCACATGTGTAAACACTCATTACTTTACTGAACACCATCCAATCATTGCCTTAGTATAGGCCTATGAATAGATATACTCTCTATGTAGGTATGGGCCGTTTCAATCTGCTCCTAGAAGATTTCTGGTTGAAATGTTCAAAACCAAGCAGATGCTTTGAAAGGAAAATTACAGTAATCAGACTTCCTGCTTTACACTCAAATTGCAGTTCTAAAGCACACTTTTTTCAAAACACTACACACAATTATCTGCCTTTGGCACAATTTTCATGAAGAAGATCTCTTGTTTTCACAAGGAACAGCCTGCCATTCAAAGTCTAAAGTCAATTGCCCTACTATGCACACTGACTCATCACATGGGCAAACACCTGTCAAACAGTTTTACAATTAGCAATCAGGGGCCGGTTCCCCAATAACGCTCACTCTTAGCGCGCTAAGAAGACTCAAAAGATATATCTTACCAAAGTTGTTTATGTTCCTAAGTGTGTTCCCCGAAGTGTCCCTTAGGAAGCTTCTTAACACGCTGCCTCTTACGTTCGACGTTACAAAGGCACTGTCCCAAGTGAAAGTGCTGAATTAGTTGACATCGATTGCTCAGGAATCGATTTTCTACTTCACGTGAAGGTGCATGACGGCGTTAAGAAACACAACACGTTCTATGCAAATGAAACATTCCTCAAATTATTCCAGTAACATTTATTTTAACATAGTTCAAGTAATCAGTAAAATATAAATATATAAATTATATTAAATATATAAATTATATTAACTAAATTATCCAATTGTCAGTAATATGTTCATATGTTGTGACTCATAGACTAACCGGGTAGGCCTATCCCTCGCTAATCATCCACCCTCCTTATCCCGTTGTGCCACTTGTGCCGCTTCTTGACATGGGTTTAACAACTTCTTAAAATGATGTAATACACTTTTATATTAATGGTACCTAACAATTATAATTGATTGGCAAGCAGCTGCAGTTACTTCTGTTTAATGCGGTATTGATAGATAGATAGATAGATGCTTTATTGATCCCCAGGGGAAATTCAAGGTTCAAATTAAAAAAATGCCATTGGTTAATGTTTTCAATAAAAAGCAACCTATCTACAATGAACAGAGAGAGATTTAGATACAGTATGGTGGGGAAGCAACGTAATAAATGGGCACCAAGCTTCTCGTCAGAGGAACTTGAAGTTTTGCTGGACGAGGTGAGCTTGCGCAAGGTGACACCGTTTTCCAGCTTTCGGAATAACTTGTGCAACAGCAACAAAAAAGAGCTATGGAGCGACATGGACCACACGGCGTTTTTGATTTAATAGAAGGACACGTTGGATCGCTGCCATAGGCCTAGTTGGTCGCTTACTGGACACCACCATGCTTACCCATTTATAGATCTTAGCCATTTAGAGGCAAATTCTTTGCCAGCTTTTAATTATCAAAAGTGATTGCCAATTTGAACGCTTTAATGACATTACTAAATAGCTAATTACCACCATATTAGTTCTGATACCAAATAAAGTAAATAAATAGGCCTGTATCCATTGCGAACATATTTTATTAGTCTTAAAATGTCCATAACATAAACAGAAGAAAGGATGCAGCATAGTTTTTCTAACTGTATACAGTAAATTCTTCTGTTGTTCCGTTGTATGTAGACCACTCTATGTGTAACTCTGTGTTGGTTGGGATGTACACTGTGCACATTGTTTTTGTGGGGAAAAATAAAATATATTTGTTACCATGTATTTGTGTGTTCTGAGTATAAAAACAATATTCTCAAATATTTTACAACACACTTATGTATGTACTGTCTGTAGTAAGTGTAACACTAATAAAAAAAGGCCTAAGTCATTATGATGAATGGAGAAGAAGTGTTTTCCTTTCATCATAGTTACAGTACATTGAGCACATACGTGTTCAACTGCAACTACTGTGACAGTCACACAGACACTCTCACACACACACACACACACACAGTAATTATCTGTTGAGTCTAATAAAATATATTTTTGGCATGTGCATAAAAAGAAATGAACATTCCTGACTAACTGATCAATATAAATGAATCAAAATGTCATTGCAACGTAAATGAGTCAGTTTCACAATGCTATGTAAATTCACACTCGTGCAGTATGTTTCTCCTAATCTGTATAGAGTCTAGCAGTAGGATAACATCTGATTATCTGGCACAGGTATTTGAGCAGGTTAACACATTATTATGGCGAGCAGTATTTCCTGAAAAACTACTGACTGAGTGACTTACTTCACCTGAATAGCCTGGCCTTTCTCACGCTATTCTGAGTGGGAAAAGAAAACTTTATCTGCTTTGTCCTTCAACCACAGTATGGAATGAGTGCCCCATTGGTCTATGACTCCTACACCTGGAAATACAAAGCTAACAACACTATTCAAATGTGGCAATGAAAACAATTCATCTTAAACTGAAAAGAGACAGACCAGTATGACAATGGTGGTGCCAAAGGTTATGCATGTGTGCACTGCATGGATATACATAGAAGTTTTAAACTGATGAAGCCCAAGCCATCTTGTGCTCAGACAACATACATTCTGTCCTCCCAGCAGTCACTGCCATATATAAGCAGAATACAGATAAACAAACAGATAAACAGAGTTAAGGCCTATTCACACCAATAACAATAATGATAATTATAACCATAACGATAAAAGCGTTCACACTGAACAACGATAAACAAAGTCTCTCCTTGTGTTAATTCACCAATCAGCCAGCCACAAATAGGGCTCAGTGGTCGAAGAGGCTATGCACGGAACAATATTTCAGATGAGAAACTTTGGTAGCCTAGAAATCTAGAAATCAAAATTGAATTGGCTGCCCAGGTAGTCTAGCAACTCTCCATTGGCTTGCAAGCTGGAAAAATTAAGCTTCGATAAGGCCAATCACATCGTGTATAGAATCGGTAGGCGGGCTTAACATAATGATTGAAGGCAGAGTTGCAACGGTTCGGTGTGAATTCCCTGCTACTTGAAAACAAAGAAGATGGATGTTGCTGTTGGCGAACAGCATGACACGAGTTAAGCTTTTTTTAAGTTGGCAAAAGTTTGAACTAGCCAACTAGCTCCGCTGGTGGAAAAACGCATTGGACTCATGAGTTGTAGTGCTATCCTATTGCGTGCAGAGGGAATTTGTAAGACAAACGATTATCCCACCCCTCAGACTGAGCACTACGAACGGTGAGTCCCCAGACCCTACATCTTGATGTGGGTATGGCTCGTCAGGCTAAAACTTTGGTGGATCATGTGATAAATCATGGCCTGACAATGAGGGAAGCTTGGCAGAGTCCACCACATCTAAGCCTGTTTTACAGTTTTTGCCCATTGCTTGAACACTATAGACACATGCTTATGCCAAAGTAACACAACTCGAAGCTTTTGTTACTATACCTTAAACACAGTGTAACCATACCTTAAACAAAAGCGATGCTTTGCACTTTAGTTCCAATTCAGCAACACACTTGCACCTTTCTACAACACACTCCTGCACACACTATTTCATACATAAGACACTTTGTTCATAAATGAAATCTCATGGGTACCATTGGGACAACACATCTATTCAAAATACAAAACATATTGGGTGATTGAAAACAGTTTGACACACATCTGAAAATACTTATTTTAACTGGCGCAGTTACTTACAAAACTGACAACCAGTCAGCCAGCCACAAATAGGCCTCAGTTGAGCCATTTTGAGAACTTTGCAAGCATGGAGGCAGGGAAAGCAAGAGGTAGAGGAAGGGGAAGACAAAGAGAGATAGGAGTAGGAGGTGGTCGAAGAGGCTATGCATGGACCAATATTTCAGATGATATTAGAGTAACTGGTGGATCATGTAATAAATCATGGCCTGACAATGAGGGAAGCTTGGCAGAGTCCACCACATCTAAGCCTGTTTTACAGTTTTTACAGAAGTGTATTTTTATTTTTACAGTATTTTTGTTTTATTTTTGTGTTACTGCATGTACTGTACTGTAAATTATTGTACAGTATTGAGTTGATGTCATTTGTAACTTTCAGTACTTTAATTTTTGGTTGTTGTGAAAACCTTGGTTGTTTTGGTTGTTGTGAAAACAAAGACTGCAAGTGTTGTATTGAGCTTCACAGAATGCTAACTGATAAACTGAATGAAAGCAGTGGAAATTAAAGACTGCAATGTTTTAAATAAAGTACACTAGTGTGTTGCTGCTAATCTGAAAGTGTATTCATATGATGCAAGTGTGTATCATTTTGTCATCAGAGTGACATTTTGACAAAGGATTGTTAGGTTTTGATAGCAGAGTTTTAATTCGACATACTGTAGATGTGAATGGTTTATTTCCCAGTGTTGTGTCTTGTGTGTAAAGTTTTGACACAATGAGCTAAAGTTTTGGAAAAAGTGAAGTGAAAAAAAAAAACTGTAATCATGTCTTGTGTTCCAAGGTTCTAGAACTGACAGCTCACATCTGTGAAGTGGTACACAGCACAGTACAATGCAGCAGCAACGTCACTTTTATGTTAATATTTTTCCACAGCACAGATCCTTTGCCGTGTGTGTGTGTGAGAAAGAGAGATATGGCCTTACATGACCACTTGGTATCTAGTTGCAAAGATGAACTGACTGTAGATGTGCATCAGGTAACTTGACACACCTTACACACACGACAGTATTACACACCTGACACTACACACATTACCTGCTGAGTCACGCTGATGCTGTAAAATCAGGAGCAATGTAATTGGGTGTTGGTAGACAACTCCCACATAACAACATAAAAGGAAGTAGTAAAACATCTGGTGACCGGTGTAAAAATGACTTGAAATGTAAGACCTACAGTAAGCACCTAGAAAATGTTTATACATTGAACTAACTTTTCATATTTCATTGAAATAGACCTATGGTAAACACCTGTACTTGTAAATCTTTGTACTGTCTTCTTCACCAAAAATGCTAATATTATTTTTAAATGTGCCTTAGATCCATGCTTGCAAACAGCAACACAGAACAGATGATATCTCTTATACTGTAGGTAACGAATGATCGCTGAGTAGTTTCACACAGTGACTTTAGAACCTTATAACTTTGCAAGCAATATTGATTATGTCATGAGCATTCTCCCTCCCTGGCAACAACCCTTATTTGATTCAACTCTCTGCCACTCTGCTCACTCTCTCTCTACTCTGCCTAACGAGCTCCACCTGGCTCCGCCCTGCTCAGCTCTTGTTACCTGGCCAGCTGCGCTGCATTTCCTACTCACCATCCTCACCTTGCCCCACTCTGCTCTAATTACTCTGCCAGCTGCACTGCATTTCTCCACTAACCTCTCCCAGTATATAAAGCCCTGTTTTTCAGCCAAGCCCTGTCAGATCGTCTTCAAACCTGGACCAGTAACCTGCCTGCCTGCCTGCCTGCCTGCCTACTCTCTGACTCCTACCTGTGATTCGGATCCTTTCTTGACTGCCTCCCTGTTCTACTGCCCCGGTTATCCCGACCTGCCTTCCGGATCTTCTCGATTACTCTCCGATCTTCAGCCCCCCCGGTAACTCGAATCTGCCTTCTGTCTCTCACCACGTTTAGTGCCTAGCCCTGGTCTGTACTACTGCCTGCTGTTCACCTTGCTGTTGTGTGTGGGTTCCCCTGAGCCCCGAGAACCCCTGACACCCCTGGCACTCCTAGCACCCCTGGAACCGGAACCTCCAAGACCTCACGTTTCTCTCACTCCTCTTCCCCCCTGAACCCTTCAATAAAAGACTCTGAATTTGAACTTGCGCTCTTGGGTCGTCTTCTGTCCGTGACAGAACGATCTGACCATCATAGACCCAGCGCACTCCCTGACCACTATGGAGGAAGAGCCCGAGATGACTGCCCTACAGCGACTGGAACGCACTGAGGGAGACATCAATCGGATGGCTGGCGACATCGCTTCCCTTCTCCAGCAGCAACAGCAACAGCTTCAACAGCAGCAGCAACAGTTCCAACTGCAGCAACAACTGCTAGCCCAAGCCCTGCAACTACTCTCAAACCCGGCTACTCCACCTGCACCCACCCCTGGTTCTTCTGTTCCTGTACCACCGGCAGTGCTGCCACCAGATCCCCACACTCCTGAACCAGAGATTGGGAACCCGGAACGTTTCGATGGAAACCAAAAGCAAGTAAGACCATTCTTGAGCAGCTGCCGAATCCAGTTCGCACTACAGCCCAGGACCTTCTCAACGGAGGGAGCCAAGGTAGGCTATGTCATCACCCATCTCACCGGCCGAGCTCGGTTGTGGGGAACGGCGGAATTTGACCGGCAAACCCCAGCCTGTGCCTCCTTCAGTGCCTTTGAGGAGGAGATGTTAAAGGTCTTTGATCTAGGCTCGCCAACAGCCGAAGCGTCACAAGCTCTGCTCACCATCCGTCAGGGCAATCGGACAGTGGCAGACTTCTCCATTGACTTTCGTACCCTGGCCAGTCAAAGCTCGTTTAACTCGGAGGCACTGGTGCAAGCCTTCCTCCACAGCTTGGCGGACTATATCAAAGACGAGCTTGTTTCTCATGACCCGCCCTCAACGCTTGATGCCGCCATTGACCTTGCCGTCCGCATTGACCGCCGTATACAGACCCGGAGGAGGGAGAAGGGGCGTCTCAGTCAACCTGCCATCCGCACTCGGGTCGATACCTCCTCTGTCCAGCCCCTGCCTGTCAAGTCCCAAGGCCAACTCAATCAGCCTGAGGCCATGGAGATTGGCCGTGCCTCTCTGACTCCCGAGGAGCGTCGGCGCCGTCTAACCTCCAACCTTTGCCTCTACTGTGGTGGTGAAAATCACCATGGTCGCCACCTGTCCGGCAAAAGCAGCAGCTCACCAGGTGTAGGGGAGATCCGGGTGAGCTCAACAAGTCTTCAGTCTCCCTCCATTCGAAAACCCCTGCTTCATCTCCGCCTTCAGCTTTCCGACACGACTCATACGTTGGCCGCCCTTGTGGATTCTGGAGCCGAAGCAAACATCATGGACCCTGAGCTTGCACGGCGACTGGACGTGAACCATCATCAACTGGCACAACCCATTCCTGTACGAGCCCTGGATGGACATCATCTGGGCACGGTCACTCACATCTCAGCCCCTGTGACAATTCTGCTGTCAGGAAACCACCAAGAGTCCATCCAGTTTCACCTCCTACACTCACCTGGCCAACCACTCATTCTCGGATACCCGTGGCTCCGTCAGCACAACCCCCACATCGACTGGGAGACAGGAACAGTCCGTTCGTGGGGAAGGAGTTGTCACCAGACCTGTTTAAGGGGGGCCACCCTGCCCGTTCATCGGGAAATATCTAGCGCTACCCCCGACATATCCAATGTTCCGACCTGTTACCACAGCCTGAAAGAGGTGTTCAACAAATCCAAGGCGACATCTCTACCCCCACACAGACCCTATGACTGCGCGATTGATCTCCTGCCTGGCACAGCACCTCCCAAGGGTCGTCTGTATTCACTGTCAGCCCCGGAAAGAAAGGCCATGGAAGACTACATTAATGACTCTCTTGCCGCCGGGATAATCAGACCGTCTTCTTCCCCCGCAGGAGCGGGATTCTTCTTCGTCGGTAAGAAGGACGGTTCTCTTCGTCCATGCATAGATTACCGGGGTCTGAACGACATCACGGTTAAGAATCGCTACCCACTGCCCTTACTTTCGTCTGCCTTCGAACTGCTGCAGGGAGCCACCGTATTCACGAAGCTGGACCTTCGCAATGCCTACCATCTGGTGCGGGTGAGAGAGGGAGACGAGTGGAAGACTGCGTTCAACACACCAACCGGCCACTATGAATACCTCGTCATGCCATTTGGCCTCACCAATGCCCCAGCAGTTTTTCAAGCCCTAGTGAATGATATCCTCAGGGACATGTTAAATACATTCGTTTTTGTGTACCTTGACGATATTTTAATATTCTCAAAGACTCTGTCAGAACACACGCACCATGTCCAGTTGGTCCTGCGCCGCCTGCTGGAGAACTCTCTTTTCGTGAAGGCAGAGAAGTGCGAGTTCCATGCCAAGACCGTTTCATTCCTGGGGTATGTGATCAACGAGGGCAGCATTCAGATGGATCTCACGAAGGTGTCGGCTGTCACGTCCTGGCCAGTCCCTGAGTCTCGGAAAAAGTTGCAACAGTTCCTGGGCTTTGCGAACTTCTATAGGAGGTTCATCCGAAACTATAGCACAGTGGCTGCACCACTCACGGCGCTAACCAGCACTAAGCAGCCGTACCAATGGACAGCAGCTGCTGATAAGGCCTTCCATAGCCTCAAGACACGTTTCACTTCCGCTCCCATCCTCCAGATGCCAGATGCAGCAAGGCAGTTTGTGGTGGAGGTAGATGCTTCGGACGTGGGAGTGGGTGCAGTGCTTTCTCAGAGAGCAGCCGAGGATGGCAAGATGCACCCCTGTGCCTTCTACTCCCGTCGGCTAACCCCAGCCGAATGCAACTACGACATTGGGAACCGCGAGCTGCTGGCCGTCAAGCTCGCCCTTGAAGAATGGCGGCACTGGTTAGAGGGGTTAAAGGAACCATTCGTAGTGTGGACAGACCACAAAAACCTGGAGTATATCCAAACAGCCAGGAGGCTGAACTCCCGTCAACAGCGGTGGTCTCTGTTCTTTACCCGCTTCAATTTCACGCTCTCCTACCGCCCGGGATCTCGCAACATCAAACCTGATGCCCTTTCCCGGATGTTTCAGAAGGACGAGATCACCGCCATGCCAGCTCCCATTCTTCCCAGCCACTTTGTCGTAGCGGCCCTCACCTGGGAGATCGAGAAGCAGGTCATGGAGGCTCTTCGGAACCAGCCAGGCCCAAGCACCAGCGCCCCCAACCGTCTGTTTGTTCCAGCAAATCTCAGGTCACCTGTGATCCAGTGGGGGCACGAATCCCGTCTGGCCTGTCATCCCGGCATCACTCGCACCCTTCATCTGGTCCGCCAGCGGTTCTGGTGGCGGCGGATGAGACGGGATGTCCAAGAATTCATCCGAGCTTGTCCCACTTGTAACCGAAACAAGACCCCCAACCAGCCTCCTGCTGGGTTGCTGCAACCCCTACTCGTACCCAAGCGGCCCTGGTCCCACGTTTCACTGGACTTTGTTACGGGTCTTCCGCCCTCTGACGGACACACAGTCATCCTTACCATTGTTGACCGCTTTAGTAAGATGACTCACTTCGTGCCTCTTCCTAAACTACCCTCTGCTAAGGAGACCGCCCAGGTGGTCCTGGAATATGTGTTTCGTATCCATGGCCTACCCCAGGATATAGTGTCAGACCGGGGGCCGCAATTCTCAGCAACCTTTTGGAAGGAGTTCTGTCATCTCCTTGGGGCCACCGCCAGCCTATCATCTGGATTCCACCCGCAGTCAAATGGCCAAACTGAACGCATGAACCAGGAGCTGGAGAAGGCACTGAGGTGCGTGGCCTCCCAAGATCCCCGGGCCTGGGCTCAACACCTGCTCTGGGTGGAATATGCCCATAATTCACTCACCAGTTCCGCCACCGGGCTCTCCCCCTTTCAGTGTGTCTACGGGTATCAACCCCCACTGTTTGCCAGCCAGGAAGCAGATGCCACCTGTCCGTCTGCTCTTGCGTATGCCCGCCGCTGCCGCCGCACTTGGGCCCAGGCTCGCACTATGCTCCTGAAGTCAGGAACCAGCTACGCCGTCGGTGCCAACCGACGGAGGGCCCCAGCACCTACTTACCGGGTTGGTCAGAAGGTCTGGCTGTCTGCCCGGGATCTGCCGCTGCGGGTTGAATCACGAAAGCTGGCCCCTCGCTTCATTGGTCCTTTTCCTGTGCAGAAAGTCATCAGTCCAACGGCGGTTCGGCTTCAGTTGCCCACTTCCATGCGGGTCCATCCCACCTTCCACGTCTCCAAGGTCAAGCCGGTCCATGAAAGTCCCCTGGTCCCTGCGGCTCCGCCGCCGCCTCCTCCGCGCCTCTTAGATGGCGGTCCTGTCTTCACCGTCCGGCGGCTGCTCCGCTCTAGGCGACGGGGTAGGGGTCTCCAGTACCTCGTTGACTGGGAGGGATATGGTCCGGAGGAGAGGACCTGGATCCCGGCCAGGAGGATAGTGGACCGGACCCTCATCACTGACTTCCACCGACTACATCCTGATCAGCCTGCAATCCGTAGGGGCCGTCCCAGAGGGGTCCCTAGCCGTCCTGCCCGCCCGGCTTCCTGTCCTGTGCCTGACCCTGATCCTGTCTCAGTACCTGTCCTGTCTCCCGACCGTGACCCTCCAGCTCCTTCTGAGGATGGGGATGCTCACTCGGACCGCTCGGAGGAGTTCTGACCCGCCGCCTGCTCCCCTCCACCCTCCCGGCATGATGTTGTTCTTGGGACTTCTGGGGCCGTCCCTTAGGGGGGGGGTCCTGTCATGAGCATTCTCCCTCCCTGGCAACAACCCTTATTTGATTCAACTCTCTGCCACTCTGCTCACTCTCTCTCTACTCTGCCTAACGAGCTCCACCTGGCTCCGCCCTGCTCAGCTCTTGTTACCTGGCCAGCTGCGCTGCATTTCCTACTCACCATCCTCACCTTGCCCCACTCTGCTCTAATTACTCTGCCAGCTGCACTGCATTTCTCCACTAACCTCTCCCAGTATATAAAGCCCTGTTTTTCAGCCAAGCCCTGTCAGATCGTCTTCAAACCTGGACCAGTAACCTGCCTGCCTGCCTGCCTGCCTACTCTCTGACTCCTACCTGTGATTCGGATCCTTTCTTGACTGCCTCCCTGTTCTACTGCCCCGGTTATCCCGACCTGCCTTCCGGATCTTCTCGATTACTCTCCGATCTTCAGCCCCCCCGGTAACTCGAATCTGCCTTCTGTCTCTCACCACGTTTAGTGCCTAGCCCTGGTCTGTACTACTGCCTGCTGTTCACCTTGCTGTTGTGTGTGGGTTCCCCTGAGCCCCGAGAACCCCTGACACCCCTGGCACTCCTAGCACCCCTGGAACCGGAACCTCCAAGACCTCACGTTTCTCTCACTCCTCTTCCCCCCTGAACCCTTCAATAAAAGACTCTGAATTTGAACTTGCGCTCTTGGGTCGTCTTCTGTCCGTGACAGATTAGCTGTGAATTGCCGCTTCGACACAGTTAATTGCAACAACCACCACGCTCATTTTTGGTGATATAACATGGGGAGAACCACGTGGATAAAGGTTAAAGAAATATATTTATTACAGTTTTTCTCGATTGCTTTCACCTGCTTAAGGAAACTGGGATCCACTTGGTATTCACGAACACTTTCTTTGCACAGCAGAAGTCATCTCTTGCAAATGTGTTCACACATTGTCATTGGGTTCACACATTTATCTAACCCTTTTGCATAACAGTTAACACAGATATCATTCAAAAACCCCAAACTCTATTGGTTTTCCTGTGCTAAACAAAAGGAAAACATATTTTCACAGGTGGTATAGATTCCTTGCATATGTCTGAATCTCTGATACACCTGTGTGAAACTCCTTTGCGCAACTCTTCAATCAGCAATCGTTCATTATCCATAAGAGATGCCATGTCTGTTCTGTGCTGCTATTTGCAAGTAGGCTATGGATCTAAGTCACATTTAGAGAAATTATTGTATAGCCTAATTGGTGAAGAAAACAGTACAAAAGGTGTTTACTGTAGGTCTATTTTGATGAAAAATGACAAATTGTAGTTCAATGAAATTTGTCTTGCCTAGGCGCTTACTGTAGGTCTTACATGTCAATGACAGTTACATCTTGGGAGGAATGAATAAAATTATTTTTCATTCAGTACATTTAGTCTTTTCACAGTTTTTTTTCTGATACCAGAAAAATTATAATGAAATGGAACAGACAGCAAAAATGCAACTTTTGAGAACTATATTTTGCATTTTGTTGTCCAATGTGTAATCACACAGTGATTTGACGACAGGATGTGTGGTTGAAGCAAGATTTGCTTTTGCTGCATGTTTTAAGTGTTTTGAGAGAGTAACAGCCTTTTGCAAACAAAATGTGTCATTTTGGCCAGAGTGCTTTTGTTCAGACACAGGTGTTAACTATTTTGAGAATGTGATGTCAGAGTTGACACAGGCATCAAAACGATCGAGAAAAACTGTAAAGTAAATGTATACTGAAAATGTGAAGTGCAGTCAGGATAAGTGTGCTGGGAAGGACGCACGCTGGGAAGGAAAGAGGGAAGGGCGAACCTCAGCCTGGTAGCCCATTTTATAGCATCTGTGCCCCATTCAGGTGACGAGCCGCACCTGTGCCATAACCCCGCCCTGCAAGACAGACAAAGACAGACAGGCAGGCAAGCAGGAACCGGCAGGGCTGTAACATAATCCAATCGAGTTTGGAGTCCTTGGATGCCAGTTTGGCAGTGTATTTTGCCAACAGTGCATGCACCCTGTAGCCAGAGTGAAGGTAGACGCACAAAGTGGGCAGTCAGGCCGATTAATAATAGACAGATAGATAGATCAGAATTTAGCACTAGTTGCATGTGATTGGTTTCCTCGCCTTGATGTAGCTTCCCGCTACCTATATCGTCGCCGAACTTGGGCCCTGAGTATGAGAAAAAGGTGTTAAACCAATAAAAAAAGCGTCAACACATTTGCAATAGATGACTTCTGCTGTGCTAAGAAGGTGAAAATCAAGGTCAAGTGGATCCCAGTTTCATTAAGTACATTATAAGCAATCAAGAAACTGTAAACCAACTAAAAACTGCCTCACATGAGACAGATAATACAAAACTTTAATGCCTCCTCATTTGTGGGTGGGATGCTGGATTATTTGCCTGTTGAAATAGTACAACCCCAAATCAAAAAAAGTTGGGACGTTGTGTAAAATGCAAGAAAATCACAAGAAATGAGGGTAACTGGCACCATGATTGGTTATTAAGAGCATCACAAAGAGACAAAGTCTCTCAGAAGTAAAGATGTGGAGGTATTCATCACTGTGTAACAAAATGTAAATCAGGTTTCTCGGCCAAGTATACTTGCGTATACCAAAGATTTGGTCTCTGCATTTATCCCATCCGTGACTGAGTAAACGCACAGAGCACACAGTGAACACACTGTGAGGTGAAACACACACTAACCCGGAGCAGTGTCCGGTTACAAGCCCGAAGCCCTAACCAGTAGGCCACGACTGCCCCCCATCAACAAAAGGGAGTAATAATGTTTTTTACAACTGCTTACACACTAAATCTTTGCTTGTCACACAATTTTCTAAACATGTCTTCCAAACATCATAACCCCACACCAAATCTGCAAAACCATACACTAATTCTCAGTGTTTGACTCAGTTTTCAATTTACTAAAACACATTTTGCAAAACACCACACACAATTTTCTATGTAACACACAAAAATCTAACAGGAAGTAACTTGATTTTGTTTTTCAAACAAAACCCATCAAAATGCCACACTAAATCACCAGTGCTTCACTCTCTCTCTTCACATGTGTAAACACTCATTACTTTACTGAACACCATCCAATCATTGCCTTAGTATAGGCCTATGAATAGATATACTCTCTATGTAGGTATGGGCCGTTTCAATCTGCTCCTAGAAGATTTCTGGTTGAAATGTTCAAAACCAAGCAGATGCTTTGAAAGGAAAATTACAGTAATCAGACTTCCTGCTTTACACTCAAATTGCAGTTCTAAAGCACACTTTTTTCAAAACACTACACACAATTATCTGCCTTTGGCACAATTTTCATGAAGAAGATCTCTTGTTTTCACAAGGAACAGCCTGCCATTCAAAGTCTAAAGTCAATTGCCCTACTATGCACACTGACTCATCACATGGGCAAACACCTGTCAAACAGTTTTACAATTAGCAATCAGGGGCCGGTTCCCCAATAACGCTCACTCTTAGCGCGCTAAGAAGACTCAAAAGATATATCTTACCAAAGTTGTTTATGTTCCTAAGTGTGTTCCCCGAAGTGTCCCTTAGGAAGCTTCTTAACACGCTGCCTCTTACGTTCGACGTTACAAAGGCACTGTCCCAAGTGAAAGTGCTGAATTAGTTGACATCGATTGCTCAGGAATCGATTTTCTACTTCACGTGAAGGTGCATGACGGCGTTAAGAAACACAACACGTTCTATGCAAATGAAACATTCCTCAAATTATTCCAGTAACATTTATTTTAACATAGTTCAAGTAATCAGTAAAATATAAATATATAAATTATATTAAATATATAAATTATATTAACTAAATTATCCAATTGTCAGTAATATGTTCATATGTTGTGACTCATAGACTAACCGGGTAGGCCTATCCCTCGCTAATCATCCACCCTCCTTATCCCGTTGTGCCACTTGTGCCGCTTCTTGACATGGGTTTAACAACTTCTTAAAATGATGTAATACACTTTTATATTAATGGTACCTAACAATTATAATTGATTGGCAAGCAGCTGCAGTTACTTCTGTTTAATGCGGTATTGATAGATAGATAGATAGATGCTTTATTGATCCCCAGGGGAAATTCAAGGTTCAAATTAAAAAAATGCCATTGGTTAATGTTTTCAATAAAAAGCAACCTATCTACAATGAACAGAGAGAGATTTAGATACAGTATGGTGGGGAAGCAACGTAATAAATGGGCACCAAGCTTCTCGTCAGAGGAACTTGAAGTTTTGCTGGACGAGGTGAGCTTGCGCAAGGTGACACCGTTTTCCAGCTTTCGGAATAACTTGTGCAACAGCAACAAAAAAGAGCTATGGAGCGACATGGACCACACGGCGTTTTTGATTTAATAGAAGGACACGTTGGATCGCTGCCATAGGCCTAGTTGGTCGCTTACTGGACACCACCATGCTTACCCATTTATAGATCTTAGCCATTTAGAGGCAAATTCTTTGCCAGCTTTTAATTATCAAAAGTGATTGCCAATTTGAACGCTTTAATGACATTACTAAATAGCTAATTACCACCATATTAGTTCTGATACCAAATAAAGTAAATAAATAGGCCTGTATCCATTGCGAACATATTTTATTAGTCTTAAAATGTCCATAACATAAACAGAAGAAAGGATGCAGCATAGTTTTTCTAACTGTATACAGTAAATTCTTCTGTTGTTCCGTTGTATGTAGACCACTCTATGTGTAACTCTGTGTTGGTTGGGATGTACACTGTGCACATTGTTTTTGTGGGGAAAAATAAAATATATTTGTTACCATGTATTTGTGTGTTCTGAGTATAAAAACAATATTCTCAAATATTTTACAACACACTTATGTATGTACTGTCTGTAGTAAGTGTAACACTAATAAAAAAAGGCCTAAGTCATTATGATGAATGGAGAAGAAGTGTTTTCCTTTCATCATAGTTACAGTACATTGAGCACATACGTGTTCAACTGCTTCTTATAGATGTCTATTCATATGATGGTTTGTGTGTGTCATTTGAAAACAAAATACCATTTTGAGAATAAATAACATTGTTTTGAATGAGTTTCATTTTGCAGAAGAATTGAGGGGTTTTGCCCATTGTGTGTGTGTTTTTTGATTTGTGTGTGATTTGAGTTCTGTGAGTATGAGGCATGCTTTCAGAAAATGTGTGTAAACAATCAAGAAAAACTGTAGCTCAATACTATAACATTTTCCGTGCCTCCAGAAATGCCTTAGGAATGTTTGTTTCTGCAGTTGAAAGTGAGTAGAGAGCAATTTAAAAGGACGATAAAAGAAGGTCTATGTAGGTTATAGGTTAAAAGCTATCCTAAACAGATGGGTTTTGAGGAGAGGCTTGAAGCAGTCTACATTGGCAGCAGATCTGATCTGCTGAGGTAGGGCATTCCACAGGTGGGGGGGCCGCTGAGAAAAATGCTCGGTTGTCCATGGAGCAGAGTCGGGTTAGGGGGATAGTGAGGAGGCCATGATCAGAGGGTCACAGGGCGCGTGTAGGACAGTAGGGGTGCAGGAGTTCAGACAGGTATGTGGGGGCAGAGCCATGTAGGGCCTTGAAGGTAAGGAGGAGGACTTTAAAGTCAATCCTCAGTGGGACAGGGAGCCAGTGGAGGTTTTGCAACACAGGGGTGATGTGATGTCTGGAAGGGGTAGATGTAAGCAACCGTGGAGCTGAATTTTGGACACAGAGCCTGTTGAGTAAGTGAGAGGGGAGACCACTGAAGAGGGCATTGCAGTAGTCTAGGCGGGAGGAGATGAGGGCATGTATTACGTGCTTAGTGTTAGAGCGGGAGAGGAGTGGGCGCATCCTTGCTATGTTTTTCAGATGGGAGAATGATGATTGCCGGGTTTTGTTAGCCTGGCTAGCGCCACCACTTCTCAATGAGACGTGGTCTGGGAACCAAACGTTAATTTTCTCGTATTTGAAAAAAATGCCCAGATCCGTTTATTGGGTGCCACGGATGTCTATCAAATGCGTCTGTGCATAGCTCATCATCGTCTTGCTTTCCCCCTTGTTCTGTGATTGGTCCCCTATCTCAGGCGAAAATTTGCTCCATGGTCTCCAGGCTGCCTTAGCAGCGTGAATCAAATCGCGCGCAAGGCAGCATGGGAACACCTGGGGGGACACCTGGGCTTTTGACATGGGTGGAGGCTGTGACTGTGGTGTTGTCGATGGTAAGGCTGAAGTTATTGAGTCATCACTATTTTTTTATTTCAATATTGCTTGCATTTTTACTGTGTATTTCAACTTCTCTCTACCGTAACTTTCCCTTGTGTATGGAAATACATATATAAAGCCCATGAAAGACAGAAGAGCTTTAGGTTTTGAGCAACAGTGTGTACATGATGTATCCAAAATGTCATGTTATGACAAAAATGTGTTTATAATGTGAGGCGAATGTTTGCTTTAAAGTTGTGTTTATGATATTTTGAATGCTTTGTGTCATTTTGCTGGAGATTTGAGGCATTTTGCATTTTGTGTGAACAAATGTGAGGGTTTTGTGTGTGGAATTTTGAAAAAAAGACAAGAGTTTTGAAAACATGTGTAAACAATTGTAAAAAACTGTAAACCAGCTAAAAACTGCCTCACATGAGACAGATACAACTATACTTGAATGCCTCTTCATCTGTGGGTGGGATGCTGGATTATTTATCTGTTGTGAAATATTACTGTTCAATTTTAATGTGATTCTTCACAAATTATATAAACCTTTAGAATCAAAATTGAGCTGAATGTACTGGGTAAGAGTGATGTTTTTATATCTTTCTACCTCAGGGGGGCGCTGTCTAGTAACAGTGGCAGCAATAACCAGTTGAATGGTGGTAATGCCTTCCAGTGTTATTGGCGAGAAAACCGTGTGATGGGAGGAGAGTGCTCGGATCGGCTTCAAGTGCACAGAAGCATCCTGACAATGTTAATATCAAAATGGCTTCACAGGTAATCCAAATCTGGATTATGTAAAATCTCTTTATAAAATTAAAATCATTAAAAACAAACTCAGTAATTTTGCAAATAATCTTTATATACAAAACTGATTATAACATTAATAATCAAGTCATTTGTGTGAACTTCAGTTATTTTCAATGTTCAATCTTATGGTAATATAGTTAATTAATTGCAAGTTTAATACGGTTACTGTATACATAATAAACTAATCCATATGAAAATGCATAGTTTATATGAATAAAGTGTGTGTGTGTGCGTGTGTGGAGAGAGAGAGAGAGCGAGAGTCTATAAATACAACTTATATACTGTGAATTTGTATAGTCACTGAGTGGTCTATTCATGTTAAACACTACTGTGACAGTCACACAGACACTCTCACACACACACACACACACACAGTAATTATCTGTTGAGTCTAATAAAATATATTTTTGGCATGTGCATAAAAAGAAATGAACATTCCTGACTAACTGATCAATATAAATGAATCAAAATGTCATTGCAACGTAAATGAGTCAGTTTCACAATGCTATGTAAATTCACACTCGTGCAGTATGTTTCTCCTAATCTGTATAGAGTCTAGCAGTAGGATAACATCTGATTATCTGGCACAGGTATTTGAGCAGGTTAACACATTATTATGGCGAGCAGTATTTCCTGAAAAACTACTGACTGAGTGACTTACTTCACCTGAATAGCCTGGCCTTTCTCACGCTATTCTGAGTGGGAAAAGAAAACTTTATCTGCTTTGTCCTTCAACCACAGTATGGAATGAGTGCCCCATTGGTCTATGACTCCTACACCTGGAAATACAAAGCTAACAACACTATTCAAATGTGGCAATGAAAACAATTCATCTTAAACTGAAAAGAGACAGACCAGTATGACAATGGTGGTGCCAAAGGTTATGCATGTGTGCACTGCATGGATATACATAGAAGTTTTAAACTGATGAAGCCCAAGCCATCTTGTGCTCAGACAACATACATTCTGTCCTCCCAGCAGTCACTGCCATATATAAGCAGAATACAGATAAACAAACAGATAAACAGAGTTAAGGCCTATTCACACCAATAACAATAATGATAATTATAACCATAACGATAAAAGCGTTCACACTGAACAACGATAAACAAAGTCTCTCCTTGTGTTAATTAATGTGACAGTTAAAATTCGATGGGTTCTGATTGGCTATTAGCTTTTTATCGTTCTGAATATCACTCTGAAAGTGATCCCCAACGATATCGTTCTTCATGTTGTTATCGTTATAGTTTATGTGTGAACGTCGTCATTCATATTAACAAGAACGATATTTATTTATAGTTATCGTTATCGTTCTTGGTGTGAATAGGCCTTTATACAGGCATGAAAACTCAAAGTGCCTTTCAATATCATTGCATTCATAATTGGTACTATACATTTTATCTGCACATTACATTTACATTCTACTTATTTTTTCAAAAGCAGTCATTTTATTTCAAAAGCAGTCTCTTAAAATATCCCTCTTGGTCTGGTAAAACACATGGGCCACAGAATGGATATAATATGAGTCACAAAGTGAGTGTCATAGTTTATGTCTACCTGGACATTTATAAAAGCTAAAATACTCTCAACTATGACAAACCTACAGTTGTGTCCCTTAGACAGATTATTGTCTGAATAAAATAAATAATAAGTATACTTCCTGTTTATCAGTAATTGAACATGTCTACTGTATATACCGGTAGTTTAGTTACATTGATATTGACAAAGACAAAACACACATGAAAATGTCACACTAAACACTAAAACAAATACAAAAATGACGAAAACAGAAGTGCCCAGATGAACAAAAAAATGACTGCATATAGCAAAATAACATTCAGGCAGCAAATCGCATGCCTTTGAGAATGATTCTTAAGTAGTGTTCACTGGCAGCGCTGTGCCTTGTATACAGTAGATACACTCCACTGTGAAGTCCACATTGGCCATGTTTGCTTTTCTTCAATCGGAGGTGGACACCTCAGGACCGCGGCCAGTGGTGCTGACTAGTCCGGCCCAGTGAGTATAGCCATCCCCCTACCCCACAACCCCACTACTCTTGTCACTCGCATCGTATGGGCCCGAGGTTGAGTTTGTCGCTGAGTTTCTGAATGAGCAGAGACAGCTCCTCTGTGGCCTGGGACTTGTCCTCGAGCAGCTCATAACGCAAGCTGGAGATGTCCTGTTTGATCTCCTTCAGCTCGCCTGGAGGTTAAATACAAAACAGAAAAAACACTCTCACTCTCCAGACGTGTGCTTTACTCTACTATAGGCTGCTCCAGTGCCCAGGTTAAGGCAGAGAATGTCAATTGCCTTATAGCTTGCTGTATATTACTATATGTACACCATATGCATAGGCTTCTTTAAACACCACATGACAGATACCTGATTTAAACTGTAGGGCAAAACTGTTCTGCATGCAGTCTTTGTCTAAAAACCACAAGAGCCACACATACATAACACAACATGCAATTTAAGATCTTTAGCTTTAGCATTTGCAGCATCAATCCTTGACAAAAAAGCATGATCACTTGTGGCTTTGAAACAGCAGAATTTTAACTCACCTTCGTTGACCTCGTCATTCTCCTTGTCCACTTGTGCTTTCAAAACGTAGCGTTTAATAAGCCTTTTCATGATTTGCTATGTAGACAAGTACAACATGACAGGTAGTAAGAAGAATGCTAACACACCAAAGAACAACACCTGTTCATGGCATTTGAAATATTGGGGAGGTTGCTAGATCCTACCTGATAGCGCGTGGGCTGGTTGAGAATGCTGTTGAAACTCTGTGACTCTGTGATGCGGATGTTGGATTGGGTAAAGAGGTTTAACTGCAAACACACCAGTAAGTAAGCTATAGTTTATTCTTGCTATGTGATTTTATAGATGTGCAAACTACACGGACAACCAAAGATTAACCAAAGACAAAAGGCGGGCACACACACACACACATTAATCATCAGCAGAAAAATGATAGCACATTATAGTACATGCTCAGGCAATCCAGGAGCCTAGCAATTCTCATTCCTCTCTCTTTTCTATTCAATTAGTCCCTGTGAATAAGGCGGTTAGGTGAAAACGTATTAATGGCAGGACAGAATGAAGCCTGGACAGGAGATGTATCATGGTAATGCTACATGCGTGAGGACATCTGAATGAACTTCTTTAGAGAGATGAATTCTCCCCCTCACACAGCTAACCACATCTGTTGAACCCACCATCACAAAGGGTTACTGTTCAGCACGATGAGAATATAAATGATATCGGCTTTGCCCTCAGGCACAAATAAGGGCTGCTCCTTTTTTTCGTTGTTGTTTTTTTTTTCTTTAGCACTCAAAACTGATTCCATTGTTTTCCTGGGGACAAACCTCAATGAGTTTCTAACACAGGGGATACGGGATACAACCGGTTTCATTTATTGTAGCAATAGATTATCATGCAGGACTAGGGCTCAGCTCCAAACGATGTCAGGCCTTGAGGGATGGAGCAGGGACCGGCAGCTAAACACATCTAAAAGACGCATTACCTGTGAATGGAAAAAAGTAATGGCACATTCACCCCAGGACAGTCACATACCACAGATCCACAAGGGACAACAACAACAACACAAACAAACAAACAAGCAAACAAACAACAAAAACAAAACAAATACTGAAATCATCTCTCAGGTGGGGTTTGCTGTGGTCCCACCCTGTAGCAAAAACATATGCAACAGACAACAAAACAACAGACAGAAAACAGACGATCACAGTTTTCAGGGTGAGGGCCAATTGTGTCTTACTGGGGGCAGTAACATCACACACCCCACCCACACATACAGTACTCATGAAAAACTCCACATGCGTACCCTGGACTTGGAGCTGTCCATGCCCAGCTCCACGTCTTTTTTCAGGCTCCTCCTCCGGCAGCGCAGGAGGCCGACGATGCGCCTGACGCACTGGAAGAAGGACTTGGGGCTGGGCACTATGCTGAACGGCGGCGGCAGCGTCTTCCCATTGTCAAAGTATGACAGCCACAGCTTGGAGCGCGCAAACTTCCACTCCACGTCTGCGTCATCCTAATGGCCAATCAAAGCAAATATTCAGCGGGGCAGACTCTGGCTTTGGAGGCCAAGACCCTGACCCACCGTTTACAAAAATGGCTGTCATCTAGCCAGACATTGTTTTGGCAAAAACAGATGGCTATAACAACAAACATCCAATGTCACTACTGGTTTCTATGTGATCTGACTATAAGGCTGAGGATTAGCTTTATTAAGATTAGATAAAATATACTTTATTGCCACACAACAATGTTACGCAAGGCTAATCTTTTATAAATGTCTACTTTTCCAAGGACATTAAGGACAGCTGCATAAACAGATATCGAATTGATTGAATGTTTCTAAGTAAGTTTTTGTTTGTGTCATTTCATTTCCAGAAGGGTATACAATAAAGCAAGGCTCCTGGCTTACCCAGGTAACTTTGGGAATTACTGCTGATCTCAAAACAATATGTCAATTCAGAAGCAATACATGCAGTAAAGCATTCCCTTGGCGATCACTCACAAATTTACTGTGGTAAGCTAGCAACCTCGCTTCATATGCCCCTAAGGTAGAATTCAATACTGCACAATACTGCCAGTGCCTTTAATTTAGGATTTAGGATTAGCTTTATTAAGATTAGATCAAATATACTTTATTGCCACACAACAATGTTACGCAAGGCTAATCTTTTATAAATATCTACTTTTCCAAGGACATTAAGGACAGCTGCATAAACAGATATCGAATTGATTGAATGTTTCTAAGTAAGTTTTTGTTTGTGTCATTTCATTTCCAGAAGGGTATACAATAAAGCAAGGCTCCTGGCTTACCCAGGTAACTTTGGGAATTACTGCTGATCTCAAAACAATATGTCAATTCAGAAGCAATACATGCAGTAAAGCATTCCCTTGGCGATCACTCACAAATTTACCGTGGTAAGCTAGCAACCTCGCTTCATATGCCCCTAAGGTAGAATTCAATACTGCACAATACTGCCAGTGCCTTTAAATAAAAGCAACTGTTAAATGGCAGAATATGATGTAATGTAAAGGATTTTCTTCTGACCTCTATCTCCTGGTAGGAGCTGTTGATCATGGCGATGAGCATATTGAGTAACACCACCACCATGGTGACGTTGTAAATCCCATATAGCACATAGCCGATGTTCTCAATAAACTTGTGGTCGTATTTCAGCACCACGGAGGACACTTCTGACAGGCCAAAAATAGACCAGAACAGGGTCTTAAAACTCTCCTCCACCCTGGGGATGAGAGAGTGAGAAATGGAGAGAAAGAGTGAGAGAGACAGAGAGACAGAGGGAGAGAGAAATGATCACCCGTGAGAGGTCTCTGATGAATGATAGGCCGACAGAAGTCAACCCATGTTGAAGAGGCCACGGCACCCTGACATGATGGCAGCCTCCCACAGGCTGCTATTAATCAGATCTCACATAAATATATGAGGAAGCACTTCAACCAGCAGATTAGACTTACAGCAGACTGGGGGACTTGGTTCATATCCTTGAGTCTGATGGCTAGCTGCTTTTGTTTTCTTCCTATTTTTTCTGTCTTAGTTCCCCTTTCCCATTGAGTCTCTCTGTTTGTTCTGAAATGCCAGTTCTAGTGATGGAATTCCAGGACATGTGGTGATTGAAACAACAGTGTTGTGGCACTTCCTATGTTTCCCCTGACTTCTTGCAAGACAGGTAACATGGAAAAAAACACAGAGTTTGCCACACTGTGAAATTACTTACAAGTCTGCTCAAGACTTGTTCACATCACTGTCTTCTCCCGGCTCCTCCTTGACTGAGGCCAGTGCAGTGCTTCCTGGAGCATTACATTCTCTGTGTGACTGGCAGCACCATAAATAGGGGCGGTCTCTCCTTCTTTCTCATCGAAAATGGCTCTTTATGAGGAAGACCTTTGTTGTCGATGGAGCAGTTTCATTTTCAAAGACAGAGGGATGCTGTATGTACAAAGTGTATCTATTCTGCCAGTTTGCATAAAATGAAGAGATATGTATTTCCCATTTTAGAAGGGCTGTACCATTATATGTAGCTTATTTTGCTGGATGTATAGTGTACAGTGCAATTCCCTCATATACGCAATATGTGTGCGCTGAACTCACACAAAGGCAGTCATTTATCAGCCAAAGATATTTGGGCTCAAATGTTATTCAGTATGAGGACAGACTGAACAGGTTCATCAAAACAGTAGCCTGGCATGGATTGGTCACTCACGTGGTGAAGGCGGGGTTTACTTTGGCGCCCAGGTAGTAGGAGTAGAGGATGAACATGCCAATCATGAATGCCAGGAAGACCATGATGAAGAGGACCATGAACTTAAAGATGTCCTTGACAGTGCGTCCCAGCGAGATCTGGAGTGGACCGAAGCTCTCGTTGGCCGGGAGGATGTAGGCAATGCGAGAGAAGCTCAGCACCACGGCGATGGCGTAGAGGCCCTCATAGATGAGCTGAGGGTCGGAGGGAAGCCATTTGTCCCTGGCTATACAGACAAAAAAAAACACTGTAAATGGGCTGTGTCTAAAGAATGTGAAGGAATATCCGTTTGACACATTTGAAAGTTTTTGCATTTGTGTATATAACCAAACTCTGAGGACTGAGGCCTGTGAAGCACTTTTGCAGTAGCTTGACATGTTCTGACATAATCTTATTTTCCACATCGGAAAACTTTAATGTGACGGTGCTACACAGCATTATTATTAGGCATAAGCCTATTATTCTCAAAATCTGATGTGATAAATGTCAACAAAAACCTGCACCGCATAAATTATTTTCAGTGCTAAGCTACAAGGAAAAACATATAGGCTCCAAACACTTAATTTTTGATTGATCCAGTTATTGACTGTTGTATCATTGGAACAAAACAACATTACAGGACATCACATGAACAGTATGTCTGCTTGAAAGGAATAATGTATGAATTTTGCTTGTAGCAAATATACTTCATAGGAATTGAGCTGTTTTAAAATGTGGAGAAACATTCTGCATTCAAATATGATTTAAAGAGAAATGGACTTGAAGGTAGATTGGTGAGCATATAATTTTTCATGACACTGGGTGTTCGATTCTATCCTGAATCCACTATCTCCATATTTTTTTCGCCAACTACAATCAATACACTGCAAGGGCTTCTCTCTCTCTCTCTCTCTCTCTCTCTCACAACGTCAAAACACACACACACACACATATCTGACTTTCTCCAACTTTTGCACATCTCCATTATTAATCTTATTATTTTTGATTTCTCCTCCATCTACCCATGTCCTTGATTGCCTAGCCTTCTGCCCCCCCCCCTACCCCCCACCCCCATCCCCAACACACACACTTACATCATCACTGTCATCACTTCACATACATACAGCACACTGCTTGCTACAGTAAGCCTCCTCTACATACTTGCTGCACACTGCCCCCCCCCCCCTACATACACAGCACATTGTCTTCAGGATCTTCTCCAACACACATCCTCTACATACTTACAGCACACTGCCCCCACCTACACACTAAACACACACACACACAGTCACTGCTCCACTCCCCTCCCGCCCACACACACATCTTCACTGTCATCACTCACATACATCATACATACAGTACTCTGCTTGCAATAGTAAGTCCCTGCCCCCCCCCCCCCCCCTACATACACAGCACATTATTTCATCAGGAAGCTTCTCCAACACACATCCCCAACATACTTACAGCACACTGCCCCCCCCCAATACACAGCACATTGTCTCATGAGGAAGCTTCCCCAACACACATATTGCACACTGCCCTCTCCCCACATACACAGCACACTATCCCATCTCCCCTGTCATCCCCCCAACACACACACCAAGACCCCTGGCAGTTGGGTTAGCCCCTTGAGCCGTGGATCTGCCCAAGGTTTCTTCCTTGGTAAGGGAGTTTTTCCTTGCCCCTGTTGCTCTTGGGTGCTCCTTGTTGGTGCCCCCCACCCAATCCCAATCCTCCCCCACCTTTTTTATGCAGCCCTTGCCACTTAATCTACTAAACCCCTCTTCTACTGCACTTTTTACCCCCCCCCCCCCCCCCCCCCCCCCCATTAATGCACAAATAGGCTGACACCAGACATAATTTCACTGCATTTCTTACTTCTAGTAACTATATGCATGTGACAATAAACTTCCTTGTATCCTTGTATCCTTGTATCCTCTCTCTCTCTCTCTCTCTGACTTACCATAAGTGAAATATTTGATGTCCGGCGGGAGAGTGACCATGGAAAGGTCAGGGGCGTGGATGTTTTCATCAACATACTTCTGTGCCTTCATGGCCTGGAGGAAGGCGAAGAAACGCGCGGTGAACGCTGCAATGAAAATGGAAAGCATCCCGAAGTCCAGCACGTTCCACAGCTGAAGGATGTACTCCCTGGGGCCCTCTGTCCAGAGCTCTTTACACTCCGACCACATCATCCCTACGAGGGGTAAGAGAGAAACACACACACACACGAACGCACACACATACACACACAGAGACACACTCATACACACAAACACGCACACACGCACACACGCACACACACAGAGACACACTCATACACACAAACACGCACACACCCATACACACACACACACACACTCATACACACACACACAGACACGCTCATACACATGCAGACACACATACACACACCAGTGTCTCAGTGCGACACTCAGAAAAAAAGGTGAACTGCTAAAAGGACAGAGCCTCCCCCTCCCCCTATTAAAACATGACTCCGGGGAATAACAGTCCAGACAGATCAATGCCAACGTTCCGTTCAAGTGTAATGTTTATACTGTAGTACATTCACACCTCTCTCATGGTTCCTGTATGTGTGTGAACTGAAATCATGAGACATCCTCTATGCTCTGACAATAATGTTCTTTGGCTTAGTTCTTAGCCTGTAAATGCTTAAAAAGTCCGCACACTTCTCAAATATTTCATTTTTTGTTTTATTTTGTCATGCTAGTTGAACGTTTGAACCTTTCAATCTTCTTCAGGTTCCAGGTGTCTTTACTGACAGTGTTTAGTCCTGCAGCTGGGATGTGCACAATGACCTCCCTAAACATAGTTCTTATAGCTTGAATATGTATTTGTGTTGTGATCACTGACTGTGACTGGTGTTGGTAGAAAGCTTTTGCAAATATATTTGTTTGCAGTGATTGGGTGCAGGCTGTTATTAGCTGGCAAATAATTACCCAACTTCCCCCAAATAATTGGCTGTATGCTGTTATTATTTCGCAAACAATAGCCCCCCTTCTCAGAGTTAGTATTGGTCAATACAATCTATGTCATAGAGACTTGAGATCATTCGCTTTACTGACTAACGTTATTAGGAAATTACCCTCGAGCAATGTCAGACAGCATCAAGGAGCCATCTCGGTGAAGTCGGACAGCATTGTTTTTGTCTTGGCAACATGGGGTTCTTTACTGGGAATCTTACAATCATTGACTTTCATCTTCTTTTTTTGCATGCTCATCAAAACATTTACTCTTCACTTTAATCTCAGGTTGTGCTGGTAGTTGAGTAAGGAAGTTAGTCAGTGAGCAGGGAAATTAATTACAGCTACCTGTTTTGTTGCCAAAATACTACTTGTTCAGAGACATGCCAGGGTGTTCAAATAAAATAAAAACTCACTTTGATAGTTGTATTGACACATAATTAAAATGTTCCACTTGGAATGTGCTTTTTCCCACTGAAATAAGCCCTTATGTCCTGGCCGCAACACTAAAAGGATTGTTGGATCCGTTAGCCTTTTTACATTAGATTAGAGTGATGTAATGTATGGACTGGGGCTTAGTCCTGCCCTAAGACCTTTACATTCTCTCTGGCAGTCTGTGCAGTGATGCATCACTGCTGATGGCTATGCTACAGCCACATGCTATTTAAGAAGAATCTGTAGGTTCATTTTTTACAATTGTGACAACATTGTGTAATAATTACTTTTTGCTTTTGTTGTACATTTTAATTGATTTGTAGTTGTTAGTGATCTTTATAAATTACGTAACCCTAACAACTAAAAGAAGCAGATTTATCATTAAATTAATGTCTTAAAATAGAAGTTCAGGAAGAGTGTGACGGAATTGGTTACGCCTCTAGCATCAAACTCTGTCAGGGATCTTATTTCCAGCAACCTGCAAGCTCGGGCATCACTTCCCCTTACACCTCCTTTCCTCCTTGGTTAGACACTGGGGTGTATGGGGTGTAATGTTGCACGGTCCCTACGTAGCACTTCAAGGTCATCTCCCGGCACCCTCCCGTTTTGTTATTTCTCCCAGAAAACTCCTGTAATTTGCATTGCCATCAAACTTCATTTTAAAATCATTGATCCATTCATTTTTTCTGTTAGTCTGACATCTCCCAGGTTGCCAGATTGTGTATGAAATACACCCTACACATACACGATCAATTACTTTCAATTTCAACTGTTTTGTCAT
This sequence comes from Alosa sapidissima, assembly GCF_018492685.1. Taxonomy (NCBI): domain Eukaryota; kingdom Metazoa; phylum Chordata; class Actinopteri; order Clupeiformes; family Clupeidae; genus Alosa; species Alosa sapidissima. The sequence continues at coordinate 23,488,316 of NC_055970.1, read as the reverse complement.
AGGCTAAAACCTGGCAACCCAAAACCCAAATAAGGAAGCGGGTGCCAACGAGTCTTGCATGCGGGCTAGTTGAATAGCCTACTCCAGAACTAGCTGTTAAAAATCTCCTGTTTTTGGAAAGCTAAATGTTGACAGGTATGTTCATGATCCTATATAGAGACTTGCCAAACACTCTTTGTGTGTAGAATTGTGCTTTGGGTTGCACTCTGTGCATAGAAAATGTAAAAAATAAAAAAAATAGAAAAATAGAAAAAACTTACTTACTTTCTGCTCACTTCTGTTCTGGTGAATTTGGAGTGTGAACTCGTGAAACTATATAAGACAGGTCTGAGAATTGTGGGCAGTACAGGCTGTATCAGCTATGTGTTCGGTCTGTGGCGAAGTGGGGTTCAATTTGAATGTATGCTCCTAAATGAAATCCAAATGAGTAATTCAGCCTAATTGATTTGGGCCCAAGGCATTTCTCTGCCTCACTCTTGACACTGCTGATGAGCACTACAATAGTGTTAATGAGTGCTGAATAATGGACGATAGCAAATCAGCAGAAACCTCACCTGCCACCCACACCATGATGAGAATTTCGGTAGAAGTGAAACGTGTGGTCTTGACCCGATAGATCTGCAGCGGGTGGTCGGTGACAGTCACGTTAGGCAGCGTGGTGATGCCGTCGAAGCGGTCGGAGGCGTTGAACACCAGCAGGCCCAGGAAGAAGATGAAGGAAGCGGCATGTGCCACAAACTTCATGAAGGGACTGCGGAGAACCTTCCCCAGCTAGAGGGAGATGAGGGAGAGGCACAAACAATAACAATAACAGGTTTTAATGAGTTTGAAGGGACTACGGAGCACCTTTCCTAGCTAGCGGGATGGAGAGAGAGGAGGAGAGTAGGGTAAAAACAAAACAATAACAGCTTTTAATGAGAATGTTTGATTTCAGAGTGTAGGGACAGCAGAGGCCCGCTGCAGGTTAATGACGTTTGTAGTGGGAATGAGAGAGACTTATTCGTTAGTAGAGGAACTTAGTTAGGAAGAGTGAGGACACAGTAGCCTATAGTACACACACACACACACACAGACACACACACTGTCTGCAGGGACACAGTGAGGACACAGTAGCCTACAGTACACACACACACACACACACACACACACACACACACACACACACACACACACACACACTGTCTGCAGGGACACAGTGAGGACACAGTAGCACAGTACACACACACACACACACACACACACACACACGCACGCACGCACACACACGCACACACACACACACACACTGTCTGCAGGGACACAGTGAGGACACAGTAGCCTACAGTACACACACACACACACACACACACACACTGTCTGCAGAGGCAAGACATCAGAAACAGTGTGTGCATTTGTGTAGGCTACTGTGCTGTATATGTATGTAGACAGTACTGTATATGTATGTGTGGACACTATGTGCAGGTGCACACACTTAATGTACACTACTCTTTGTATGTATATACAGTATGTCTGTATGAAGTCAAATAACACTTTGGCATGTAAACATCTGCTATGTGTAGAGGAAATTGCCTGGGGAAGCATATGATGGTGCTGTCAGCATGTCTGCACAATTAAATGGTATCTGCCTAAGAGCTCCTGCAGTGTTGACAGCCTGGGTTACAGCAGACAATACTGAATTATGCCCCTAATATTCAGCCTTACGACAATAAGCTGATCTGAATGGTTTTACAACGGCCTTATCAGAGTCCGGAGAATGTGTGTCACATTGTCATTTGGAACATTTCACTGGAAAAAGTTCATTTCTAGCCCCACTGTTGTCCTGCACAAACTCAGAATGTTGTGCATCCTTTTCATTACAAAATGTATTGAGGGAGGGGGTATCTGGTGGATATACATTTGTGGCCACATTGTGCTTAGGTCACCTTCAGAGTATCAAACAAGACTTTTTTCTGCACATTAAATGTTCTTTTAACTCTGTGCTTCAGGATCAGTTGATTCATTCATTTCAACTCAGTCAGTGCTTCACGATCAGATGATTCATTCATTTCAAAAGCTCTACTGCATTATTTTTCCTTTCTGCTCATGTATATAAGTTCAGCATGTATGACTGTGTTTGTTCCATAGACAATTCAAGACTGTTAGTTTGTTACATAAAAACATCTGTGATGCCTCACTGGCTTATTCAGTGAAAGTGGGGAAAGCCATCGACTTAGGCTTTGATTGCATTTTTATGCTCACCTCAAAAACATAACATGTAAGACTACTTTAAAAGACTGGAGAAAAAATAAAAATAAAGAAAGGCCAATATAAACTCACAAACAACAAATTGTTCGGTGTCATTTAAGGTTGTTGTACTCATTCATTGACTGATTAATGAATCTGCAATCATAGCTCTATCCATCTTAAGTGGTCTTCTCAAATTGTTTTGCATTTAAGGAACAATTGCCAGCTCAAAAGCATCACATGGTGAAACAAAGAGTCACTAAATCAGTGTTTTCTCATCCTTTGTGTATTTTAATTAGCTCTGCATATGTGATCTTGTGTGCATATGTGATGTGTGTATCTTCATTTTAGTGCTGTAATGCAGTGTGTGTGTAGAATAATATTTCTCCTGCAGTTTTCCACTCTTCTGATATTTCAGACCTGCTCTGCAATTTTGCCTTTTTAATTAATCTTTTCCTTCTTCTAGATAATTCAACATGCATTATATATATATATATATATATATATATATATATATAATGCATGTTGAACTCTATACATGCATATATACTATATATATACTATATATACTATATATATACCTCTTCTGCTCTGTGTAAATTCTTAATTAGTTTCCAATATCAGGTACACAGCATGATGTATCAGAACTGTTGAACTGATCAGAACCAAATAAGTTCCATTACATGTACAAATCTCCCAAAATATCAGACATAATTGCACACACTTTAGGACAAAGGAAAGTTTAACCCCTCGTTTCTCCAATTTAGTGCAATAGCCTACTGCTAGTCAGAACACTTAGATGACACTATGTTCATAACCTGTAACTTAGCATACTATGACACGGCAACAATTCCACTAAAATACCAGATGTTATTTATTACTTCGGTGACAATAAAATCAAACATTGTTGAGCTCTCCGGAATAAATCAATTTTCCAAACGGATCTGATGACTAACGTTAGGCTACTGTTAACCAGCATGCTTGGTTGTTCTATTACAGCTGTTTTTCACAGCAAAAAAAGCTAAACGTGTGGAGCCTCAGGATTTGCTTAAAGTGACACTGTAGACAGTGAGGGTCATTCAAATAATTGAAATATTTAGGCTAATTTACTTGCATTTGGCGAGGCGAGTGGGTGCCTATTTTAAACCCTGTAGCATGTGACGCTATAAACACTGTCGTCGTGCTTCCGCCACTCCTTACGCCCTCCTACCAGTTCATTTTCCGAATGCAAATGAAAAACTGGTTTTGGGGGAGAGTAGTTAGTAGAATTCATTTAGATGTGCACTGTTCATATAACTAAGTTCCTGTAAGTACTTCTTGGTCCGAAAGGGACTTATGTTTCTTTATCATACAGAAAAATGTCTGGCTCAATCGCTCTCTGATAAAACAGCAATAGCTTGCTCTAGGAACAGGTCTTTGAGCCAAGTGCCCCTGAACCTCTACCTTCAGAGTGCCAAACACCATAGGCACTTCAAGGGATAGCTTATTAACTCGCTGCTGATGCCGGCCAAAGCAGTAACCTGACTACGAATAGCCCCGGGCACGGGCACAGGCGCAGGCACAGGGCATCACGCCAACTCAGATCAATACTGCGAATGCCTGGCTTCTCCAAGGTACTTAAGTGTTAAAGTGGAGATGCGCAGGTGAACGTAGCATCACTCTGATGTGCAGGTGAACGGAGCATCAATCAGATGAGCAAGTATTGGCTTTTGGGTCGTGGTGGTACTGGTAGACGGATATATTCCATTTTGAAAAGGTTAGTAGGCCTAAATATGCATTTTATCTAAAGTTTTTTAGCATTACAAGAGGGATGGTGTATGCCAAGATAGTGAAATGAGATGGAGAGAGAGAGGGAGAGAAGGAGAGAGAGAGGGATATAGAAATAGATAGAGAGAGAATGAGAGTGAGTGTCATGACAAACTGATATCACCACATAAGCTAACACTGAGTACACGTGGAACTGAGTGGACCCTTAAACAGTGAGGAAACTCCCTCGGCTGGCAAGGATTCAGACAGCTCAATTAGTACAGGAGTGCACGCGCCATGTTTCTCTAATCCGATGCATTACTGCTCACACAAATAGACCAAACACATGCACAATCTCTCTCTCTCACACACACACACACACACACACACACACACACACACACACAGGTATCCTCCTCACCCACTCCTTCTTTGCCGTGCTGTGTTTATTGATGCACACCTTGCCTCCCCCTCCCCCAAAACCCTCACAGGCATTTTAACACAGGCACTCCTAGTGCAAGTGGCGGCTGTGATCTGTTTTAATGGGGAAAGCTTTCAACCTTTTACACATTATGCTTACAGCAGCTGAATGTTTATTTGGCCCATAAATTTGTTTTGCGCAGCTGTGTACACATCCCACACTTCACAGCTGCATTCATCCTCGTTTCATTCATCTGGCGCTTCCGCTGTTCTTTTCTCAGACGTGGAGCCTCAGCTCACGCCGCAGATGCACACGTGCCTGCAATACTAACCACACCAACCACTCGGGATTACGCACCAAAAACAGGCCAGGAAAACAAGCCTCTCGGGACTAATGAACCAATCAGAAGTGAAACGGCCGAGCCACTCGGGGTTACGGACCAATGGAAAGCGATGCAGACAAACACAAAAGTGAACGGACCAATGAGAGGCAATGCGGTTGGGTTGCTCGGGATTTAAAGGACCAATAAGAAACGCGAGGCGGCCGGCCTTACCTTGCTGCAGGGGGCGAACCAGTAGCCGACGGCGAGCAGCGGGAGGCCCAGCGCCACCACCAGCACCACCAGGCACTTGACGACGATGGTCTGCTCGCGCAGGCCCGACAGGTTCTCGTACCAAATTGTCAGCAGCTGCTGCTGGCAGTTAGGATGGGCCACAAACTGCAGGAGACAGAGAGACAGACACAGGGGGTGAGGAAAGAAATGCAATAAGCACAGACAGCCATCCTGTTGTCCTCATTAATCCACTACTGTAGGCTGGGGTGGGAGATAGTGTGCAGACAAGGACACTTGAGTCGTAAGATGGTGTGGAGTGTGTGTGTGTGTGTGTGTGTGTGTGTGTGTGTGTGTGTGTGTGTGTGTGTGCGCGCGCGCGTGAGTGCGCATGTGGTGTGGTAGTGATGAAATAAAAATAAACAGCCGTGCTGTTGTCCCTGTTAATCCGTACCTATAGGTGGTGGTGGTATGTGGCGGCTCGTCGGCTGATTTGCATGTTAAGTTGATGTGGAGAGTGAGAATGAGAAGGAGCCGAGAGTAATCATATTAAATGCGGTGATCAGATCAGGGGCGAATGCATTAGGCTGGCCAGGTGAGCGGGCATACGCTGGCTAAACTAATGGAATCGTTCCATTATGCCGCCACAGGGCCCTTCCTGTTGGAGTGAAGGGACCGTGAGAATTAACGGAGAGTAATGGGCTCAGCTTATTCACAGGACTTGGATGAGGAAAACAAGGTGCACTGCAATAAGGGGGGATGCTCTCCCTGAGTAAAATGACATTGGCTTTGGCTACTGGATACTACAAGGCTTTTTACTGTTTATTCAGCTCGAACATTAAAAAACAAGCAAACCATCTCAACAACGACAAATTGTTGAGAGTATGAGAAGGCACTGAGAAGGTAAATGAGAGATGGACCAAAAGAACACAGTAGCCTGTCATGAGACAACTGAATTGAATTCAACATGTGCTCAGATGGACCATGAGGGACATGAGGTATCTGTGTCAGTGGCCAGTCGGAAAAAAGGCTCAAGGGGCCCCAGTGCTCCTGTTTGAAGTAGGCTAATTAGCAGCAGGCCTTGGGGACCAAAAGGTGTTAATTTCATGGCTGTCCTACATAGGTTGCTACGTCTCACGGATGACAAGCGGGGACCGGCAATGCGAACAGGGACGTCTAATTATCCATACAACGCAGAGGCCTTGAATTATGAGTCTGATAGAGACAGACATTATTACCAGTTACAGGAAAGGGAATAGACGTGCTTAGCATATATGTTTGAAGGTTGTGGCATCCTGACAAAACTGAGGAATGACCTGAAAATATTTTAAGGAAGTGCTAAATCCTTTCACATGGCAGACATGACAGGACATGACAAGACATTAGACAACAGCAGTTTACAGAAGCCTTAAGAAGTGCATACACCATCTCTAGAACTCTTGGGTGACACTGGTCCCATGTTAACGGCAGGTCCAAAGCTCTGTGGAGATCAGTACTCCAGGGACAAAATAGATCCAGTGCTGTCCAGACGTCACACTGGGAAAATGAACGTTATTATCCCTGGTGTTTTGTGTTATTTATAAACACTTTCATGAGATGACTGGACGCCCCAGAGCGTAATCCACTAAAGCCTTCCTGTGCGGATGATCATCACACATCATAGGCACACACAGGCAGAAGACGTGTCCACTGCCTCAGGAACGTTTGCTGGGGACACACCAGGGTTATTGTCTCTCTCTCTCTCCCTCTCTCTCTATCTCTCTGTGTCTATCTCTCTCTATATATCCCTCTCTCTCCTCTCCCCCTCGCCATCATTGTGGGTATGTGTGTGTGTGTGTCTGTGTGTGTTCATGTGCATGTGTGTATTTATGAGTGTGTGTTTGTGCAAATCTAACCTCCCCCGGGCCGGCTCTATCTTTCCATCTACTGAGAGACATCCATTAGAGTTACTTTTCGCCACATCACACTGACAGCTCCCCAAAGTGCTTAACAATAGCACCGCATCAGAAAATCACACAAGCCAATTTCACCACACTGAGAAGTCCCACACGTAGAGGCTGCATGCATCCCAATTGCAAGTCCATTCTGTAGAACTTTAATGGGGAACTGCTTTTTTTTCACAAAGCACACTGAAATCCCACAGGGGCGAAAGCAGGTTGATGTGTGATCTGGGCTACATTTAGATGAAATAGCTATGAGCTAGCTTCGTCAATTCTGAGTTAGGCTCCTGAGTTCCCTTTAAAGATTCATACAGCTGCTGTAGAAAATGAGAAAATTATTCTTTAATTCATTCACAAAATTATTTTTTTTTATTACACACCTTTTGCCTAAACGTAGCCCTCATGGAAATGAGACTCAGGTGTGCTTGACTGTGCTTTAAGACCACCACTAGATTGTTCTTTTTTTGTAAGCACATCCATCTGCGGAGACGTGATATACTCATTTTGGATGCAGTCCCCATGATGACTGAGCATCCCCCCTGTGTGTATGTGTGTGTGTGTGTGTGTGTGTGTGTGTGTGTGTGTGTGTGTGTGTGTGTGTGTGTGTGTGTGTGTGTGTTTGTGTGTGTGTGTGTGTGTGTGTGTGCAGAGCACGTTTGAAAATAAATGCAGTAGCAGATTAGGGTGGGGGTGGGATACTTAATGCTGGTGTGTGCGTGCGTGTGTGCGTGTGTGTGTGTGTGCGTGCGTGTTTGCCTCTGTGTGTTTGTGTGTGTGTGTGTGTGTGTGTGTGTGTGTGTGTGCGCATGTGTGTGTGTGGGTGCGTGCGTTTCTGTGTGTGTGTGTGTGTGTGCGTGTGTGTGTGTGCGTGCGTTTCTGTGCGTGCGTGTGTCTGTGTGTGCGTGTGAGTGTGTGTGTCCAGGGCTCATAGTTTCACTCCATGTGCTACTCGTTAGAGTATGAAGGGTGGCTGCAGGAGCCAGCCCCACTGCTGATGAAGCAGAAAGCCTCAGAGGCTCCGCCACACAGCCAGCACCCCCGCAGCACACACACAAAGGGCTCGCACTGCAGCCACGGGCTACCAGAGGGCTCCATCAATACACCACACACAGGGACTTCATATATAATGGCTGGTTACGGGGGTGTGGGTGGCGAGAGTGCCCTACTCACTCAGGTCCTGTGTGGACTCTGCAGGTACATTTGCTGGGACTGTAAAATATCTGTAGATGCAATTTATCATGGTTAAAAAATATTTCTACAAAAACTTGCCGTACATAGGAGGTATATATCATTGTATATAGTGTGTGTGTGTGTGTGTGTGTGTGTGTTTCCCAGGAATCAAATATCAGATATGTGTAGCACCTTGCAAAACCATCTGATTGAAATTAATTTAGTTTCAAGCACTGAGTTGTATGCACTTCACTTCCACATCAAAAACTGTTCAGGATATGTGGAGTTGGTGCACCTGAATACTGGCCTAGCAGGTGCATCAGTGTGGCAGTGTGTTTCTGCCTGAATCAATTAGCATAATGTTCCCACTCACTTCCTGGATCATGTCTTTCATGTCACACAACAACCCCCCGTCCTCACAACTACAGTAGAGTCAGGCCACGGAGGGACACAGGAAATCCATTTTTAAATTGCACTTTACGACAAGTGCTTTACATCAGCATATGTCAGGTCATTTTAACCTTTTATCATCTGCATTTTTGCTGTTAGCTTGATTAACATTGTGTTGCCTAATAACCTTGGGTTGCCTGAATCTGTGTGAGTGAGTGAGTGAATGAGTGAGGGACTGACTGAGCAGAAATCACTCTGCCTGAATGAGTAGAGAGGGGTGAGGAAACTACTGTTGGACACACTGTACACATGCCTGACTACATAACATGGACAATGGGTCTTGTTTCTTTTGAAGGTGCTGTCCATGATTGCAACCTGGTTCATCTTTCAAGTTCAGTGAAGTGCTTCTCACAATTCTGTAGCTGTTCTTTCTGTGTGCATGCTCAGGGAGATTCCTATGTCTGTCTGTGCGCAGTGCTCTGTAAATGGGCAGCAGACAAAGTGTCTTGGACAGAGCCAAACACATGTCCTGTCCATCAACAGCTTGCTTCAACAGCACAGCAGAGAGGCATCTAAGATCTGTAATTGGATGGTGAGCTAAAATCTTTTGCCAGAATCACAGACCATACAGTACCGTCAGGCACGCAGTAATGGTCTGTGTTGTCCAGAACACATGTAGCAAATTGCAACGAATCACTCAAACACACACTCTCCAATCACTTAACAAATAGCTCGGTGTTCCCCAGTATTGAGAGAGCAACTTAAATCTTCTCAGAAATATCATCAGAAATATCATCTCGGGAGTTTAATCTTTTCTACCGAGGCGCGAGGCGGAGCGTGAGAGGGTTTCTCAGCACCGACAGCAAGCGGCCGGCCACTCGGGAGCACTTGCCTTCTTGACCTCGTACTTGATGGCCAGCTTCACGCGGCTGAGGAGCGTGCGGTGCTTCTGCCCCTCCTCCAGCTCGGCGCTGATGTCGCCGTTCAGGATGGCCTCCACTTCCTCCGTGTCTCGGCACAGGTCCAGGACGCCCACTACAAAGTCCTTGCACTGCATGGACAGCTTCCGATAGTCATTCTGCAGGGGAGAGAAACACATCAACAATACACAATTGATTACAACCTCTGGAAAAAAGACCGATTAAAATGACAAAGAAGCACAGGGTTAGGCTGATGACTGCTATTGTATGAACAATGAAACTCATTTTCTTGCTACTAGTTTAACTAAAAAGGAGACTCAGCCTGACGTATGAGCAGCTCCATGGCCCACGTTCGACTGCGGCCTTTGAAGATAAAACTCACAGACAGTTCTGTGGAAATCCACTAAACCCCATTTATGTTGGGAAATGCACGTTGGTCTGTATGTTTACCAAAATTAATTAAAAACTCCACGAGTCAGCGCCTGAGCTTTGAAGATGCTGCACTGCAGTAATTTCCACCTTATAAACAGCCAACTTAAAAAATGGCCAAGCGCCGTCACAGTCGAAGAGAAGCGTAATTACTCTTCCAGACAGATAGCGCTATCAATGCAACGTATGTAAATAAGGGCACATTCACTAACTTCAGCAATTAAGAAGGACACCTTCTCCATGCAGGTATATGGCTCACTATGGCATTGCCTAACTGAACTGAATTAAGTAAATGGTTAACAAATAGTTTTAAGACAGTACATTTAATGTTTATAGTTTAAGCCTTTGGCACACACTTTTTTTTTAAGTATATTTTTTTGGCCTTTAATGATAGTGACAGTGGAGAGTGACAGGAAGCGAATGGGAGAGAGAGCAGGGGTGGGATCTGGAAAGGACCACGGGGCGGGAATCGAACCCGGGTCGCCGGCGTACAATGCAGGTGCCCCAGCCAGTTGCGCCACAGCTGGGGCCATTTTGGCACACACTTTTGTCCAATAGGGACTTGTTGAGAAAAATCAGGGACTGGCATGAAGCAACAGAATGGACAAAAAGAAGTGAAAGAAAAGTGAGCCTCAAGACTGTTTAAATCAGCATTATCTAACAGTGCAGTAGATTAAACCGTTCTCCCCTGTGCAACCTTATATGCTGCTGAGTCTGTACCAAACCTCTCAGCTCCCACAGAAGGTCACAACACCCATTAGACGCTGAGACAGAGGAGTTCAGGCGTTTAGTCAGCGACAATTCATCAGAGATCTGGCGAGGAAAAATATGACCACGCCACCTCATGCAATACAGCCTTCACGTGAACATGAAGATCGCTCTCTTAGATTTTTCCAGGACTCAGTTTTGTGGTCTGTGAAACGCTACTGGGTAGAACCATTAAGCATGTCTATTTCAATTATGTCATTGGCCAACAGAGGGAAAATATTATTTGGCAACAGCTGATAACCTTCATTGACTTTGAAAAGATTAAGACAGATGAAATAGACCACGGTGTCTGGGGTATTTTTTTTTACAGATATAAACATTTAGCAGAAATAGCCAACTGGCATAACCAAAGCAGAGCACAGGTCCAGCGACACAACAGTGATTTACGACACCATTACACTGTGAGGACCTCTGCATCTCCAGTTAGCCATAAATCTAGAGTCATGCTCTGACAGTGCTTATTGAAATGCATTTCGTTTTTCACAACAATGGTTCCACTGGACTTAAACAATGAGAAACACACTAGAAGGACAAGAGCAGGTGCAGATAATCCTCAGAAGTAACAACAACAACAACAACAACAACAACAACGACAACACAAAAAACAATAGCAGTGACAGTGACAAGTCAAAATGCCCATTTACTGTATATGTGAGATAATATCTTTAAATGTTCATCTTGGTGGCCCTAAATTAAGCAGTGACAACCGTATGATTCCCCACATGGCAGAGATTCTTAAAGACACGGCAACATTGACCTTGGAGTGAAAAGATAATTAACAAGTATTGCGCATAAGAGGCACATTCTAGTCAACATGAATGAATTTATGGAGGTAGGCATATTTACCAGGGAGAAGCAATTGTGCTGCGTAGTCTCTTTTTTATGGCTCTTTTTATCCTGGTGGCAGCAACGGCACACAGACACACATGTAAACACACATATAGGGTAGATTCCACATGAGATAAAAACAGAGTTTAAATCAAGAACAGAAAAGAAAAAAATAAATAAACCGCTAAGCCACTCTCAGATATAAGCAACCATCAAAGATGCCTGATACTTCAGGGAATGCATATGATATTCAGTCATGCTGTGCACAAAAATAACTCAAAAGTAATCCATGAGCAAAATAATGTAATATATCGAAACAAATGAATGTGTGGTGATCAAAATAAGCAGAAAAAATTACATAAGGCCAGCCATAGTCAAAGTAGCAGCAGCAGCAGCTTATAAAATGTCGCTAGCACTTCATATTACAGTGCCATAGTTACGATGCAATGACATGTTTATGTACAGCATCACTCGCTGAGTACCAGTGTGTTACAGTAAATAGATCTTCACACAAATACCAAAGAGTTACAGGAAACTGATCTAATTACATATGAGAGTTTGGTTCCAATGCTATATCCTCCATTTTAATGCATTTTCATTTTTTTTTTTTTTCATTTTCCAGGTAATTTCAGTGGAACAGTAATTGTGTTATTGTTATTTGATTTATCTTCACTCAATCAAAACAACACAACTGCAATTACTGATATTACCTGAAGTACACAATTAAATAACAAGATTTATTAATGTTTTCAAAAATGGAGATATGACCTTTTGGAAACAAATTCTTCATATTCCTAACCCAAACCTAAGGACCCTTCAGGATTACAAAGTACCAATGTGCTGTTGCTCATGACCTGCTCATCACCCAATCAACATACAGCGATATGTATGGTTTAATTACACTATGACCATGGCACTGTCATGAGAAGTGACCTCAGTGTCCTACCTTAAACTCCTTCTCGATGTTGGCTAGCTTGGACAGTTCGTTGCTGAGCTCGAGCGCGGTGAGCACGGGGTCCTCGCTGGAGAGCGAGAGGTACGCGGGGCTGGCCAGTCCGCGGTAGGCGTTGATGCGCGAGCGCGAGTGGCTAAACGCGTCCTTGCGCTGCTTCTCCATGCAGTCGTTGCACTTGCAGAAGTAGTCGTGCGGGCGCTCGATGCGCGCGCCCTTCAGCAGCAGCATGTGCACCACCTCGTACTTGGTGCAGTGCGCCGCCAGGATGATGGGCGTGATATCCGGCGAGAAGCGCGTGCCGTCCTCGTCGTACGAGTAGAAGTCGTCGTCCAGCAGCTCGCACGGGCTCTGTGTCAGCCGCTCGCCGCTCAAGAACGACGGGTGAGCCAAGATGGCCTCCACAATGCGCACGTAGCCCTTGCTGATGGCCAGCAGCAGGGCGTCGCCAATGCGTGCCAGGTTGTCCCTCCGCAGGAGAAGCTCCGTGACCTCCAGGTGCTCGTTACCCACGGCGAGTTGCAGGCCGTTCTGGCCCATGTAGTCCACGCAGTTGACGTTGAGCGTCTCTGACTCCTCGAGCATCTTGCGCACCACAGGGATGTTGCCGTACTCGGCGGCGTCCAGGAAGCGCTCCTCCTCCGAGGTCAGGCTCGTGCCGCGGGCGTTGAACATGAAGGCCGGCCCGCGTATAGCCTGCCGTCGGCCCTTATCCCGCTGCATGGTCATCCTCTGGTGGCTGAGGCTGTCCACCGTCTTCCTGTCGAAGGGAAGACAGGACAGAGAGAGAGGACAGAGGAGGATGAGAAGACAGAAGACAGAAAGGGGACAATAGAGGAACAGAAAGAAAGAGGGAGAGAGGGTGAGAGAAAGAGAGAGAGAGAGAGAGAGAGAGAGAGAGAGAGAGAGAGAGATTTACAGCCAGAACAACAACACTTGTAATGTTTGCTAAAGCTGCCTTGAGTCTTCTGATTCCTCAGAGTGCCAGCAACTTCCTGTTGGCTCGGCTGCGTCTCCTTTGGCTCAGCAGTCTGCTCTTGACACGTGTCCAACCGGTGGTGAAGCGGCAGCGCCGAGGCGCGCCTCTACTCGGCAGCAGCTGTCCCAGTCACCATGTCGCCGCGGGAGATGCCCCGAGAGGAGAGGGCAGAGCGGGACGAGTGAGACGGCACCCCGTCGGAGGCGAGAGCTCCACCGCTCTCTAAGAGCGTTTTAATGAAACGCAACAGATGCCCAGGCCAGGCCACAGGTGGCTACCTCACGACCACGCTCCCACACGCAGGCACACCGGCATAATTAATGGACCTACATGACTGCTTTCTATAAGCATGTAAAACATAACTATTGAGCCACTCTAAAATTAAATGAAAGGGTATTTAGAAAATGCACATTGCCATGGTACAAGGTACACTGATCAACTACAGTATATCAGTTACACTGAAAAAATATAAACCATTGGATTTACTTAATTTGAATATACACATAAATGACATGTCTATAATTAATGCAGCATTTCAATTTCAGTTTACAAAATTAATATATGCCGTGATGACCGAATTTGAACAATTTGAGCTAATTCGATTGAAATTGTTTAAATTCAGTTTACATGAAATATACTGTACACACCATTTTGACAGCATTGTGTTATACAGGTTGAGGTATGTACAGAGAATAGGCATGTAGATGCTACAATTCATATTACAGCATCAATGTTGAGAAGATAAATAGCAACATTTTTAGATGAAACAATGAATCATTTTGAATAAGTTGTGCCACAATATTCAGAAGCATTCATTGCAGTTAGATACATGTAATATGAATCTACTGATATTTTGCATGCTTAATACACAACGCACACATTGTGGTAACAAAGCATGGCTCATCTCGCTCTATAGTGTTTTATGCCCCCAATGTCGTCTCTAATCCTAACCTTAATCAATGGCTAACCCTAGTGCCTTCCAGGCAGCGCTGCCTTGAAGACAACGTTGGGGGCATAAAACACCAAGAAACGCTAATCTCTAAGCATAACATAAGATACAACCCAAGCTCCAAAACTCTACTGGTCTTTTTCTATAACTAACATAAAAAAAAAACCTATGTGAAAACTTTTGCCAACATGGATCTCATGGGCTTATGGGAACAAGGGCATTCATTTGCCTTCCTGGTTCCGAAATGACATAGATGCTTCACATTCATCTAATATGGTTCTGTAAATTCATTGTTGTGGAAAAATATATTAGCTCAACCTAATTACATCCTAACATTTTTTTTACAGTGTATATACACTTTGCTTACGTGATTCAATTAGATAAATGGAACGCTCAATTGAAATTACTATTTAAACATAATAATGTTGTGTGTCATTCAGAACTAGACTGGTTTATGTAATTGTAATATAAATGTAATGTGGTTTGATAAATTAGACAGCCCTGACGTTCCCTTTTTACAGTGTGCACACTGCTAAAAATGTATCCACTTTATTTGGAACCTTCATTTCACAGATGGGTGGAAGAGACGTGCCACTGCATTCTGAATCATCTGTAATGGTCTCAAAACACAAGCAGGTAGGCCAGCTAACAATGCATTGCAATAGTTTGGAAAAAACAATGGCCTTCACAAGAAGTTGTGTACCATACGGTATTATGTAAGGTCCGATCTTATAAGTATTGTTTATGATAAACCAATATGACTTTGTGACTAAAACTACATGCTACATTAATTTAATACAAAGCTGAATTAAAAGCATATACGCATGCCTCAAGACCACTTCAGTCACGTGGGAGAGACTTGTCTGTAGGCCATATTATGGGAAGATATAAGCTAAGCCCGACTGTTTCTTTTATAGGCCTTGGCACCATTATCAGCCATTGGAAACAGCAACCAGTCCATGTGGTGTATCACCAGGCCAAGAGCAATAATGATTCTATTAACTCTACCTGATCTCAGTAAACGCCGATAAACAACATTCGAAGGTCTCCATGAGACATCAAGGCTCAATGGCTTTTTCTAAACGTAATACAAGGAACATATAGACCCTTTCAAGAGAGTTCAGCATCATAGTTGGCCCCACAAGACTTCCTTTTTAACATTCCATATGTTATCTTAATGCAGAGAAAGTAGATTGGGACCCAAATAGAACGTTCAAGCATTGTTTTTGTTTTTATTGTTGAAAGGGTCTATATATTGGGAATGTGTTGCAATGTGAGGGGCAACTGAATTGATTTACCGCCACAGGCACCAAACCACAGAGGGGGAGGATCCTTGAGAGTTGCTCTTGAGAACAGAAAATTAATTTCACCGGGACAGACTGAGAAGTCTCGAAGGCTTACGACCCAAATGAATTCACAGGGAGCCAAAGCCGTGGAAGGGATTTTTTCCCTCTCAGATGGAGACTGGATGTGCTTCTACAGCGAGAGAGTCACCAGATCAATTTGGACGTGTCTTTCCATTCCGTTGCAACAGCAATGACTGCTTTGCCACAATTACACGCATGACCCTGCCCAGGAATGAATTCTACGGAACACACTTCAAATAGACGGACAAACTGTTTAGGATTATTTTCAGGATAGATTTCTTCTTTAGGTTCTTTGTTCAGTAGATATTGTGGATAAAGAATTATATAACTCCCTGTTCAGGATTTAATCTGATATTTCATCAAATTTAACCAACACGATGATACAATAGCATGATGTACTTGTACAACATCAAACATAAAACAGGTGAGAAGGTCACTGTAGCAAAGGGGAAGAGCATTCACCCCATCCGCCTCCATTCACCCCATACCGTACACACATGCATGCATACATAATATATACATGAATACATACCTACCTACATACATACATACATACACTACAAACATGCATGATCCATAAATTGCATTGTAAAGTAACCTGACATCATCCGTCATTCCTGAGAGCATACCAAGACAATAGAAGTCCTTACGGATGGAGAATAATCGTCTAGATCAGTCTGCCAGCCGGTGCCTTTTAACTAATTAATTTACTAATGGCAAAACCTCTTTAATGACCAGACCATAAATGTTCTAAGGTTTTATGAATTATGAATACTACTTTTAATTACTTTTTTTCGTTCCATCAGCAGGCATGTACTGTGATGGAATGCATTTCAAGATCTGACACCAAAAGCATATCGCTCAGCACATACAGTAACCTATATGAACAGCAATGGGACACAACTTTGTTGGAAAAGGGCACTGTAAATGGCATGCTGTAAATAGATCTTTTGTATTGAGAAGTGGTTTTAGGAGATACGCTCTTGAAATTTGCACTGCAGGTCAGTCTGGAAAGGACGCCATTGACACCCATTTCCAATGTTCCAAAAACCCGGGCACCAATCACAATATCTTGCGGCATTGAGTGGGTTTTATGTGATGACAGATAGAGCAGTATATTCAACACAACCAATGGCTGCGCTGATAGCACCAGGGTTAACAGATATGGACATGTATTTTCTTTGGAATTGAATAAACTACTGCATTTAAAACCTTAATTTACAAGAAAGATTTGATTGCTGTACTTTTGAAACAATTTGGTAACAATACACCAATTTAATTTTCATTTCACTGCTGGTTATGCCCCTGGAAGTCAATGAAGCCTTTTCAGACCCACTTTCAATCTCAACTGAGATTTGAGAAGCAATCTGGCTAGGGGAAAATGGCTCCAAAGAGAATCCTCTGAAGGGAAAACCTTTTTCAATTTTTCTTTGTGCTAAGTAAAAAACGTTCACAGATTCACATCAGATGCTGCACATAAATATGTGACTACTGTATCTGACTGTATAAAGTCTGTCTGACTCTTTCACATTTTTTCGTTATCAAACGTCGGGCGCATGGCACAACAAGGCGTTCCTATAATTCTTAATCAGTCATGGGTGTGTTTTGGGCGTAACATCATTTAAACCAATGAGAATGACATCTGTCATTCCCTTTAACAGCAAGCAGTGCAACTTCAAACAGCGCATCAGCATTTTAATAGTCAGCGGCGCATTTGAAGGAATCTGCTTGCTTGAGACCGTATGGAACAGTTATTCCACTAAACCATGCTTTACTAAAACCTAGCAGAGTATAGCCCGCCGTGAAGTATAGCTTCACCGTGGTGTCAGTCAACGACAAAACAGTTATACACAGTTAAGTGTCACACCCTTTGGTGCATTGCTCAGACGTGCAAGCAGGGTTTCCGTTGTCCGGTAATTCCGGGACATTGGCCGGAAAAAAATGAAATGTCCGACAAAATTAAATCTCTCCGGTCAAATTGTCCGATTGAAATTGGCTAATACCATCCCCTCTAACGCAATCTGAATTTGAGAATAAGCCTAAATGTAAGCCTATATTAAAGCAATACGTCCTCTGGCTATGATTTTAAATGTACCGTTTGAAAGTTATTAAACAACACGCATAGCCTATGCTGCATTTCAAATAAGAAGCGCACGCTTAAAACGTCCATGTTAAACAACAAGCAAATGAGTGAGGCGGTTCAAACATGGCCAGGCCCAGGCAGACTAGCCTTAAAAGTTTTTTCAGAGGCCAGACGCGATGGATGATGACAAATTGGTAACGTCTGAAGCCTTAAATAACACCACCACCAGATAAAAAGCAGAAGTGTCTGGCGTGCATGATTCGTGCGGAATCATGACGTTGGAAGTGGAGTTGCGGGGTTGCGCCGCTCCAAGACACTGTCATTCTCCGTGTCCACTGGACATGCAACTAGCCTGGCTAGCGCCACCACTTCTCAATGAGACGTGGTCTGGGAACCAAACGTTCATTTTCTCGTATTTGAAAAAAATGCCCAGATCCGTTTATTGGGTTGATGTCTATCAAATGCGTCTGTGCATAGCTCATCATCATCTTGCTTTCCCCCCTGTTCTGTGATTGGTTCCCTATCTCAGGCGAAAATTTGCTTCATGGTCTCCAGGCTGCCTTAGCAGCGTGAATCAAATCGCGTGCAAGGCAGCATGGGAACACCCAGGCTAACATGCAACTGTGTTCTGTACCCAAAGCATAGAGTAGGCCTATGCTTTCTCTGTTTATAATTTGCAGGGTTAGGCCTCCTCGACGAGGAGATTGCTGGTCCGTGGATCATTTCCGGCACAATTAAACGGTATCATTGAACCGCGGACCGAAAGAAAAAGAAACTAAACATTTCCCAGAATAGGAAACATTTCTTAATTTATTGTTATCAAATAAAGAGGCATAGCCTTAGGGGGTAGTGGTGTGAGCGCTCATTCTTGTGTGTGCGCATCTGTGCAAGTTAAACAGTGGAACCACTGGAGATAACGTGGGTAGCAGCAACAAACAACGTAGCCTTTTTAAAACAATGAACGAAGCGGACTCTTGCTGTCTATGAAAACAAGCCTACATACTGGCTAGATCTTGTTAGGCATGTTTACGTAAGTTAGGCTAATGAACATGTTGCATTCTATTCAGCCTGATGTTATTTTTTATAACAGTTTATAGCAGTTTATAACAGTTTATAGCAGTTTTTTGTCTCCAGTTTTCCTCAACTTGACTAATTAAGAAGCGATAATAGGATATTTGACCGGCATATCATCAAAATGTCCGGAAAACGAAACCTCACCGGCACCATTTTTTTCTAGCGGAAACTCTGCGTGCAAGATAAGAATAAACTTTGCGCTGGGATAATAATCTGCTTTCTGACAGGTTTTGTATCACCAAAATAGGCACCTGAATGAGTTCTTGGTGTGTAATTAGAGGATATGTATTAATAAGAAAATGCATTTTATTACCTGTGTGATTTTGTGCAAATATTTTGTCTGAAAATGCGGAACTGGTGTGAAAGGGCCTTAACTCTGCATCATGCAAATGTTTTAGTTTGGCCTTGTTGAATATTTGTGGTTTTATTGTTACTGCCTTTTTGTTTCAGCCACAGAAAAAAAACAACGTCAATGTTAAAGGAAGATAACTTTGATGTTAAAGACTTCAAGTATTCAGAAGCATTTATTGAGGTTGGAAACATGTGCCATTGAACCACTGCAGTGTTTCCCATACATTCACTTATTTGTGGCGGCCCACCACAATATCAACATTGACCACAACACAATGATTTTCCAAATTGTACTAAATTGTGCTTAAATCTGGTTAGCGCCATAACCACGCTGCGCTAATTTGCTAAAAACTGTTGCATTCAAATTAATTATGCAAACCTACCACCACAAATAGAATTCAATTCTGTGGGAAACACTGCACTGATACTTTGCATGCTTAATATCTAACGTGTGTCAAACCCTCTTTTCTTTTTTGTCCCATTATATATGCTTACCTGACGTGATTCAGTAATCATAAGTGTTTTGTCAGGAGGAGTTGGGCTCAAACCTGCTACCTTCCATTTCCTGGACGACTCCTCTACCGCCTGAGCCACTAAGGCCCACTGCTGATATATATTTCTAGCCCAATTGTTCAAGTTCATGATAGTATAGGCCTACTTTAAGTATATCCTCAGTAAAATATAAGTTTACCGGAAGGGTAATAATAGAATCAGCTAAGTGAATAAAATTAAATGAAATGACACTCTGTCATGCAGCCTCACAAAGATCAGTCTCTGGCTACAAGTACAAGTAAATATGCTTAGACTTTTCCAATAAGTATATTAAGTATATATATTTAAGTATAAGTACTAAGTATAGGCTAGATATACTTAAACCTTTATGCATACTTATCAGTATAAGTCAAGTATAATTCAATTTAGTGTATCTCTAATCAGTGCACAAAAAGTAAGGTATGTTTAGTTCAAAATAAGTAGAACAACAGTACACTTCCATAAACTTCTTTTTGCTAATAAATAAAATTAGCATTCATTTCTGCAGGTCAGTATTAACACATTGTATACGGGCATTGTGTGCCATACAAATTAGAGATCATACTGTGTAGTGTTTCAAGTTTGCTTTCCTGAGTCACAGTCACCATCTTATTCACACAGTAGTGTGCATCACATTCAGTGATTTCTCTAAGGATGCAGGCTTGCTGCAGTTAAATTACTGCATGCATTGGCCTTATCATGGTCTGATGACAGGCCAAAGCCTTATTTGAACGTAAGGTAGTTCCTGAGACTCTAGCCAACAGGATGAGTAATGAAGTAATCTACCACTTAGTCTTCACATCACAGACAAAACGGCACAAAAAGATAAAATCGAATGGTTCGAATCCTGAATAAAGAATTATGCTCAAAAAAGTTCCATCATCATGGTATGATTCATGGGAGAAATACGTATTAAGCTGCGTCCTTGAGATAAGTCCTTTGGTGAAGTAGCAATGCTTTCCTGTGGTTTCAACCACAGATTAATAGATTTGGTGCTAACCATGTTTTATATTCTCTCAAGTGATTGATGTGTTTTGCTGCTAACAATGTTACTATTTGCTGCTATCTTCTACAAGACAGAGTATCCACAGATGAACCTCTCAGTGAGCGCAGCACCTGCATACTTTTCTTGAGGCCTCCACACATAGGCACCGACATGAGTGTGGCGCACGTCGTTTTCAAAGATCAGTGGCATTAGATGCCAAAGTTCGGCCCACTGCTTTTGCCACTGCTGTGTAGATTATGATTCAGTTCTATTTTTTTCTTTGAAGGAGCCGCTCAATAAAATCCATTTTTTTTTATCAAATGCTTGTCAGTTGAAAAATGTGGCGATGGTGTGCGTGGGCAAGCGTCAAAAAGTGTCTGCAATGCGCTTGAAGAGATGTAGAAGCCACTGGGCTCACTTTAGGCACATTCGGTCTGAGTCAAAGATACATTTTAAAAGCCTCTAAGCAAAATTGGGGCAGATCAATATTAAAGACGTCTGTCTCTTGGGAAATTTCTTGATGGATTCCCATTTCATAAATGAAAGACCTTACAGGAGCTTCAGCTCACACATTCTGTCAAACTTTTTACATTTTGTAAAAAAAATACTTTTAATCTCTGTTGATGAACACAGCGTCTCTCTCCATTGCCTTATTATGTCACTAACTGAACTGCAAGAGCAACACTACTGCCCTGAAGCATAACGCAGAGTCAGAGACATACTGTATGTAACCTCCTGCATAATAATGCCCTTTATCCACACACAGCAATCTGTGAGTTTTAAGGCGCATGATGATAGTGCTACCAGTCCAGACTGACCACCTCCTCCTCCACCACCACAACCAGATTGGATCCCCCAGGTTACTGAAAACAGTTGGAATGACGTCTGGGCCTGGCATCATTAGCCACCCCCAGCAACAAGGTGTAATTGGATTTACGACTGCTGTCATGGCCCTCCTACACAGCTCCGGGCTGCTGGCTCCAAAGGCAGCCGGGCCTGGGGGGAACCTGGGCCAGCTCTGGCCCGCCTCTGGCTCAGTGGCAGCCTCCTGCTGTGGGGGTGGGAAATATGCATTTCTGGTGACAAGCTGCTAGCAGCACGCAAGTTGTTGTTCAACATCCTGTCAAATGACTAAGTTGTTGCTAATTTCCTAGACAGCCTATTCATCCGTACTGAAAGGATGGATACTTCAATGCCATTCAAGCAATCGGATTTCCAAACTTTTCAAAAGTCCCAACTGGACAACTGGTCCTTTTGAATAAATATATAGGCATAAGTATATATACTCTTTTGATCCTGTGAGGGAAATTTGGTCTCTGCATTTATCCCAATCCGTGAATTAGTGAAACACACACAGAACACAGTGTACACACAGTGAGGTGAAGCACACACTAACCCGGAGCAGTGAGCTGCCTGCTACAGCAGCGCTCAGGGAGCAGTGAGGGGTTAGGTGCCTTGCTCATGCTCACTTCAGCCGTGGATGTAGGCATGGGAGAGCAGTGCTCAACCACTTCCCCCACCCACATTTTTCTTACTGGGTCAGGGATCGAACCGGCAACCCTTCGGTTACAAGCCCGAAGCCCTAACCTGTAGGCCATGACTGACCCTAAATGGCACCCTCTTAGGCAACCACAATTGAACTATAATTGCTTTGTGATATTTGACATCACATGTAGGCTTTTTCTAATTCGCCCATGTTTTAGTGGCTATTTCTGAGTTCAAGATTTTCATATGAAGGAGGTGACAACCATGCCTCATGTTCATGATGGTTATTTGGTTATGCACAACCTCTCCTAATTTATCAAAACCAAGGCAAAAGTGGTTTCCATTCTATGTCTCTTTTAATGATTCAGTTTCATCCAAATATGAATTCATCCAAATTTACCTGTGATAATTTGTGAAAAGGCTGAGTCTAAGGAAGCCATGGGTTTTCTAGCTCTATGGGTTTTCTAGCTCCATGGGTTTCCTAGCTTTTCTTTATTCCCTTCTGCATGGGAGTCTATGGGTAAAAGGTTGAGATCTGAAGACAGTTGCCTGATTCTTTTCACTAAATGTCAGGTCTGCCATTCAACACTAGTGGCACCAACAGGTTGAAATTGGATTTGTGTTAATGCATGCGCCTAGCCTGGTTAGCATGCAGACCTTGGGTCTGGAAAAGGTTAATTGACTTAGGAATTCCAGCAGGGATGTATAACTAGTAGTGAAATTAAACTTAAATTGGTGCATTAAATTCTTACCAAATCGCTTCAGAAGTCTAATAATCTCATAAACGAAGGTTTTAAATGCAGTTGTTTACTCAATTTGAAAGAAATACATGCCGGATTAGGTATCGATGCCGGATTAGGTATGCGTGCCCGTATTTTAGGGACATTTGAAATGGGCTTCAATGGCCTCTTGGCCAGACGGACCTGCACAGCAAATCCCAAATTCAGGTTCATATGGGTATTCCTAGGCTAGCATGCGCCTGAACTGTATGGTTTTTGAAACTTTTGAAATACCATGGTCATTACAGACAATTGAATTTAGCAACGGAGCTACCAAACAGACAATAATGCCATACCTATCTCAGCAATGTTTTGATATATGAAAGCAAAGTTGCACCCATTGTCCGGACACTCCGACAATTTGGCATCTTTTGAACTTATATTAGTGTAATTCATATAGCGGTCATACTGGATTTTATCAATGAAGATCAAGGGCCTCAATTTTCCTTTTTCCAATATCCATCAAATTTGCTCCAGAAGATATTCAAACCAAAGTTGGCTTTTTGATTTTTGTGTGTTCTAAATTAGTTGTGAAGCCACCAAACAGGAAGTGAGCTCCTATCTTGGGCAATCTTTGGTCATCTGCAACAAAACTTTGTTATGTGCTTGATTATTATGACATCAAGTGTCCCTTCTATGTACTGTATAACCTAGCCTACTGTCATACTGTACTTTTCTACATCATGTACACCTCGCTTAATACATTTGTGTGCACGTTGAGCCTGGTGTATGCCCTTACAAAATGCCATTCATTATCTACAAAGCATTTATTGTTGTTTCTCACCCTTGCAACAAGCATAATTGCATGTGTATAAACATCCAATTACACAGTAGGCCTACCTGACTTGATTTGACTGGTCGGCTGAGGGACAAATGGATGTGTGCGCTTTCTGTTCTTTAAACTGACTTTTTAATCACCCACGCTTGATGCCATTGATTACTGCTGTGAAATTGTATGTCAGTTTGCAATATAGTCAACGCTACGGATAGTTTAGGAATTAGCTGATGCACAAGATAGTTTCAGTGGAATGATGGGATGCTGCTCGTCTTCGCAGGTTGTTGATTCATTCGCCTATAGGCCTACTCCACCAACGCGACAACGCAGTTATTAATCCAGGAGGTCGTTTAGAATAAAACATCAATTTCATTTTAACAACGATGTTTTTAAAGAAGATTAAAGAAGATTTCTTGTATAGATTAGTAGACAAATATGCCTTTCAGAGAGCAATACATTGTTTTCTTAATCAAGAATACAAATCACATCTTCCAAGTAAACGCTACACCGTAAATAGCGAATCATAGTTTCGTCCACTAGATGGTACTGCCGCGATGCTGTACAGGAAACTATTGCCTAGTACTTGCCTAGATATTTTCAGAACCTTGCACCTTTTGTCTTATAAAGTTGTATTCACTGTCAAATTAACCATAATGTCAACCTAAATCAAATGCACGTGGCGAATCAACACGCTGAAACAAGACCTATCCTTAAAAAAAAGCAAAAGAAAAATATCTGGATTTTATTTTAAAACTTCCTCAAACATGTTAACATGACGCTAATTTTATCGACATATGCAGCAGCTCTATATTATCATAGCTTTACTCGTTCTGCAATGAGGTGAATTCATGCAAACACTCACATATTATATCGGTAGTATCCTGAGCAATCTCTAAAGGTCTTCACGGATTTCACGTAATGTGCATCCACACCGCCGTTCTCCTTTTTCCAGCACTGCTCATCTTCGTCTTCGGAGAACGAGACCCGCTTACTATACTTTCTCTCTTTCGTGGACATACAGACAGATGCTCTCCCTCGCCCTTTGCGCTGGCGACCAGGTGCGGCACGACTCTGAGCCCAGCCAAGAAGCCGACCGTGGAGCGCCTGACTCTCACCAATCCGAGTTGGAGCTCCTCGCTGCACAGTAGTTTGCACGGGTGACCAGCGGGAGGTGTGTGTGTGTGTGTGTGTGGGAGGGGGGGACTTACCCCTACCCATCTTCCTCGAGAGAGATTCATAAAACCACAGGGACCATCATCACTCTCTCATTCTCACCGCTGCTGATGGAGGCAGCCAGCAGGACTCTCTCTCACTCTCTCCTTTTTATGCATTTTATGTAGATTTTATATAGAACAGTTTCCCCTTACTAGTCTCTCTCTCTCTGTCTCTCTGTCTGTGTGTGTGTGTGTGTGTGAGAGAGAGAGGGAGTAAGAGAGAGAGGGAGAGAGAGAGGGAGACTGTGTGTGTATGTATGCGACTTCCTTTTTCAGCAGCTGTCACTGAATGTGACAGAAACATTAAGAATTTGCAGAAATACATGTACACTCATGCACAGTTCAGGCGAGACATCGAGGAAGGAAAAGGCTCTCGAGTGTAGACAAACAGTACATTTACAGCTGGTTAATTTACAGATGCTTAACTCCTTAAACTGTATTTTTTTTCACTGTGGATTGTCCAACCGTATTGGTACCTTCAAAAATTAATAGATTGAAGAATTAGAGGATGTATATTTTTTGCATAATTTTGTGCAACCTGGCCAGCAATCACTCTGTCACTCTCTCTCTTTCTTTCCATTCTGTCTCTCTTTAAGTGTTTGCAAGTACCGTGTAGTGTTGTGTGTGTGTGCGTGCGTACGTATGTGTGTGCGTGTGTGTATGTGTGTGCTCTGTCTGTGTCCACATTCCTAATGCCCTAAGTGTGCCTGCGTATGACAGGCTGGGTTCCTGCTGTTTGCCATGAGTAGCCTGGCTTTGCTCAGCAAATGAGCAAATTGTTGCTCAGCAAATACCTCAGTATAAGATATGGATTTTTTCCTGTGCTTCTAGTGAATTACAATAGAACAATAGAATGTATAACTTCGTAATGCAGCAAAATACCTCAAGTGATACTCATCATCAAACCATGGGGGTGGTAGGAGTAAACAAAATGCTGACTGTTCAAAAATTGTAATCATGTGATCAAATGATACTTGGTCGCTTATGTACAATGACGTATGTGCAGGGAGCTTTAGGTCAATGGAGACAAAGGGCAACATTTGTGGCAATTGATCACTTGGCCCCTTTGTCATTCTCAGTAATGTGTGATGTAAAGTAGAGGTATTGACGAGTGGCATTAGACAATCACAGATGGGCCTATCAGAGCTTGGTAGACCAGGCAGAGGACTGACCAATATCCTCAGGTCAATGAATTGGGTCCGCCTCGACAAAATGATCTTAGGAAAGAGGATTGCCACTGAATCTCATGAGAAAATCTATTCTCTCAGTATGATGGAGAGGCTCTCCTCAGACACTGCCACTCTGACACTGCATCATTTCCCCATCTAACTTGTATTCTGTTGCTATATACATGTGCTGTTGTTGGCATAAAAGACAGTCCAAACAATAAAGCTGCAAAAATACTTAAATGATAATATTAAATAGTAACATTATCAAGGTTCCTAGCATGACAACAATATTGACAGGACGTGCTATTGACAACAAACGTAACACACCTACTGACAAACCTTAAAATGACAGGCTGTCACGTCTAGATTCCCTACATGGATAACCTATTGTGTTTCAACCAGGGAGATTCCCTGGAGAGTTGACACTGCCATTTGTGTGAGTGGATGTTGCGGCTGGCTAAATCAGTGACCCATAGCTTCCATGCATGGATGTGTAGAATGCCAAGAGACCTCCTGCTGACAGAGCAAGCATCATTTACCCCATAGAGTACTGCATGCACGTCTGGCAAGGAAATACTACCGGCTAAGAATGAACCACATAAATATTTCCATGTTATGTTTCAATGGCTTTTATGAGTCGCTCGCCTCTTAAGTGTCAAGTCAAATTTATCTTGAGCATAAAATGCAAAGATAGAAAAGTGATAAATTTACATCTAACACAGTGTTAACAACTATGACCTAAGACCTAGTATTCAGTGAAAAGAAGTTGCTTTAATATAGGAAACATGAGCAAATTAATACTGTTTTGTCACATCGGTCTTCAGCTGTGCTAAATTTACATGCAAATACTTCTGTGACAAAAATATGACATGGATAAAAACAACCAAATAAACTCTCTAGAATGGGACAAGCTAGCTAGTCATGCTGCCCCTTTGCTATGGATACTCCAGGCATGGACTGGCTATCTGGCATACCGGGCATTTTCCCGGTGGGCCGACGCACCTTTTGGGCCGATAGAATAGGCTATATATTAGGGCTGTCAATCGATTAAAAAAATGAATCTAATTAATTACATGCTCTGTGATTAATTAATCTAAATTAATCGCATATATAATTTTTGCTGTGAAAGTATTTTAAATATTTAAATTCAAATGAATCATTGAATAATCAGCATTAGTGACATTAAAGTTCAAAGACTCTTTTATTATTATTATTATTTTCACTGTTTAAATAATTGCCATAATAATCTATGATATGACCTAATATGCTGAGGAAATAAATTCAAAAGTGCTTAGGGAAGAAGTTTTTTTTCCACATACAAGGCATTTCAGGCCACAGATATAACCTGACACAATGAAAATAAATTAACACTCCCCTCAATGTCAACACTTTGCAATTTCTTTGCATTGATGTGCGACTACAGAGTTGATGAACTCCGGTGATATGCAAATCCTGCAGACATTGCAGAGGACTTTATTTTCAACACTTCATTTTTTATCAACACCATCAGGCCGTTTTTTAAAAGTAAATGTTCCAATCAATGATACAGGCAGCACGTTTTCTTCTCTCTCCTTCATTTTACAGTCTATTTTTTACTGACTAGAACGGCTCGGGGTCAAAAGTCATACGAAATCGATTAATCTGCACTAATTTTTTTAATCAGTTATTTTTTCTCAAATTAATTAATCGAAATGAATCAGTTATTTTTATTTTATACCTACTATATAATTTAATCATTTTGGCCAACGATCGGCCCAAAGGAAGGACAATCAGCGGCCCATTGGTTACATTTCCATATTGACACTCGACTGATCCAATAACAGCTCACTTCAGGCCCCACCCCTCGCATTTTGACTCAGAGCCAGGATTTTGTGAGCGCATCAAAAGTTAATCGAAGTTGCCTACACGAAATTGCGGCTGGTGCCGGTAGTGACAATAGTGCAAAAGTAACACCAATGTAGAAGCTTCAAAAATACAACATTGCAAGTAGGCTAGCATATGTCAGCAACATGTTGAAGTTCGTTGAGTTTGAACGAGGATGTAAGCAAGCATACAGAGCAGAGGGACAGTGAGCAGGTAGTGGAGCCTAGTTGAGGCTACATGATAAGAACTCAGTGGTGGAGCAGGTAGGCTATGTGTGACATGCCATGCTGTGATGATGATTATGATGACTTATTAATTGCGATAATGTAATGATATGGTAATGATAATATAAGGCTGTGCTGTGATTATAATAACAAATAGCGCAACTTAAATGTTCTAAATGAATGATTTGTAAACCCGGACAGCAAAAGAGTGTCAAATCGATGTTAATTGTTGGTCAGATTGATCAGTCCCCGTCAGACGCCCAAAATTCAACATCGATGGCATGAGTGGTTGGTCTCTCAAAGTAGAGCGTCGAAAGGGTTCTATCTTGGAAGGGTTATCATGGTAAAGATGGGCTAAAAGACTGTAGACTGACGAAAATGTAGGCTACAAAACATCAAGTCATATTCATGCACAAGCCAACTAATATACAGTAACCTATACGATAGGCTACTGGAAGACATTAGCCTAAAGATAATTTGTTAAGGTAGCTATAATGTTCCAAAATGTACCAGCAATGTAGTATAGCCTACATTTTTTCCGTCATCTACTTCCTGAATTTTTGGTCAACGATACCCGGGACACCGAACCACCGGGGCACATGAAATTTGGTGGGTATGTAGCCCCACTAGACTTTTTACCCCCCCCCCCCCGTGCTGGGCCCCCCGAACCGCAAAAAAAGCAGTTTTTCCTAAATAACTACCTGAACCGTGGCACTGAGGATGAAGAATCTTTTATGGTATGTTGGTCTCAAGGGCCCACATCAATCTGGCCCATAATCACTCATTTGTGATTTGCACCCCCCCCGGTAAAAAATGAAAATGCAATATTATTCTGCTTTAATCGCCCCTATCTTCAGTTAAGATGTTCAGAACTGCACCAAATTTTATGTGTATAATTGACCTGACATTCTCTGGGGGTATGCCAAGTTTCGTAGAATTTCATCCATGGGGGGGTCTAAAAAAAATTAGGTTATGTGTACATTTAGTGACTGTACACTCATTGGCCTGTAGATGGCGGTGCACACATATACACATGCACACACACACAGGCACCCACATACTATCGGTATTAGAACGGCCGATACATAATTACAAATTCAGTAGGATTAAAAGAAAGCCAAAATAAATATTCATCATCATCATGTCTGCATTTCCAGTATTGGCGATAAGTAGTCGTTTGTCCACTAGATGGCGCGTCGTTGCAGTGAGACGTAATTTTGTTGGAAGTTAAAAGTGGGTTGGAAAAACAATGGACGCTTCATACAAGGAGTGTAGTTTGCCGCAGAGAACGTCTAATAAGGATAGGATGATCACATGAAATGTAATTTCCATTTCTTCTTGAAGCCGAAATAAATCTGAGGATGTTTATCGGACATGCTTGGTTTTTACTGCAGGTACGTTAATCTTATAATATCAATAAGGACCTAGGTAATGTTACCGTTAGCATTGGTTGAGTGATGGAGGCCAATTTGATTGATTGCATTTGTAGAAAACTATAAATGCGGTTATACCAAGCAAATTGATAGCAGCACTGTAATTGTATCTTTCGACTGTCATTTGTTGCACGTGCTACAAATATCATTCTGTGCAATGGAAGATTTACCAACGTTACACAGGTCTGATACAGTTTTGCCTATAGCCTACAGACTGAGACGCCTGTTTATTTTGTTTTAAGTGCGTGCAGGGTGTGAGAGGGGAATCGATGTGCTTTGATTCCAGCTTGGTAGTTGTAGTCTGTGAAATTAAAAAGCATGTGTGTGTGAAGTAGGCCTATCCAATGACACCTTCATTTCATTATGGCTGCTTTAGCAACACACCTTAAGCTACTGTGTAGTGGGTCCAATTTAGAAGTGGCTACTTCATTCGCGCTTTCCTTGACTCATGGAGCTGCGTGAATTTTATTACAACTTTTCGCCACGATATGGCAGTTTAAGTCCGCTTGATACTGTAAGGCGTAAGCCATTGGTTTCCAAAGGAGATTTTATTTGTGTCGCCAGCATAGCCTATTGACAATTTATGTTGTAAATAGGCCTACCTTATAAGCCTACCTGTAGCTTAGGGAAGCTAACAGCTTTCTATTAGGATCTAGTTTGTACAGTTTTGTCATAACTCCCTGATGCATTTTTGCATTTAGAATAGCCAGAGCGTGGATATCTCAATCGGAAAATTAAACAATATCGGGTGCCTATGGACTAGGCTGGGTGAACCCAGCCTGATCTGCCCGCTATTTATTTTTTGATTTCTTAAAAGATTGAGCTTGGTCTGGTGAAAGCCAGACTAGCCATGGACCTCAGTTACACAATGCAAGGGAACATGAATCAGCCTATATTTGCACGAACAATAACGGACAACAGCTCTTCAACTTTGGCCCGTTAAAATGTGTATTAACAGTCTAGCGAAGCATTTCATCAAGGCCCATTTGGACATGTCAGTTATTTGCACCACTGGTTAGATGTAAAACAGCATTTCGTTTCAGACTACTGTTACTTAATTTGTGCATTAACAATAACGTTTCAGACTACTGTTACTTAATTTGTGCATTGACAATAAAGTATTACATGAACTAAAGATGACTAAAATCTTATGTAGAAGAAGAAACATTTACAAAAAATCCATCCATCCAAAAATGACCTTTGTTTTTGATAGCTGTTGAAAACGGCATGGAACTGACAGAGATGTTTTTGTTTATAAATAAATAAATAAATAAATAAATAACATTATGCTGATACCTTTTGCTTTTCCCAAATACAATGTAGCCTACAGGTGTAAGTGACCTTTCATCAATCCAGTTGCAATGGATGAACTGTGATGAACTGCCCTACTTGTGATTGTTTAGAGATTTTAAAGGTTTTATAACAATGCTACATCTTCTTTGGCTATTCTACAATCTATTCACCTTTTCAGCACCAGTAGGCTACTTTCTGTGCAGCCGCACACACACACACTCAGGCATGCCAAACAAGCATACACAAAAGTTTCAAGAGTGGGGGATGGAGTAAAATATGGAGACAAATTGAAGTGTGATTTATTTTCACGGAACGGCTGTACAGGACTGAGCGGCGGTCATATTTTGTACCGCTATGCGGTACATCTAGTTTTGTGTTGTTTCAGTTGTCCTACAGTGATTAACGTCTACGACAATCTAGGTAATTTAGCTCTTTACACATAGGCTTCAGTAACTGTTTGGTGCTGCTGTCAGTTGAGCATTGTATAGTTTAAATGTAGCCTGTTGAATAATTTGAAATGATACTTTGAATTCAAGCAGAAACTCTTCTTTAATAATTGCTTGTAGGCTATAGCCTAGGCTACTTGAATATGGAGATCATGTGCTCCATGGCTACCACTGATCAGTCAGAGTGATAGCCAATGAGGCCTACATCACTTTCAGTGCTCCGTGACAGTTGAAAATATATGCATATTTAAGGGTAATGCAAAGATTTTGTATTTAATTTAATTTAATTAGGTGTGCCCAACCGATTTGAGGGCCGCTTGGGCCAAATATGCCAGGGCTGATTTTTGATGCCTGTCCGCCCCTGACTCCAGGTAATGTGAAATGTCCTTGATAACTCTTATCTCAACACCCACTGAGCTGTTAAACTGAACCCCATTCACCTGAAGGGGAAAACTAACCACATGTGCATGATCTCAATGGGTGAAATGAAATCTAGCCTTATCAAAACAGAGTGCATGTGGATGCAAGCTAGTGTGTTTTTCTCCTAATTCAGAGTGTCTCCTGAGCTTTGTCTTCTTCGTCACAGTGATTAGCACCAGCTCCCCTACGGTGATGTCTAAAAATAAGAGCCAGGGTCCAATAAGAACACAATGACCCCTGCTCGTGCAGTGAGACACTATTGAGTAAAGCGTACTGTCGAGGCAGGAGCGCTTTGACCACACAGACGATCTCAGCAGAGTTTTGTAAACTGCTGCTGTGGTTTTAGAAGAGATCCCGCACACTGTCCATTCCGCATGCAAAAATGTATTTGAATATAACACAACGTTTCGGTCTCAGACCTACTCATCAGGTAAATTCCTAAACTGCTGCTGCCCAGGAAAACCCCAGTGGTGCTCATCCTATCTCTTGTCACTCTGAGGATTTGGACGACACTGTCGCCGTACATTTAAGCTTTACATCAAACTTCAAACATATGCCTGTTGCATGGGAATAAAGTTATATTTCTCTTTGCCAGCAGTTTGCAATTTTAAGATTTAGTTGTTTCCAACAAAGCACAAAAACACACTTCATATGAGAGGGATACATATAAACAAATATATGTTGAAGAGAAAATAAGCTGTCCAGAACTCAGATTGCAATTGGAAATGGGAAAGTCCTCATTTGACCAGTCTGCACTACCGCATGTAAATCTCATCTTACACATGTGCATGCATAATGCATCCAAGCAGACAGGCAAAGTGTCAAGATGGAATAGCCTGGCACGTGTCAAGTAGGCTATCATCCTTCAGGCATACATGTTGGAACATTCCGGAATATTCAGCAGTCTTACTCCTCATCCCACACAAAGGGCAGTGTAAAAAAATGATGATGTAGCATTATTTAACTGTGTCTGTAACACTGTTGGCCCTGCCTCTCACCATTATGCTCTGCTTCCTGCTGTGACATCAGCAGATTTCATCCATGTGGCTGGTCCTTGCCTGTTTGTGTGTCAAAATGTCAGAGACAGTGTTAAAGGTAACTGAATACATGTATTACAGATTACGTATTTAAAATACAAAGTGACACTGTTACACTGATACATTTAAGGGATTACATTTTAAATTATAACACGAAGGACATGGGTTTTCAAACTCAAATTCAAATTTTTTGAACCCCACCATGTAGCCTGTGGACCTATCCATAGACATAATATACATAGACGCCGCATCGACCGCTGCTCCCTACTAGCGCTGACGAGATTTGGAGCCGCCATCTTGGACCGGTCATCCACTCCACTCAGTGTAATCTGTTTGGCCGGTGCAATGAGCTGTCAGCACACTTAATTAATCATATCTCACTGAATACCGAACAGATTTTCACGCGGTTTTTTTTGCTGCAAAGGTCATACATGTAGCTATGATACAGGCCACATTGTTCGAAAATACAAAATACAACCAATAGTACGGTAATGTTAAATCTTACTTGTGAAAAGTAAATCCCCCCGAGTATGGTCCGCCGATTTGAGCAGGAACATGCTGCACAGTGCTGTCATCTTGTGTTTTCTGCTGCAACGCAATGAGGAGTATGACAGGTCCAAGATGGCGGCCGCATTTCTTGTTTCCAGCAGCCAATGCGGCGTCTATGTATATTATGTCTATGGACCTATCCCTCTGGTGGCTCCTTTCTCTTTCCTTCTCTGTTTATATTGAAGGAGAAACTTAGGTATAGTATAGTATAAGTATATATATCCCGTGAGGAAAATTTGGTCTCTGCATTTAACCCAATCAGTGAATTAGTGAAACACAAACAGCACACAGTGAGGTGAAGCACACACTAATCCCGGCGCAATGAGCTGCCTGCTACAACAGCGGCACTCGGGGAGCAGTGAGGGGTTAGGTGCCTTGCTCAAGGGCACTTCAGCCGCGGCCCACTGGTGGGGGCTCGAACCGGCAACCCTCCGGTTACAAGTCCAGAGTGTTAACCAGTGGGCCACAGCTGCCCTACTTCACAGGGAATGCTAATTTAGGGAAGGGGGGAATTAATTTAGTCTAATTATTGGTTTTGTTGTAAGCAGGGCTTGAAAACGAAATTATTTTTCAAACGTTCCGTTCCGAACGGTTCAGGTAGGCCTATGTTTAACGTTTTCGTTCTTGCATGCGTTCCGCCACCAACATATCGGTCCTGAACCAGTTCGGAACGCAAAATATCGTTCGTTCTTAAAGTTCCGGCAGTGTTTGGCGAGCCTATCAAGTCTATTTTTGTGGACTTTAGAATAGACGTACTCATTATTTCCCCTTGATTTAGCCTATACCGTAGCTATGCCCAAAAATAATAAATCACAGGCGGCATCCAAAAACATTCAGATGGGCTATCCATCCCATAGCCTACAGACTTACTGTAGGCCTAACCTATGCCTATAAATCATTTCTTATCAAAAATATTTCTGGATACGTGCTAAACTCCTTACCTGGTTGTAGCCTAAGTTTTATCCATATGGAGATCTTCAAAGGCTTGCGCTATAATTCCAACCCTGTTTATAAACGAACCTGTCTGTTGCTGACAAGGCCTATCTCAAATTTCCCGTTAATCCCGTTTGCATAGAATAGGCTATAATTGCGCAAACATTTCAAATCCCGACTTTAAAACGACAAGGCGTGGACAGGCAAAATAGGCTATAACGCATAGGCTACAAGCAATTTCCAAATCAGTTTCAGTAGCCTACGCTACGAGCTGGCCTAAGATCCGAAGTGGCAGACGGATAGGTTACATTACAACAGCAAGACAAAATATACACATTTGGACCAAATGTCCATTTATTCAGGGTTTTTTTTTTCAAACTGCTGAAATCAAATTATTAGGCTGTTCGCCTACAATCAAACGAGTAGAACACTTAGGATATGCTTTTGTGAAATTTTATAAAATATATAGAGAACAAAAAAAAACATTATTAACCGGTTTTGTGGATTTCAGAATAACGTTTCTGTTCCGGAACAGTTGAAGACCATTTTGTTTTCGTTTCCGTTTCCGCTCCTCGTAAAATTCCGTTCGTTTTCGGTTTTCGTTTTCGTTCCTTGAACCGGTTCGGGGCCCTGGTTGTAAGCCAATAGGGCCAGCATGTTTTAGACGAGTGTAGGTTCTCGTTTCTTGACAGGATGTTCTGCTAAAAGACATGTAACTCCCCATGTGCTGTTGAAAATTCATTACAAAGAATCTGTGTACACTATAGCCTTTTAGCCTACAGACAATTAGATTTTTGTTCTGTCTTTTACACAATGACACTAAGTGTGTCAGCACATTTATATATCAATCAATTTTCATTGTAAAGCAGGTTTTGGGTTGTTGTTGACTATGGGTCTTTCAAGTTCACATAACCTCACATAATTGTTTCATCCACTGCTAATCAAATATGATACAATACTGATGTAATCCAAAGTATTCAAAATATGTTATTCACTTTGAGTACTCTATCGGAATATGTTACAAAATATATTTTAGGGCACATATTCTGTAATCTGTAGAGGAATACATTTTAATAGTAACCTTCCCAACGCTCGTCAGAGATGATTGCATTTCAGCATATGACTGATGAGTGATGACTACTGTTGGATCCTGTTAGCACATGACCAGTAAACATAAATGTGTGAAATGTCTGAATAGATATTTGCATACAGAGTGAAATTGATCAAAGATGATCCATAAAATGATACATAAAAGTAATGGAGATAGATCAGTCAAACTCTTTTTGTTTTCTGATGGGCTATGGAGGGATGCCCCTCTTTTCAGAGGCAGTAAGGTCTTAGGGATTTCAGTATGGACTATTTCTATTTCTATAGAAT
The DNA here is from genome assembly GCF_018492685.1 of Alosa sapidissima. Classification (NCBI taxonomy): domain Eukaryota; kingdom Metazoa; phylum Chordata; class Actinopteri; order Clupeiformes; family Clupeidae; genus Alosa; species Alosa sapidissima. Next base: position 23,452,663 of record NC_055970.1, on the reverse strand, counting down.
TATGTATGTACAGTATTGACTATTTTCTCATTCTATTTCAGCAACCAACTCATGTTATTGAATGCTCCCTCGTGTCAGCTTATTTTAGTTGCTTGTCCAACAGGATGGTTGTTTGTCTTTCGCCCTTAATGTCCATTTATTCCCTGACTCCTGCTGTGGCTCAATATGCTTTTGGGGGGCATTCTGCTAACTCAGCTGGGGGTCCCCCTACAGCCAAAGGCTCTCCTCTCAGAGAGAAGAATAGACAAACAAAAAAAACAAAATGGAGGTGGTGATGCGACAGCAGTCGATCCTGCCTGTTGCTAAGGTGTTTAATTATTGCAGTGTCACGCTGTAGTGTTGAGCCTGGGCTGCTTAGTGGAGGAGCGTGTGTGTGTGTGTGTGTATGTGTGTGTGTGGGTTGGGGGGTGGGGGGTGATTGAAGGGTGGTCTGTATCAAAGGGGGAATGGGGTGGAAAACAAAATGCCTCCGACAATCTTGAAATGCCGCCAAATGTTTGATTCAGAAGCAGTTGGCACTTGCCTCATGGAGAGTGCGATGTGTTCATCACCTTATTCAATCATGAGGCCAGTTCAGTTTCCTTTTATCCCAAGCCTCCAGCACTTGAAGGTCACAGTGTGTTTAATTTCTCTCAGCCTCCACATCTCATGGACAGGAGAAAAAAATCTATATTGGTTCTTCAGAAAAATAAAGAAAATACAGTATATATTATGGTGAGGCTTTGGCATGCTATTTGTTATGCTTTGACATTGTGACACTGTCGCTTAAACATGTAGCATTGAGGGAAGCCGCCTGGACTTCTATGCCTCATGATGTACATCTTTCCAACTGTGGGCTCACTCTGAGTTATTAAACACACACTTATTCCAAAGGGAGTGCAGTGGAAGCATGGCGTTCATCACTTAAACAACCCTGCTGTCCTCCTAAGGGTTTGCCAGTGTGTCTGTGTCCAGTAAAATTACTGTGTGAGTGTGCGATTAGGTAGGTCATGCAACTAGCCCCTGAATACAAAAGGTCAAACAAAGGCATTTTTTTTTTTTGAAAGATTTCTTCCCACCTCTAATGTGATGAAAGGATCACAAGGTCAACTTTTTGGTACCTGCAATAACTGTAATCAAGCAGAGCCTTGTGTCATTTCAAAGATGCTTCCATGAAGGTATTGAACCGATGACCTTTGAGATGTCAGCAGCTTTCCTGTGTGCGCACCAAAGCACTCATCATGGCATATTGCATGTCTGCCGTGCATCTGTATTTTCACTAGAAACCCAACAGCTTTAATTAGAGCAGAACTCAGACAGAGCCAATCTGTTACCCGTAGCATGTTATTTCGCTCAAGAATGATACATTTGGCAGTTGCCATATGTGGTTTTCAAAGTCACTTTTCAATTTTCTCCTTTCAATTTTTCAGTAAATCATTAATTAACATGACAAAAATGGGAATTGACAACGTTTCAGAAAACAGGGCAGAGAGTCTGATGAAGAAGACATAAATAATAAACACCTCCCTTCTTTTCATTCCTGAGTGATTTATCTGGGAATAAATCAATATGAGTCAAGATTGGATAATCTCCAAAATACCTTCAGGCGCAACGTTATTTATACCCATCAGTGAAAAAACAATCTACTCTGAAAAAACTCAGGGGATTAACCTGGATAAGGATTGTTCTGCTCCCCACCACAAAAACACTGAAAATAGCAAGCTGACTCCAAATATACTCACTGCTCCAAGCTTACACATCAACATTTTTTTGGAAGTTGTTTTTCGAGGCTTGGACTGCCCAGTGACTGCCCATCTTGTTTATTTGCCATTAATAAATTAAAGAGCAATGAAAACCCCCCACCACAATCAACAGAAGCACAGTGATGAGTACCTCACACTTCTGAAAGGTAACATAAACATTGATCCCATTCAGCCGTGAGTCAGCACTGGATCTCATTAACGAGCTGTATGCTGAATAATACCTCTGAGGACAGACTCAAACACATACATAGCTTCTGTGCTGACACTCAAATACACACAAGTGTGAAGTCTGGCATCTTTCATTGGAAACTGGAGTTAATGTGTATTTTGGCAACTACGCAGCTGTCAATGACTGTGCCTACTTGTTTGTTTATTTGCGCTACTAAAAAACAAGTGATTGACAAATGAATGCATACAATGGATGTTTTAAGTCTCACTTTGTCATAGGCATCATCACCTCTCTAGAACATTCTACAAAGGCACAATAATGTGACCAAGTCAGAACAATGTTTTGGAGGATGAAACTGTCTGTTCGTTCTCTACAGTCTGCACATGGCACTGTGGTGTAGAGAACAGGCTTGTGCAGGAAGGAATGTACACACACACACACACACACACACATACACACACACAAACACACATTTACACACTTGAGCTTTCTGTTTCACTGAGCCCACACACATTTCCAAAATGGAGGACTGATTATTGCACAGGAGATATGCAGAATTGTGGAGTTGAATTATCTTACACACAGCTGCTCAAGAGTTCAAAGAGGCTTTTCAAGACATGCGAAAAGACGAGCAAGTCATAGATTAGCATGCACGGAGCAATCATTCTCTCCACGGGTTCAGAAGGAGAATGCCCCCTCAGTCACCCGTGTCTTATTATATGAATCACTGTATGACTAACTGTCTGGTGGTCCCCCTGCTGAGGTGCTCCGGTAGAGTTGTAAATACTGCTGCATCAATATCAGCAGGCTTGTGCAGGAAAGCATGCAACTCCAGTTGGCTTGCAGACAGCTAGTGTTGGCGGTTGTGTCATGAGCAGAGATGCTTATGGTGATTGATAGAACAGTAGCATCCATTTCCTGCCTTCTGCTCTTCCTGCGTGTGTGTGTGTGTGTGTGTATGTGTGTGTGTGTGTGTTTGTGTGCGACAGGCTGTGTCAGTGAAGCCACTGGCACTGGGAGACATCTCCAACACACCTCTTTGCTTCAGCAATTGGGCCAGTGGAGCAACCTGGCAACACTGAGTTGAATTATTCCAAATGACCTTCATCGAGATAGCATGAAACAAACATCATCATCGGTCACCATAATCATCATCATCATCTTCTTCTTCATCATCTTCATAATCATCATCATATTCATTCCTTCATCATCATCATCATCATCATCTTCATCATCATCTTCATCTTCATAATCATCATCATATTCATTCCTTCATCATCATCATCATCATCATCATCATCATCATCTTCTTCTTCTTCTTCATCATCTTCATAATCATCATCATATTCATTCCTTCATCATCATCATCATCATCATCTTCTTCTTCATCATCTTCATAATCATCATCATATTCATTCCTTCACCATCATTATCATCCAGCAACAACAGCAGCAGCAACAGCGCATTTCTGCTTTTGCAAAAGACAGAATGACAACAAATATTATCTGATTAAATAGATCTTATCTGATTATCAAATCAGACCACATATGGGCTAGCATACGTACATAAGTGTTCAGCTGTCTCTCCCAACAGCCCCAAGACTGCTGTACTGCATTCCCCGCAGCACAGAGCATGAAGAGGTTTCTGACATGAGCTGAAGCAGACAGGCACACACACACCTGCACGTGTCAGATGAAGTGTGGAGTTGTGTGCACTGCATCAGTGCAGCCTTTCAGCCTTTCAGGTAAGTCTGCTGGGTTGGGTAATGCAATTCCCCTTGCTCCCTTTGCACAGTCCGCCCTCTGATTGGCTTGATTGTGTGTTGTCATGTTTGATTTGCCTCTTGGCAAGCATTACCCTAACTGAAAGTGATGCTGTGGTAGGTGTTGATATTGTGTGTGTGTGTGTGTGTGTGTGTGTGTGTGTGTGTGTGTGTGTGTGAGTGAGAGAGAGAGAGAGAGAGAGAGAGAGAGAGAGAGAGAGAGAGAGAGAGAGAATGGACAAAAAGGCATGAGTTTCCCACTGGAATACATAATATCTTCATTCAAATATTCCCCTATTCTGGGGGCCTGGATCTGAAACCATCAAAAGCATCTAGAGAATGCACTACATTAGGACTGAGCAAACTCTGCTGTATCACTCCAGGAATGGCCTTAGGAGTCTATAGATAGCATAACATATAACCATATGGAAAAGTACCACTGTAGGGTAACCTTATTATGTCTATGCATAAACAAAACATATCATCTGCAGAACCATTACTGAAACTTGTTTTATTCAGTATCTGGTACCATATGTTCAGCTGAAAAGTAAAGCTACTGTAGCATGTCTTCCACCACCAAATATGTGGGTGACATCGGAACAGCTTTGAATAAATTTGTCGTCTGAGAAAAAAAAACATTCTTCAGGAGGGAAAACACACCCACAATCATACACACAGACACACAACCACATACACACAAAACCACACACACACACACACACGCACACACACTCACACGCACACACAATTGAGCCTTCTGTTTCACAGAGCCCACACACATTTCAGAAATGAGACTGAAGAACTACTACTCTAAAATCCATGTAAAAACCTATTATTGCACAGGAGATATTCAGAATTGTGGAGTTGAATTACCTTACACACAGCTGCTCGAGAGTTCAAAGAGGCTTTTCAAGACACGCGAAAAGACGTCATAGATTAGCACGAGCGGAGCAATCCTCCTCACCGCGGGTTCAGGTGGAGAATGCCCCTCAGTCACCCGTGTCTTATTGAATCACTGTATGACTAACTGTCTGGTGGTCCCCCTGCTGAGGTGCTCCGGTAGATTTGTAAATACTGCTGCACGTACTTCTGCATCAATATTAATCCGTTTGTGTGTGTCTGTGTTCATCTGCTAGTATAGCACCTTTTGCCATTAAGACTGTTGTTACTTTTGTTTAATGATGTTTGGCTTAATTTGTGTCTCCAATGATGACTTTGGAGATGGCAGCCAAGGAGTAAGGCAGAGCGCTGGAACAGATGTTTATTGCAGATAGTTTGGCCCTTAATTAGGCATTGCGTTGTGTAGATAAGGCTTGTCGGGAACCGCTGAAATGTTCCCTGCAGTCTGCGTACACTTAAAAATTCTGCAAAACAACCCTACCCAGCATTTATTTTTTTATTTATCTCTTTTTAAGCAAGATATTCCTTACAGTACAATTCATATGGGTTATTTGTTCTTATTTGCATGTACTCTGGTCAACACAATGTTCTCAATACACTACATTAAAATAAATTAAAAAGCACATTGTTGGCTCCAGCTGTGGCGCAACTGGCTGGGGCACCTGCACCGTACGCCGGTGACCCGGGTTCGATTCCCGTCCCGTGGTCCTTTCCGGATCCCACCCCTGCTTTCTCTCCTATTCGCTTCCTATTGTAAGAAGCCTTCCGAAATGATATATATATATATATAGCCTCAGAAACATAGAGACGTCGAGCTATATCCTCACTTGAAAGAGCTTGTGTGGACAAATAGGGTGAAGAGTTAAATGGCAATGATATTATTACATACTCGTTAATCTGACTCCATTTGATTAATAATTTGTATCACCAATCAATTACCAAGTAACTAGTTTATCAGCTATGGAGGAGAATGGCATGGCACACTACGAGAATTGAAGTTATCCGATTGGTAGGCAAATGAACAATTTAATAGGCATTAAGTCTTAAAGGTAAATGTAACCAATATCACTTCAGTTGAATGTCCAAGTAAACTCACATGGTCTACTGTAACAAAGTAGCAAATGGTAACAAAGGAAACTTAACCAATTCACAGAGGTAAACTTGACAAGTTAGAGATAACTGATACACCAGATAAAACAATACAAACCCAGAGATAGAGAAAAGGGGAGAGAGAAAGAGAGAGAGAGAGAGAGAGAGAGAGAAAGACAAAGGGAGACAGAGAGAGAGAGGAAGAGAGAGAGGGAAAAGAGAGAGACCCAGAGAAGAGGTCCAAGGTGGAAAAGAAGAGAAGATGGGAAAAGAAGCCCCAAGATGGGAAAGAAGACAGAAGAGCAGAACCCCAAGATGGGAAAGAAGACAGAAGACAGAAGACACCTGGAGGACCAGAGCCTCCACTTTTATCATTCCCTTGGGCCACCCCCGACTCATCAGAGCCTTTGTTGTCTGAGGTGGATGGGTGTGGCCCAGGTGGATATCATAACTTTATGCTACAGTTTAATTCTTAATCTACAACTATGCACAGATACATTCAATTGTACCAAAACCATAATCAGACTGTTGCCCACATTACAAGTATTAATTCAAGACCAAACATAAATGTATTATTCACAACACATATTTACAGAGCAATACTGTATGATAATGAGGTTGGCCTATTTCACCAAGACATCAAGTAGGCCCAGGACTGAGTTATCTCTCAGTACAGGGGTCAGAACAAGGAGCAAATGGTCACTTTATGCATGAGCGGGTGTTGGGGATCTTTGGCCATGGCCAGCTAAGACAATACAGATCAAACACAGGCATCCACACATGTAAATTGACTGCAAAAAGGCATTCCTTAGAAATGCATAAGGTTTGGGCAAAAGACGGGCCTTACACTATCACTCTCCACTGTCCTATCAATAAAGGCCAAAAAAATATACTAAAAAGCACATTGTTCCATCAAAATAAAGTAAGGAGACACATCGGGTAGAATTTGACATGCCAATCAAATCTCCATTTGAATTTAATGGCATAATAAGGCCATGATGTTAATGTAAGATATAAACATTATTAATCGTACATTAACCTTATCTGTGTTTGCACAAGTTGTGGCATAATCATTTCATGGAGAATTTCCAGCTGATAAAACAGTACACTAAATAAACCACCCTTTAAATGGTATTAGCTCAGAAGAATGCGACTCAGGCGTCTCAGACATCTCAGATTTAGCGGCGGCTCCTGTGTCCTACACCACACGAGTCACGACCCTAAGAGTAGGGCATCTAGTCTTTTCTAGCCTCGTCATACACAAGGAGAACTGATCCAGAAGAGATGAAAGGCAGGCAGCTCTATTCTAGGCATAACAAACAAACACACTGCTGGTGCGCACATACGTTAAACACAATGAGCTAACATACAGGTGTGCACACATTAGGTTTTTAAGTTTCTAGATTTTTTAAATTATTTTGAACAAATTTGGAATTCATGTGAAAGAGAAAAGTAAGCAGTACCGTACAGGAAGAGGCAGAAAGCCCAACAGGCTTATTTTACTTCACCAACAATAACAAAATGTCATAACTTTCTAAAACATTATAAAACATGCACTGATATCAACAGTAGCCTGGGATAACCCAGACAAACCTGTTAGGAAATTTGCTCTGCAGGTCAGTCTAGCAAGGAGGCCATTGACACCCATTTCCAATGTTCCAAAATCCCAGGCACCAATCACAATCACTTGTCCAGCATGGGACGGGCTTGATATGATGACAGATAGAGCAGTGCATCCCAATAGCTGTGCAGGGTTAAACAGATATGGACGTGCATTGTCTTTTAAATTGAGTAAACAACTGCATTGAAAACCTTTGTTGTCAAGAAATAATTGATTGTTGCACTTTTGAAACAATTTGGTAAGAGTTTAATGCACCAATTTAAGTTTATTTTCACTGCTGGTTACTCCCCTGGAAGTTACAGTTCAATTAAGCCTTTGCAGACCCACTCTCAATCTCAATTAAGATTTGAGAAGTGGTCTGGTGTTAACCAGGCTACATAATTAACACAGATGAAACATTGCTCTTGCCAATACTCCACAAAGTTACCAGTCCTACTCACATACACAGAGGCTTTGGAAGCTACTCCTTGCATGTCACAATGCTATGTAGTCAGTAAGCACTCAGTCCTCAGTAATTTTAATTTCCTCTGAATGTTTATTTTCAGGCTTCAGAGGAGCAGGATAGCTGAGATGCAGATGCCATCCAATCATTCCTGCCTCGCAAAGCAATATCTGTCAACAGAGCACTTTATGGGAATGGTCTCTGGGACTACAAACATTAGGCTTGATTATGACTGTAAGCACTACGTGGTTGAGCTTTGCCTGCAACTCAACAGGCTGTTTGTGTGTGTGTGTGTGTGTGTGTGTGTGTGTGTGTGTACGTGCAAGTGCATGTGTGTGTGTGTATGTGTATGTGTATGTTACACGTGTGCTTGTGTGTAATGTACCTGTGTATGTGTGTTACCTCTGACAAGGGTTATATTGATAAAGCAGTGAAGACATCAATTACACATGCCAGTCAAATCAATGACATTATTATTGTCTGTAGACAAATTTTGAAGCTCCCACACAAGGTCATTGGTGGACCATGTTGGCAGTTATCAATTGCTTTTAGTGAAAAGATGTCTGATTAAAAGAGGGAATAATGTCAAGTGCTGTGCTTCTTATTACTGTATGTCTTGTGTCTTTCTGTGTGATTTATTTCATACTGCTGTGAAGCACACTTGCCCTCTCGGTCACTACAAAAGCTGAGATGGAGCAGGTCCAGAAAAGTATGTAGCACCACACTCAGTGTAAAATTGCACAGTGAGATATCACTGAAGAGGACCCAGATACCCCTGGTCTTTGTGTAAAGATCCTCTCTGACACAGTGTATTCAGGCTATGGGACAGATAGAATCCTTTGACGTTCTGGAATCATCCACAGAATGGGCTTCATGCCCTTGAGTTTCCATGGACAGCCTGGAGAAAAAAAGTCTCTGCTAATATATATCCAGAGGACCTGGGGAGAAGGGCAGAAACATTTTTCATTTGGTGTGACGCACTAATGATGTCCTCGGCAAAAAACCCCTCGACCAGTGACTAAGAGGACTTTCCGGCGAGCAAAAAGGACAAATTGATCTCTCTGAAACATATCTTCATTTAGGCCATGTCCCTGTGGCAGCTGTGTTCATTAAAATGTTTAATATCCCTCCCAGGACACACATAGCTCATGACTCTGGATGATATTTCAGGACAGTTATGGATAGGTGATGGAAAAGTTCTCACATAAAATAACATCTGCAACATTAGATATTGCTGTATCACAGATTAAAAAAGGATAAGATAACAGCCAATCACAAAGAATGTGTTGAACCAATGTTTGACACTTTGTATGTGTGAAACTGTTGGTCTTTGTAAATTGAGTTTGAGTTTTACAGTTTGAGTTTTCTTTCTAAAATTGATTTTCCGATCAGCCTGTGGTGTTGCACCACTGCAATATTTACATGAATGTGTCATACCAGAATGAATCCAGGCAAGCCACATTTATTAAGATGCTAAAGCAATACCAAGTATAAGATTAAACTGTCCAAATTAATTTAACAGGCTGAATGTACATCATAAGATAACATCTGAACACTCAGCACATTATATTCAGCCATGTTTCTCTCTCTGCTCCCTGAAGACAGCGCCCCCTGGCTCCACTCAAGGCTAACAGATCATTTATTTATACAGAACATGGGCAACTCATGTGTAACAGTTAATTTCCTATTCAAATTAGATGTTGCATTAGGAGCCATTAGCACATAGTTGCCATCACATCTAGGTTGGGTGCCCTTGTCTGAGGTAGACAGGAAGCTGTGAATGGTTTTTCATGTTCTCAGTGGAGGGAGACTTGATGAAATAATATGGTCCACAATGATATACAGTCTATAATAAATCAAATATAGCTTAAATGAATTCATATTAATCTCTGTAACCTTTCCAGCGAGTCTTGTAACCTCATAGTTTTTTATGCCACTCAGGGCACTGTGTGTGTTCCATTGGCTCACTGAAGCAGGCTACACAGGAAAACAGGCTTTTAAATCATCATTGCTTCACTGGTGGTTAATAACATGGGGTGAGAGAGGATTTTGAGCTAATCACACATAAGTGGATAATTATGAGACTTTTCAGAGATCACTGAAGTGTACGGTATCTTGAGAGCATCTCTAGAGCATGGCCATACCATTTGCTTTTTAATATCTCCAGTCGGTAGCCTGGCTATCCAGTCGGACATGCAACTAAGAAACACAAATCAGGGGGAGGTGCCTTACCTCATGTCCTGTCTTCATGTTTAGAGAATGGGTAACACTTTACGGTAAGGGTACATGAATTATCATAAATTTATGCATGAATTAATTCATGATTTATGTATTACTTCATTCCTTAATAGCTCATTAATCATCAGGAATTTACATGAGTTCATAGTCTGTCATTCATCACCTCATACATGAACAACACATCAACTAAAGCATTAAGTATGGTGGGTACATCATTATCATTATGATTTATGATTTATTATGACCGCCGCGCAGCGCATGACCAATTTTCCGTCAAGGATTCCCGGGACACTGAACTTGGTGGGCATGTAGCCCCACATGGATAGCATGAAACCACTGTTTTTCGTTTTGATCTGTAGCCCCCCCGCTGGACTGGACCCCCCGAAAGGAGGGTAGGGCAGACACAGTTTTCTGTGAATATCTCGAGAACCGTACGGTTTAGGATGACCACCTTTTTTTTGTATGTTGTCAACCCATTCCATAACCACTCATTTCATGTATAACGCCACCTAGTTAAAAACGAAAAGGTAAAAATGAGGTGTTGTAATCGCAGGTATCTGTGACCTAACATGGTCAAAACTGCACGAAATTGAAAGTGTAGGATCATTATGACACCCTCCGAATGCATGCCAAGTTTTGTGGACTTTCATTCATGGGGGGCCATACAATAAATTAATTTTATTAATTTACACACACACACACACACACACACGGTAAGAGTACATTAATTCATAATTCATGTACTCTTACCGTAAAGTGTTACCAGAGAAGGACTAACATGGATTTATCATTAATAACAGTAAACTTAACACAGTAAACTTAGTAAACTTAAAACAGTAAACTTAACACAGTAAACTTAAAACAGTAAACTTAACAGTAAATTTAAAAGGAGGATGGTTATTGTCTGGTTTTGGTCCAGGTATAGGTAATGGGGGATGGGTGGTTACTGTCTACAGTAGTTTTGGTCCAGGTATAGGTAATGGGGGATGGGTGGTTACTGTCTACAGTAGTTTTGGTCCAGGTATAGGTAATGGGGGATGGGTGGTTATTGTCTAGTTTCGTCCAGGTATAGGTACTGTCTAGTTTTGGTCCAGGTATAGGTAATGGGGGATGGGTGGTTATTGTCTAGTTTTGGTCCAGTTACAGGAAGTCTTCTGCATCCCCTCTCAGTGTGAGCTCTGGCTACACATTACAAATAAACACCATTTCACAGCTGTACTGAGGTGAGCTTAAAGGGAGTCTAAAGCCTTCTGATTAGCACTTGTTTAGCACCACAACGGGGCCCAGAGTCCAGCTGACTCTGCAATAAATATGGCCCGGGGGTGGCTGGCTGTGACCTGTTGAAGTCAAGGACATCAAGGACAGTCTCATACAAATGCACCATGTTCACTTTATCATAGTCTTTCACTTTATCGGCATGACATTTCGGGGGGGGGGGAATATGAAGATATATAAAGAGAAATACTATAAAAATGTGGTGCACTAATATAATTGTCCCAGCTCTTACAACATACTGTCAATGGCAGAGCAAAAAACATATTGAATTTCATTATAAAAGCTTATCATAGGAGAAAAACAACAACCTAGGATGTCTGATGGCAAATCTATGTCGAGGTGCGCCTTTTCCCTTGCCTCAGCAACACAAATGATAAGTGAAATAAGTGGAAAGAAGGCACATTTCTCTCCTTCACCTTCCACTGAAAACGCTATAGTGTCGTTCAGCAGACTCAGCACATTTAAGTGCATGAGGCCGAGCGAGCAGAAGGGAGTTTCTCACTGAAGCTGAGGTTAATGCATCTCTCCAGGGCGCTGCCCTGGCGCTACGTAAATGCTCCTACTTTGTCAGGCTCGATTCTCAGCTTCCTCATATACAAGTCTGTCATCCCGATAGGTTGTCATAGCACTCGAGTGAGAATGGTGTCTGTGGAACTGGCCTTAAGACATGTGTAGAGAGATAGCTTCCAGCACTCTTCTTCTGTAAGTAGTCCTGGATGACCATGGACATAACTACACAGAGTCTTTTCACTGTGTATAGTACAAATCAACACTGTAATGTGTATAAAGTATTGTAGTATATTCGCTTATATATAAAGCAAGACCGCTAAAAAATGCAACCAATTAAATCAAACAAAAACAAAAATGTGCAACACACACACATCCAGGAGAAAGGTAGTACTGGCATATCAACTTCCTGTTTATGATAAAACATTGGTAAATATGTTTTTTTCTATAGTCATTGTCTTCAGGACCCCATCTCATGATAATGTAGACGGACTTTGTAAAAATGTTGTGTGCCACTCCTTCCAGCAAACAGGAACAGTTTTTCTTAACCTTAATCAAGCAACTGATGTTACTTAACTGGTTAGATAACTTTAGCTATGTTGTTCAATTAGAAATAGCAAGTTAGCCCAGCAGGAGCCTTTGTCTGAGGTATGCTTGTGAAAGTGTGCTATCTGTGGATAGTAGACAGCATAATGAGAACAGGTACTACAAATTGGTGCAAATCAGCTGGCACAAGAGCAAGGCACAAGCAAAGCTAATGTTCATTTTTTTAGGGATTAAACATGCAGTATATTGCTACATTCCTTGCTGTCAATCCCATTAGATAAGAACACTTGACATATCAGTGGATATTGAGAGGTGGTGTTAGTGTAGTGCCCAAGAAGCTGGGCTAGCATATAGTAGCCTGAAAAGTTGTGGGTTCAATATCCAGCTTTCACCATTGTGCCCTTTAATAAGGCACTTAACCCGGTGTTGCTCCGGAGACAATGGCCCTTGTGATATAATTGAGATATGGAAGTCGCTTTGAATAAAAGCCTAAACGTAAATGCTAAAATGAGTAAATGGAATTATCAGCGTAAATGTGAATATATAAATGTACACAGTTGGAAAGTACATGTTGTGGAGGGTTTTACCCAAAGGCAGTGACAGCATCAGTCCCAGTCTTCCAGGTACCCAAAGCAGAGTCTGTGTCCCGCCTCTACACTGAGAATTGGTTAAGCGCATAAGTGGAGAGGCACGGTCAGGGTGACCAGTTTCTAAGAGATCAGATCAGACATATGTCCATTATATGTGATGCGCAATTCAGAAACTGTCTAATCTCTCTCTCTCTCTGTGGGGGTGTTCTCTCTCTCTCTCTCTGTGTGTGTTCATGTTTGTGTTCAACAGTGACATAGCCGCCTTACTTCAGAATATGCAGTCAGGGGTGGAGTTTGTAAAATGTTTCACATATTCGTTTTTCTTACCATTTACCTATATATTTAGCATTTACATTTACGTTGATTTTTTTGACGTTTGCCAATGCTAAATGTGGAAAGACTGAGAGGGATTCAATTTTAAATGGTACCCCATAGTATCCACATAGCCTACTTCAGTAAGTCCTCTCAAGCTCTGCATCCACAAATCTGATATAGAGCGAGAACTGAGTGAGGATGGTACCTTTTGAAGATCTGACAACACTAATAGTACCTCTCTTACAATCACACATCTTTTGATTTCCCAGCCACACACAGCTGAAATGAGTCAGACCCGAGGACCAGCGGTGGACAAAGGCCTGTTGCTGGACCTTCATCCATGTCACAATCTGATATCTGAAGCCTGTTTGTTCCTCCTTTCAAATGGAGCTGTGGCGATAAGAGAGGACTACAAAGGTAAACATTGCACAGTCTTCCATGCTACACTCAGTGAGGATGCAAAACACTTCAAACAGCACACCACAGTGGCCCACAAAATGCCTGTTGGGAATTGACAGACTTGTATTTCAGCTTGTAATTTTAATTTTGGAGCACATTTATCATTCTTTTTTTGCAAAAAAGTAATGAGATTATTAAATGAAGAAATGAAGCCAGTGATTATGAATGGCATCAAGGCATTTACCTTGATCCTTTTTTAATTCAAGTAGTTATCTTTTCTAGATGCTTGCATAGGTGTTTTGTGTGATATGCTTGTTATAGGCATAGAATAATGAGAGGTGAACCGATTTCTGAGTTAACTGGCGAAAGCCCTTTACTTCACATCTTCACTTGTCGCCTACGCTACAGACAGCACATCCAGCACAAGCACTCAACACAGTAACAGAAAAAAGAATGTTCAGAATTCACACATGATTCAGATTAAATTTTGCCCCTGTTATGGATCGGGTTATACTATGCACAACTGAAAATATACACAGATATATACACAAATATAACATTCTACTTGTGGATTTGACTGGAACAGTAGCAACACTTGCATGGCACATTTCCATGGCTTTGGTATGTTTTTCTCCTGTATGGAGTTCAGAGTCTGTTGAGATTGCATCCTGTTGTGTCCACAGTCATTATGCATGAAGGGTCCCAGTGCAGTGACAATGGACACATGCATGCCATGCTAATCCAATGGGGACTGGAGTATCTATGTAAATAGATTAAAGAACACAGGCATAGCCTCCAAATGACATGACTACATTAATCTCTATTATGATTCAGGCACTAATGAACAACGCATGGCATCCATATGCATGCCGTGGTGGTTAAATACAATTGTTTGACAGGGAAGGGGCATAATGAGTGTTGAGCCTCATTCTATCAACTGACTGTGTTTACAGCAGAGCATAGCAGATAGAATCATACAAGAAACCTAAAACCTACGTCATAACTCAAACCAGTCTGACCACTTTGCAGTTTTGTTGATAAATACACTTGCTGGCATCTGTTAGATCTGGCATCTAACAGGCTTGGTATCAACATACTGTAATACATAAAGTAGGCTTCATTTAAATCACTGAGTGTTATTTGAGACGCATGCTTCAGCACTGCGTCATTACTATCATCTTGCAGAGTTATCTGAAGGGGAGAAAAAAGGTGAAAAGTGAAAATGCAAATCATGAAACTAAACTTTGACATTTCTCATCATCTCACTTTAATCAAGCGTGAGCATGTCAGACAGAATATATACTTCCCTGTGCAAACTTCCAATAGAGTAGGCCAAGACAGTGTCATCTGTCAGGCTGTCACCTGCAGACAGCTGTAGGATAACACAGAGCTCTCCCGAGTCACAGTGTGGTATTGGACTGCCGCTGCTTAGAAAGGCAGCGTATTCCAAACAGCCGTTGTAGAAGAGGACGACAGGAAATCCTTTTGTGAGAGGCAAGCTGTGACTTTGTCTTGCTTTTGTCTATGGAGGACCGTCTGCACACTTCTGTGGAGATAAGAGCTATTCAAGTCATCAGTGATCCGCCACAGCAGGCAGAGCACAAGAAATTCACTTCATTTGCACAAAGAGAGAGAGAGAGAGAGGGAGAGAGAGAGAAAACGTGCAAGAGACAGAGAGATAGATAGAGAGAGAGAGAAAGAGAGAGAGAATCTGTGCTTGTACAATTTTATTAAGAGCTGTTACCTTAGCTATTAGACATGCCACACTAACTTGATCAGTAAGTAATACATATTACTGAAGCTTGGTACATTTACAAATAGCATAATGTATTACTTACATATATGTAATTGCACATTGCTGTAAACTCACTTGATTTAAGCTATTACTCAGAAGTTTGTGCCCAATTACACAACAGTTAGGTCCGGTCAAACTATTTTATTAATTTCTGAATGGACGAGAGGCATTACCTTTGAGAGGCAGAGGCAACCATGGATACCATCTCAGCACTTGTGCTGTGTACTCAAGTTTTGTCTCGACTTAAGAAATACAAATCTATCAATGTGACAACTATAATGGATCAAACTGATATGATTTTTGTTAGCAAGCCTTTGCCTGTTAGCACTACCTGTCAGCTCTACACCAGATTAGACTACATATGGAGTGTTGGTTTAGATGCGTATAATATGGGTGCAAAGAGGCTATAAATCGCACATTCATTTGCAATCAGTGAAGGACACACTCTGAAATATGACTGTTCTCGACTGCCAAACATGCTTGCATAAATTCTCCATCTGGCAGCTCCCAAGGCTTTCATTGTATTGTGGATTCACTTTGCGTCAGACAGAGAGCGAATCAGATTCTAATGTCTCATCAAGAGCTAATCAAATCTAGCAGAATAGCTTGTTTTAGGAGATCAGTATCTCTACTGCAAATGCTATACATTTGTAATTTCATTCGGTTCTGTTGTCTACACCATATTATGAGCTATTGTTTCTCTCTCTCTCTTTCTCTCATTTGTAGAACAGTTAATTTGTTTAAAATGTATGGCAATCTGTTGCTTATTTCTGCAGATGAGTTCTTGTACACTGCTGTTTCTGTAAAATGTAATTATTTACTAAATCCATGTGCTGGGGCAAGTTGTTGAATTGTAATGCTTTACACTGACTTATATGTTGCTGATGGCCAGAGTAAACATGCTTTAAATAGGTTGCTTGTGACCTTCACTCATGCGATTCAAAGTTTTGAATATACATAAGACATGAGGGCAGAGATCTAAGACAGGACGTTATGTTATCAGTATTCTCCCCACTGCTTTCCTGGTCTCCCACGCCTGCCTTTCTGCCAGGCAGAGGAGAAAAAAAAGAGCCCAAAGCCTGTCTATGCTTTCTTCTCTCCTTCAAAACGACCCCCCCCACCACCACCACCACCAACACTTGCAAAATTTAATCGCATTGCAGCACATGCTGTCTCTGGTTCATCCCAATGAACCAACCAGCCAAACCCAAACATGCAGAAAAAAATGGACTGAGACAAACAGTCAAAAATGCAAGACTGAGCTTGGACGCTGCACTCCGAGTGCTGCACTTCTAAATATATAAGTATAAGTATAAGTATATATACTCTTTTGATCCCGTGAGGGAAATTTGGTCTCTGCATGAATGAAACATCCAGGGGCTCGTTTCTAGAAAGCGTTGTTTGCTAACTTGCGTTGCAACCTTGGTAGTTCGCTCCATCGTTCTTGGATTTAGTGTTTCTAGAAATTAATTTGAGTATTGCCTTGCTTTTTGATAAGCTAGTATTATAATCTTCACAGACTCTTAAAATCAGCACAGTGATAAATGGTGTAGTAGCTAAAGCAGGTGTCTTGTCATCCCAGCGTAGATTCGTTTTTCTTATGATGTGAGATTTGCTTCTCGCTACCTGCAGGTGAACTAGTGTGACACATAGATTCAATTGTTTTTGACTGATGTCTTGTACCTATGGTCTCTCGATGTAGAGTAACTATATACATAAATATGTATGGTCAAAACCTATTGTTGTGTCTCGTAGGCCTACTCTTACTCAGAGGTGAAAAGAAGAGATAGGATGCGAACTCCGGCCGAGCGCGTAGTGCACTGACGCACTGCCGTTAAGCCACGAGACAATTAAAAACATATGCGATACCCAGACATTCGTCCAGGCTATATATTTTTTCCAACATAGATATTTAACACAAATAATGACACATATTGGTCGGCTTCAGTAAAATGTTTTATATACTTGCAATAGGTTTAGGTTTTTGCAGATTACGATGACAATGCCAGCATTAATCACTCGGTTTAAATTAGAAAACTGTCAGCATAGGCCGTGGCAGAGAATTTCTAGGAGGTGGGGTATTACACGTTGCCACTGTTTCCACCAATGATAAGTATCGCTGCATCATCAACAACGTTGTTGGAACTACAGTGTTCGAACGTTGGAGGTAGCGAATTGCGACACAGGCACGAAGCTTTCTGGAAACAGGTGTAACAATGTCGTTGTTTGGTCGCAAGTTGCGTCGTACCATGGTGGTTGAGCAACGTCGTTGCTAACTTTTCTAGAAATTACCCCCAGAGCGATTCAGATGCACACTGCTGAAGGAAACTGAATAACACAGTAGCTAAGGCTGTTTTGAGATTTAGTTACGCTATTGATTTGTCAGCATGGACCTTGGGAGATTGGAGTTTGAGGGAAGACTGAGCTGGACATCAACACAACTTTGGAAACTGACACCTCTGCTCCAGTTGAGAAGACTATTGACTATTCACTTTTGAGGTGACTGTTGACATGCCAAAAAGGTTCACTGAAATCTCACCCAAGTTGCGCTAATTAAAATCAATAAAAACTGTAATAAAAAACATAATTCCACAACAATATTGAATAATGTATTTGAGTATTATTGTCTAAGTCTATTAACACCCTGGTACACACGTGAAATAAGGCTGTAAAAATCCAGAGAATAATTTAAATGACCTGCTTATGTACATTTTATGAATTTAAGACTAATTGCTTTACATGAGGATGACAGTATCTTAACATACACTGGACCTTATTTCTGTGTATCCAAGTGTATCAAGTCATTTTCTGGCTCCAAGTCCAGGGCAGATTTGGGCTGGCCTTCCATAAAGTTGTGACAGCTGTGCCCACCTTTTCCTGCTCTCAGACTTCCTGTCAGAAATTTTAATGGGAGCTGCTCTCTTCTCCTGTCCTGAAGTTGCTCCTCTGCAGAGGCAGAACTGCTAGGACATTCTGGAGACCTTTTCACAGCTGTCTTCATCTTCAAGCTGCAACATGACACAAAGGTTTTGTATGAGACAGCAGATGTTCACAAAGTTTCCCTCAGCTTGTATTCACCTTAATCTGAAATTTCCTATTCACCGTTTGTGAATAATGAGGGTGTACCACTGAGATGCTGTGATTAATATTGGCCATAAACATTCTGAATGTCTACAAAGACAGCATAATTATTAGCCTAGAAATCTAGACGCGCCCCTAGCATTTGCTGCCAGGGCTAGTCTAGCAACTCTCCGTTGGCTTGTGAGCTCCAGAAATCAAAACTCAATCAGGCCAATGAAATCGTGTATATAGAGTCATTAGGTGGGCTTAACATAATGATTGATGGCAGAGTTGCAACGGTTTGGCTTGAATTCCCTGCTACTTGAAAACAAATAAGATGGATGTTGCTGTTGACGAACAGTGTGACACGAGTTAAGCTTTTATTAAGTTGGCAAACGTTTGAACTAGCCAACTAGCTCCGCTGGTGGGAAACGCATGGGACTCATAGCGCTGCCGCTGTCCTATTGCGTGCAGAGGGAATTTGAAAGACAACTGATTATCCCACCCCTCGGAGCCTGTGAGCACTGCGAACGGTAAGTGCCCAGACCCTACATTTTAATGTGGGTCTGGCTCGTCAGGCTACATAATTATAGAAACAGTTAAGAATGAATTGCTACTTCCCCAGATTCGTTTACATTGTATTATATGTTTGTATTGCAAATCTTCTAAAATGATATGCATACATAATAATAGAAAGTACAGTAAATACAAGTTATAACATCAGCAGTTTTGTTCAGCAAATGTGTGTCACCAAAATAAAAACAAAACAAAATAAAACAAACTAATCAAATCAAATCAAAGATTTTCGAACCAGACTTTATCCAGCTGTATTTGAAATATATGCATTTTTTTACTATGTTATACATTCAAATGTCAGAATATTTGCAATACAAAACAATATCTAACTGTTGTAAATAATCAGCTGGGAAATTGTTGGGGGAACATCAAATTGTCAATTTTTCCCCCTATTCACGTGTAATATATCCTTATACAAGAGGCAAGAAATAGCCATAAACAGGGTAATAAAACTATATTATAAAACTATTTATTATAAATAAAATCTATTCTACAGTGTAAACACAATACATGTCTTGTTTGTGAAAATAATTAGACAGTAACAATATTCATATTATCATAAAAGGATGTCAGATAGTCTTCCCTTAGGGACAGTTTACTGGAAGGATTTAAGGAGTTGTGTAAAGACAGACCTATTAGAGAAGTTTAGTTGTCAGGGGGCAAGGGCCTGCCTGCCAAATGTGTCAAAGGATTTCTCACAGTGACCTTTAAACATCCAACTTTTAAAACATCAAAAAGAGAAGCAAAAAGGAAGAGACACTTTAATCATACCCTATTTAACAAGCCACACTTCCATTAAAAACTTATTGAACTAAAAACCTTCCCAACATCTTAAATAGACTGGGACACAAGAGGACGCTGCAGGGTAATTGGCCCAGTGTTTCATGGGTTATTAAGCTTGAGCAGGACAACAGGTATGAACATGCCTTAACTGATGAGGGAGTCTCCACTTCCCCCCTCATTTAGCTAGGCCTTCGTCCAGTTTTCCATTTGAGGTTCATTCATGGCATGTCCCATTTAAATCTGTGTGAAGAAATGTAATCATTGAAATTGATCAATACAGCGATTATTTTTTAAAATATATCATTTATATTTCAGGTTTTAATATGATATGATGTAATTGACCAGTCTAATATGGCCTTGACCATTCATATCTGACATACGATTTGTGTGATTAAAGAAAAAATGACCATTTCTGGTGCAAGGAACTCCATTAAGGTTCAATTTGTTCCCAGAGATATTGATTTCAAGGAGGTGAATTTCTGCCACTGACACAAACCCATTATGATGAGCGCTTAGGTCATCTTCTGGGTGCAACGGGCACCATCTTAAAGCATTTGCAGTTTGTATTTAGCACCTCTATCCTCATCTCTGGTGAACAACCAAGGACGAACAAGTTTTATTAGGACAGGGAAAGACTAGACACTGCCTCACAAGGATGCTGTAAAGCAATAGCCACCCACCAACAAAGTCCATAAACAAACACAGCAAACCTTTCACACATCCATGACAACATTTATACAAGGTCTGAATATGTAGTCACACTTCTCCTTCCAGGATCTTTCTGACTGCCTCTGTTTAGTAATTCACTACCATGAGGAAATCAGCTCCACTAGTCTTGCCAAGCCAGCTGATGTACAGAACTGACCGACTCAGCTGATCTTCCATTGGAAGTGACTAGACACAGCACTTATCTTGTCATTAGACAGCAATATGCCAACATTTCTCCAATTCTTTCATAGTGCCTCCTAAAAAATAGCACAATCAATTAGGACCACAAATCGTTACAGTTTACTAACACAGGAAAGATCTATGATGGTGAGGCGAAAATGTGAAGCAGTCTACACAGACAGCCTAACACTTTTAACACTTTTATATCACAACTAATATATCCTATACACAGAAGAGAGAAGCACACAGATACACACTGAAAGGAAAAGTTAGTTTCATCCTCAAATTTTTACTAAACTTGTACAACCAAGAAGCTGCTATTTCATTAAAGTTAAACATGTACATTTTAATGTAAAAGTTCACATCTGTATGAAAACACTCTACAAACCTTGTTGAATAAAAGCCTTCAGACTCACAACCTCCTCTTGGAGAGCCATTATCGCCACCTCTTCATTAGGTGGTTGTCAGTTCTGGGTTATCTCCCACAGCTCACACTCATAGAGAGCTCTACTAGCCTTCTCTAAATCCTGCAAGTGAACAGAATATACAGCATGAATGAGAGTGGCGTTGGTAAAGGGTATACTCGCGTAATATGTAATGTCCTGGGATATTCCCACTCATGAAGTGTCTCCCATCCGAGACTGCTATCTGAGACTGTAGGGAAGCTGTACCAACTATCATACAAAGATATGGTTGGAAAGGTATATTTTCAGTTCACTTTGTGTCCCCAGTAGGTTGAAGCTAATTTCTTGTCATTCAAAAGATCAAAACTACTCAAACAAATGTATAAATTCTCAGAAACAAAGGGTTATGTTCTGCATTCAAAAATAGACCTTTAACAAAAAAGTTAGATTCATAAGTAAACATTAATTTTTGATTACCTTTGGTCTATGTGATGATGAAGCATCAACATTTGTCAGTGAAGCGTATGGCTTGGGTCGTCTTGGTCTCAGGTCTTCTGGTCCATCCCCCGGTGTCCTTGATGTAGCTTTCGAGTGTTCGAGTGTCCCTCTTTAAAATGTAAAAAAAAAAAAAAACGGTTTCAGTGCTCAAATATACTACATGACCATACATGGTCCTTTTCAATACAATTAAACGTTTACATTTCCATAATTTAACATGGGTGTGAATGGTTTTGTAAGAATGTCAGTGCACAAAGCATGACAAAGTAGTTTGATAGTGCATAAAAACAAAACACATTAGGTGCTACTTGCAATACCATTTCCATGAAATTAAGCCCCGGTCCGTGTACCTTCTGTTCATTTGATTTTCAAGGTTGAAACAGTGATAAAAAAAAAAAACGGATTTGAAGACCTTTACCTAAAACAGCGCTTCCCAGAGAAAAATAAAACACGAATATTGAAGCATTTTGTGGAAAAAATAATCCAATATACAATGAGGGTTTGAATTTCAATATTGTAATTTCAATTAGTCCTTATTCATGTTAAAAATGAAAACCCAGGCACGCGAGGCTACCGCACCACGCACTCCACATTCATGCTGACAACAATTTTTTGCCACTGTCCGAATGGATAATTGCTAGCCTATGTTCATCAAAGGGAGCAAGATGGTGATGTTGAAGGAGAGTGATCTGCACATAGAAAAAAATCGCCAGAACATTCCAAGCTTCTCGTTTTGATCGATAATTTATGTCCCAGGTGTGCTGCATAGTAGGGAGTGGGATTAAGGTTGCGTGCACCCTTCCAAGAAAGAGGGGAAATGTCACAGAAAGGACAATCGACATCATGCATTTATTAGGCTATGTTTCGTAGACAGGCTTAGCTTGTGCATGTGTTAGTGACTAGCCTTGTGTGTTCTATAATGATTTTTCGACCTGTCTGTGTTCCCCCCGCTCCTGACCCAATAAACGTAGGCCTACTGATTTGAACCTTGTCGCCTCAGTTGTTAGGCCTACAATATGAATATAAATATAAATTAGTCGTAGGCCTATACGTCACTTTGAACAGAAGCGTCTGCGAAATACTATTACCATAACCATAATATGTAGCCTACTTGGTCATAGAGCTGGCTACTATAAGCTTCCTAATCACGTCCACTCCACCCCCTCCCCCCCCCCATACAAGGACGGCTCATTCTGGATTCTTTCTCCATTACAATTCTCTTTTACCAACATAATACAGGCAACGATAGGCTATAGTCGCGCATACAGAACAACAGAGGAGCCCAAATATGCCTAGGCTACATATGTTCGTGCCTCATGCTAGGCCAGTGAACTCTGCGTTCTAAGGCCTCCACTCCCCTTGCTCCTAGTTGAGACAACGTAGCTGACATTTCTGACTTAGTTAGCTTGTTTACAAACATGTCTCTAATTAAAATGTCATAGGTTTCAATGTAGGACAGCCTAGCGGGGATAGGCTAAATGAAAAATTGAAGAAAGTGCCGATTTCACATTATTGTTGTGCGGATTTTCGGTCGTGGGGATAGGCTACAAAGTTTAATATCCAAAACAAAAACACGAGGAAATTTCCTATTTTGTTTTTAAAAAAATACAGAAATAAGGTCGTTTTTCGATTTTCAATTTTCGTTTCGAATTTAAAAATCAAATGGGTACACGGACCAAGCACGGTACTTGTGTCTTCAATTTCTACACGTCCACTCTAATACTCTCCAGCACATATCAATAGGCCTACTGTAGGCCTATACCATTGTGCACTGTTTGCATGACTTTTGGCTATGCTATTACAACATAGGGAGGGAAAGTGAAAACCAGCGCCCCAAGTGGTTGCGTTCCTATCGAAGAGCGGCTCCAATGTTAAGTCCCATAGACCTATTTTAAAAAAAAATATTGTGAAGCCAAATCAGCGATGTTATCCACCAAAAATATTTTTCAGTGTCTATACAGTAATAATATTCTAACTGTGAAAATGTCAGACCCTATTTTGCATCCAAAATTCGGTACAATGGGACTTGAAACGGAGTGGCAAGGCTCTCCATAGACGGGCTCTGGTAGCATGGTTTGTTTATTAGCCTGGTTAGCATTGACACTTAACACTTTGAGCTAGCTCTTCATGTGAGTAGAAGCACAACACCAGTTATCCTGACATAAAGGTTATCACCACGCGGTTTACATCACGTTCCGTTATTACAAAAATATGTTAAGCCAGTTAAGCAAATTGCGTATTGATCAGTTAGAGATTAAGCGCCCAAACATGTGACGTCACATGCAGCTGTAGTTCCTTATCACCTTGTTACGACAAAAACTCAAAACAATTCAACTGATCCTAAAAATAAGGTATGACCACTTGAAGCAATAGAGGTGACCCCAGTGCCTAACATATGGAAGGCATTAAATTAAGATCCCAATGTGCACCGAGATATATTTTTTCAAAAAAAAAAATCGCATCCACTCCGCTAAACTCTAGGAACGCAACCACTAGATGGCGATGAGATTACTTTCCCTCCCTATTAACTATAAAGGGGAGGGGACTCATATTGATACAAATGTAAGCATGTTATACTGCATTAGGCCTACCCTAGTTGTATTAACCTCCATATACTTTAAACCCAACCGTACATTTATATAAATGCAAAGTATGTGTTTTCACACGATATTGAACTGTGCTGTAGCCTAATGTGGAGCTGTAACACGTGCTAGGGAATATACAACCTAGCATAGCTTTAACCTCCCTCACGCAAAGTCCACATTTGCATCAACCCGTTCTCCAACGTACCATAATTTTCAAGCTGGAGATTTTGGCAGGCAGGAGGTCCTCCTGGCGAGAGCACAGCTTATCCGAGGGAGCGCCTGCCGGCTGGCCAAAGCATCTGATTGGGAAGTTTTATTGGCAGTGAGGTGGGTGACCTCCCGGCTGCTTCCCGCTGACAGACCGAAAACGCAGGACTGTAAAGGTCGCAGATGGTCAACCTCTGATGCTAATTATGCCTTGGTGCCAAGTCACCGAAACAACACTGCCCCCGGGCAGGTCTTTTCAAATGCTAATTTATGGATTATGATGAGACAGTAATCTGTCACAGGACTCTGTTATTGGCTTTCATTGATATCGTTTTTAGTTATTTTCAGTTCAATTCAATGTGTGTCCGTGTTTCCTCTAGAATGTCGCAAGATTTAGTTTTTGTATGACTTGTTCAGTGAGTGACTACTACATGTATCCAAAAGGGAAGCCATACACATGAAGAGATGTTGATATAGGTGTGAGTGACTTTGCAAGAGGTGCGTGGCGTAGCCACAGGTGTGCAAGGGACAGAATTGTCGCTTTGGCACATCACATAGGCTAGCCCAGTGTTTCTCAAACTTTTTTTCTGGGGACCCACTTTTTAAAAATGACAGACTATCGCGACCCAACTCGTGACTGTGGTAGTTAACCAACTAGATCAGTGGTTCTCAAACTTTTTCTTTCATTCCCTACTTTGATCAAGGGGACACCTCGAGCCCCACCTGTCATCGCTCTAAGAAAGTGGTAGGTCAAGCTTAAAATTGTCAAATTTATTGAAATAATGACAAGTTCTAAATATATCCTCTTCAACAGAGTTAAAATCAGCTGGTGCTGCAGATATAATAATAAATAAATACATAACACACATATTTATGTTTCCCAGCAACATATTAGGAAGCATAGGCCATTTTACAGCATTGAACAATATATTGTAACAATCTTGCAAAGTTGTCTCATAATGGTTTTATTGGTTACGCACCAAAACACACGAACGTCATTACACAGGCAAAACAAAGGAGGTCAATTAAACAAGCACGATACACAAACAGGGTAGTCACATACACGGGGTAAACACATGAGGTACAACATAAAGAAAGACTATACCAGCTAACACATACATGAGGTAAACGCAATTACTCATACTAAAACCAACATCAACATTACACACACACACACTGCACAGCATTATGGGAGCACAGTCATCAACAGCTAGGCTCAGATCATTACAATATTCAATGAAATACCAACATGCTGCATTAAATGGATCCATAATCCAGTCATACTGAGCACTGCGGGAAATATTTTTGAAATAAACTTTGCAGGGATATGATGTAGGCCTACTGTTTAATACATGGGATCACAAGAGTGCCTCCCAATCAGATGTTTCAGCGATTTCGCTCAGAAATCTCAAAGACATAATAGGCTACTGTCGCGATCGAGGCGCCTGTCCCATACTCCAAGTTTTTGTTGGTGAATGCAGTAATCTTATTTGCTAGGTGAGGTAGGTGCTTGTCTTTGCCTTGTAACTGGACCTTTAACTCAAATGTATCGCTAAGATATATCAAATATATCGCTAAGATAGGCCAGCTTCGTCAAGAAATGTTCATTAGTGAACGTGCTTGTGTAGCAGAATTGAATATTTCCGCCCAGTTAGGGCTCCCACCAAAGCTAGCCGATAATTGGCCAGCCCATTAGTGGTTTTTGTACAAAAGCTTGGTGACAGCCTTTCTGGTTAGCTGGTTTCTGCTCACCTGATTTCCGCCACTCACGCAGCTTGCCTGTGGATTCTCCCCCTTTGTCTGCCCAATGCTTGTTGATGGTAGGTGTGGTTTCACATCGTGATCTTCTTTCATTCACTGTTGCATGTAGTAAACGTAGCCTGTTTACTGTTGCATGTAGTAAACGTAGCCTGAGGAACATAGCAGCTGCTATGTTCCTCAGCGTTTGTCTGGATAGTAGGAGGCAACTTCTATCTACTGGTATGTAGCCCTTCGAGTGTTCAGTCCCACTTTATTCATCAATTTTAGCCCTAACTTTCTATTTTAATATATTAGAGACTGTAGTTGATTGCAGCTAACAGCTGGACGGGGAACAACTACAGCTTCTGTGTGAACGCTGCTGCTTTGCCTACCGAAGTTTGCCTGTATTGGGCCTGTAACTGCCCTCACGTCTCACCAACACGAGTTCCTTATTGCTGCTACTCTTTTATTGTTTCGCCTGTAGCGCTAGCTTACTGCTTGTGCTGTTTGAGTTGCGTTAGCGGCGCATATATGAAGATGATCTGAACTGATATAAAGTGACTATAAAAGCTAGCCAGCTGTACTCCTAGCTGGCTAACCTGTACAAGCAAAAGGTCTGTGACGAGCGCTATTGTTTTTGTCTGTGTGTCGGATGAATGAGAGTCGAGTGATTTATTTCTTTTCAGCTGTTTACCCATCCCCTGTTAGTCGCGTTTTGTCGATTTCTGTCCTGATTTGTCACTGGCAGGAGGCCCTTCTTAGGACTGCGGATAACCAGTGCCCTGTATTTGTTACTTTATGAACTTTCTGTTATTCTGTGTATTTAGTTTTGTTTGACTGTGGTGTTGTTAACCCTCTCTGTACAAATTTCCTTGTCCCTTCCAGGAGCTGAGTGCCTATGGTGGAGGGGTTGCTCTCTTCGGGTGCTGTGTCTTGTGCGGCGTGCCGCTTTACAACCCGGGTGCTGTGTGTGAACCATTTTGTGTGCGTGTGGACACGTGTGTTGTGGTGTGATCTCTCTATACCTCTCCATAGGTAGGCCTCAGCTCCAGTGGACCCTATCCTCCTCCTTCCCTTATTGTATGTCAAGTGTGAATGGGAATTGTGTTGATTGTTTGTTTTTTATTCTTTTGTTAATAAATTAATTTTAACAAATGAAACCACGTCTCTTGCCATCAGTCAACGAACTTGAGTGCTTTCTGTCTAAATCTGGTACTCCTATTTCCCTGGGTGAAATCCCCAGGGTGGCGTAGTCGCAATGTCCATGGGTTTATACCCCCTATTTGTCCCATACTGCCACACTTGCAGATTCAAACATGCGCTCTTCCTCCAAGAAGAGGTGACTCGGAGCTCAAACACGCGCGACAGCACTTTACCTCGGGAAAGCCACCTTGCCTCGCTGTGAAACAGTACAGCCTTTTGGTCAGCTACCATCTCTTCGCAAAGTGCGGAGAATAGACACGCTTTTAAGTGCCGGGTTTTGATATTCACCACTCTCACAACAACGTTCAAAATCTCATGTAGGTCAGGACTAAGATGCCTTGACGAGCGCTTTCCTGTGAATAACACAGTGCGTCCAATTGCGCATCGGGTGCTACCTGGGCCCAGGCTATAGATAGAAAATAAATAAAGAGAACTCCTGTTTTTCACGTCAGTTCGCGCCCCACCTGGTATGTCTCCGCGACCCACAGTTTGAGAAACGCTGACATAGCCTCACATGAATTTCCCCTGGGGATCAATAAAATATCCACCATCGCCATTGGAGACCCTAAACTGACTGTGTTTGTGCTGCAAATTAAGAGGAAAGCATCTTTTATGTTGAAGTTGGAATACTTCGTAGCCTAATTTAGCTTTACTTAGTTCCCAGCATGCATTGGAAGACAGTTACCGTGTTTATTATTGTTTTGATGTCAAACAATATGGTTGAAGCAGTTTAGCCAGAGAATGTCTAATAAGGGGAGAACTGCCACTCTCGGAAAACTTCCGGTTTCTGAACTGGTTGCAGTTCCTTCTGTGGTTCCACATGAGGGCGCTTGTCCACGAGTGCAGAATGCATGGAGGTCTATGGAGCTGTACCCCTCAAAATCCACTTTTCTCGGGATATAATTTTTTTTCAAGTCATTTGAATATTGTATTCGAAAGGGGAGGCAAAGAAAATACACTTGGTTGAGTATTATATTTTTTTCAAGTCACTTAATTGTTCTTAAAAGCCTTTCAAACGTGTCAATGACGTCACTCATTAGCACAATGCTAGCGTGTTATGGGCAACAACGACCCAACCTGTAAGAAAACAAAAGGACATAAGTACTCGATCATTCAACTTTTGACCTATAACCCATGTTGAAGTTATACAAACTACAATCAAATCTGAGATTTGTCAACGACAATCAGGTGAAAGAGACAAATTTAGCCGTCTAGCTCCATTAAATCCCATTTATTCTGCACTCATGGCGATCGCCCCCAGTGGAAATCGGGTGGAACTGCTACCAAAATTCGGTACAATGGGACTTAATATGGAGTGGCCAGGCTCTCCGTAGACGGGCTCTGGTTTAGCCTTCTTTTGCTAGTGCTTTGAA
This sequence comes from Alosa sapidissima, assembly GCF_018492685.1. NCBI lineage: Eukaryota > Metazoa > Chordata > Actinopteri > Clupeiformes > Clupeidae > Alosa > Alosa sapidissima. The sequence goes on along the minus strand of NC_055970.1, from coordinate 23,423,956 downwards.
CAATATAACATGATGGGATATGCCTATGGAAAATGTTTTATTTAGGCTAGTTTATTGTGAAGAAAGACACAGTAAACGTGAAAGTAACCCTAAATATACAGCTGTTCTATGAGATTTTGTAGGAGGATACAGACAGTTATCGCAGGCTTGAGATGAATGAAAACATTTTTACGCAAAGGGCATGATGAATATTAATAGTGTATGAACGTCGAGTTTATACATGCACTTGATCTCTCCTTTCGTGAGCTGATATACATTCTCCAATATCACATAATTTTCAGTGCCTATTTAGTAGTCCACGAATTTTCTCTGCTCGAGTTTTAAAGATGAGTCAAAGAACGTTCCACTAACATCCCCGGAACCAAAACTTTAACTGTGAAGGAACGTTCCGTTAGCCTGACGTAGTCATACTCAATTCTAGTCAGAATATGAGTCTGATACTGCTCCATTGGGACATAATTATGGGGCATGTTTCAACCGATACATGGGGGGAATGCCTCTGCACTCAATTGGATAGACCTAACCAATCAGAGCAACGAAATAGCTTACCGTGAGGTGTAGGAAGAAAACACACGAACCATCCTTCTTCTCCACAAATGCCTTAACATTGTTTTCTGGTCTTTTGTAAAAGTTAGTGCCGTCAATAACTCCTACAACACTAAGAAATCTAAGAGATACATAGTAGGGTAGGCTATTAGGAAGAACTGATAACCTATATCCCCTCCATTTTTAAAAATAATTCTGTTGAATACTGATATGCTTCAAACATGTCAAACAGCTGGGAAAGGCTGTCGCATATCCCTCAAACAGGTGGTCAATCAGAGATTTCAAACGAACGAGGGAACATGTCGCAATGCAGACATGCAATGCATGTCACAATGGAGTTTTCCCACATCTCAACTTTGGCCAAACTTTTCAGTGATAAAACCTCATTAAATAATATGCATCTTCCATATGGGGTCTTAAAAGCCATGTATCCTATCCACAGCATTTTTGTTTCAAACATTAGCCTAATCTAAGCGTGCTCAGATGACGTGATAGACCAAGCGCTGTTGCTCACCTCTCTATCATCGTAAAGCCCGATTTGATTGGTCCGCCCGATCTAGGGCGAGCATACTTGCTCCACAATGGAGCAATGCCAGACCGAACTTCCCGACCTCAAATGTTGTGGGCGGGACTAAGTTCGGAATCGCACCCAGGTTAACGTTCCGTTGCCGTGAAGAAAACTTCCCTGAGCGACCGCGAGGGAACGTTAGTAGCGAACGTTCCCACATCCTTCCGCGATGTACCGCATCCGTTCTTCCCCGAACCGACAATTGTTTGCTGGAATGATCATTTCTGGCTAGTCCCTGGTGTGTACTTCAACCCATGGCTTATTTCACAGAGAAAATCCCAGCAGTCCTTAGATGACCTCATCACAATTTCAAGACAAGATTTCTCCATAATATAAATTTCCTTATAAGTCTGTGGTCAAAATTAATCCAAGACAACTGGTGTGAGACTGCAGCTTTATTCACGACGCCGGGAGCATGTTACCCACATGAAATGTCAAAGTAACAAGCCCACACATCTGTGGGTGAAGCCAACTCTTATACCCTTACCCCACACCCATGGAAAATCACAAGTTGTCACCCTCCAGTGATCACTTAACCATCTGGTATTTTAACAGAGATAAGAAATGTTTACGACCCCCCATCCTGAGGGTTACCCACAGTTCGGTGACACAGGGGTTAATTTAACTAAACATTCCAACCTAGGAGTTGCAAAAGACACAAGGGTCAGAGTAGGGTGATGGCAATTAGATTTCACTACATGTATGTAAGGTATACTAAACATTCAATGAGAGACATATAAAATTTATCCCACAAGTCAATAATACATAATGTATGATGTTTGCTATCAATTCATACAACTACATAATTTAAATTCTTTTCATATGGCCCTTTCAGAGAGTTGGCCTACAAAGCATAGGCTACTCCTAAAAAAAACTCTAGATTTGCACTCAACCAGGCAAGTGATTTATATTATCAACATCTCATAGGGCTTTTTTCCTGCTGATGCAGCGCAATTGATTTCCACCATCTCAAATGTACAGCCATGTTTTTACTCCTCATCCACATTCACTCTTTTGTGTAGCCCAGTGCAGCTCTTGTATCTGGTTCCAGATGGCCAGGAATAAAGAAGCAGCCACCAGCTCAAGATGGCAAAGTAGAAATGCCAGAGGGCAGAAGCCGTGCCAGTCCGCCGAGAGCCTGTGTGGTCTGATAGAGGGCACTGCCCCTCTTCTGCTATGCCCACATCACCCCGGGCAGATCACGGCCGCACTGCTCTTACTCAGCATGACTGTCAGGAGCCGGACAGCACCTTCCAAAACATTCCTACCCCCCCCCCCCCCATCTCCTCCCTCTCTCTCCCTCCCTCTCCTCTCTCTCCCTCCCTCTCCTCCCCCTCTCTCGCCCTACTCTTTTTTTTCTCTCTTTTTGCCACCTAGACCAAAGTTGATGTGGCAGTGAACAAATTATTTTCACAAATACCCTGAAATTGCCCCTTCCAAAAATATGTATACACAATATGCTTCCATTGTTAACCAACAACCATAAAAAACTGCTGTACAAATACAGCATCAGTCGTAACCTACCCTGATGTAGGAGCTCGAGTGTAGTGTACAGCATTTTCCACCTTCAATATGAATACAATCAATCGATGGATACATTAAATTCAATTAATCAAGATCTCAAGTGTTGCAAATAACGCTCTGCATTTTACCCATCAGGGGGAGTGTGCACACATACACACACTCTAAGTGCACTGAGGTCATCAGGGGCACACATACCCAACCAGGGGTACGTTTCCCAAAACCATAGTTGCTGAACCTGAAATTCGGGACGCTTTTTTCCCCCCGCGGGGGTGGTAGGCTTACAGCGAATTTTCAAACCTGTACCAAAACACATTTTTATTCAAACATCAAGTCTGCCTCAAAATACAACAGAGAAATCATGAACTCAAAATGTCATTGTGGGGGGGAAAAAAAACAATGACTGCGTAACAGTGCAAATCAGACCTTTCAGAATAAGGATAATAGCCTAACGCTAATAACAAGCCTTGCCAAAATTATGGGTCATTAAGTAAGAATACAAAATAATTGTTAGATTAAGTAGATTATGTTAAAACGACATGGACATTAGGCCGAACTTCCGACGTATTTTTCTTGCACACACGCTGGCTCTGCCTGCTGCGCTGCCTGCACAATGTCCTCGGCTTCGCGAAATCAGTGCATATTCTCGCCTAATTATAGAACGTCAAAAAGAAACAAAGTAGCCGGGCTGCATCCAGACACTTAGCTGCCGTCGGGGGCTGCATGCAGTCGACTCAGACTCTCTACGGACAGTTTTTAATGTTTATCAGAAAATAACTACTCAGGATTCTGATTGAGTATAATTTTCGGGACAATTAGGGCAGGATTCGGGATTCAGGACAACTGCTTGGATATCGGGACTGTCCCGAATTTTTCGGAGGACGGAGGGCACCAACCAATCAAATTACGGTTATACTTCAAGTCATTTACATAGCTACCGTCGGGAACACCCACTGGCATGCATTGACGGAACGCAACTGTGTGTAGGAGCCGTCTCTCTCTCCCGTCGTGTGCGCGCTACACTCAGATGCACATGTGGTCTCGCATGCATGCTCTTGATTGCTCACTCTAGATTCCGGGAGATTTTATCTAATTTGCGGGCGTCAGGGAGCCACTATCAATATGCAGGAGACTCCCGGAACTTCCGGGAGACTTGGGATGTCTGCTTTGTCAGCAACTATGGTTTTGGGAAACGCGCCCCAGATTAGTGGGCAGCTACTGATGCGGTGCATGGCTGGGGGGGGGGGGGGGGCAGTTCCCTAGTGTTAGGTGCCTTGGCAAAGGTACCTTATCCGTTGATGTGGATATGGGAAAGTGCTGTTCAATCACTATCATACTTGATATACAGGCTAAATGCAAATATGGCAATGTATTATATTATTTTACATTAACAAAATGTAGGAAAATAGAACAGACTGAAAATAAAGTAGGCACTGATCTTTAAAATCCTGTTTCCTGTAGCCTAAATGTTGACAGTCATTCTTAATATTCACAATTGGTGCACTGGCATGTTTAACTGTTAGCTGCAGTATAATGTTAGATTATGTGTAAGTTAAGTACAGAACTGACTGTGCGCCCAAATTTTTGTCTGTGCTCCTAAATTTTTTAACTTGGGCGCACAAGTGCTCCTGGAAAAAAATGTTAGTGTAGAGCCCTGCCTATCGAGTGGGCTACGGATGCCCCTGAGCATCCAATGAGAACATGAAAGCCAATGCACTGTGCTGGTTGGACATGAGAAGAGGTTGCTGCAGTGCATCTTTTGCATATACCCTTGCCATACATTACGATGGAGTAGATAAATGACTTCAATGACCTCATCAGAGAATTGGAACTTCTGGCGCAGTGACAGGCCCATCCAGCATTGACGATGCTGGAGACCAATCAAGGGCAGGCCTTGGTGAGGGCAGCTGGTGAGGGCAGGATCAAGCTGGGAAACCCTCGCTGTGTCTCTGATTGGTTGTTGGCCGAACACCAATATGTAATTAATTACCAAATCATCTAGAGGACTAATAGTGACAGGACTTGTCAATCAAACTGGAGTCTTGTGTCATCTTTAGGCAACTCATAGACACAGCTAAGGGTGTCATAATCCGGACAGACAATATGATTCTGACAGGGAGAATTTCCATAGGGTGATCTGACCAGCAGGTATCAAATACTTCCTCATGATGGTGTGATAGTGTTTTACCAGCATGCTTTGTCACAACATTCTACATGCCATGGATAATGCCCCATGTTTACGTAAATATGCAAACTCACTCTCAAATAGCCCAGTAAGTTCTCTCACTAATACCTAGAAAACCAACGAAATGCTGAACAACAAAGGAAATATTTGAAAACAATTCCATATCACATACCACTAGAGGGAGTAAAAGATTCACATTATCCACAGTTTATCCCCATCACTGGAGAACACTTAATATGTTCAGCTCTTTGTCAGGAGCATCAAAGCACCAATAGTAATTTCAAATGTCCTTATTCTTATCTTAATCTGAATGCACTGTTAAATACTTAACCTGACCACACTTGTCAATAGGACATTAAAGCACTTGTGAGAGAGAAGAACCATAGGTGGTTAGTTAAATTTGATCCTACTCCTGATCCCAGCTATGGGCTGTTGTTGACTAATTGTGCCTATGCAGAGCCCAATGTTAGTTGCACTGCCTTCGCAAGGCCAGTAGGGCAGCAGTGTTATCAGAATAGCATCCCAGCCCTCCACTACTCTCCTGCTGAAAGCTGCTAAATAGGACTGTGAAGATTGACAGGAAGTAAGTGGGAGGGGGAGGTAGTGTGGGATTGGGAAGTGACCATTTGTTAGATTCAAACCTGGGTCCCTGTGGGCACTTGGACCCATACAGTATATGGCATGGACCAGGGATGCCACTAGACCTAAAACTCACAGCAGTTCAATACTGGGGAAGGTGCCCCAGTAAAATGGGTCTGGTAACGTCACTGGCACGGACACTGCAGTCGAATACGCCACAGCTTCCTTGAGTCTTCCTTATCTGTTGCTATGAGGAACATTTGCAATGGAAACCCAACCCATTTCTAGAGTATTTGCTGAAGTCCCCTGAAAGTTTAGCTTGCTGCCAGTGTATCAGGGAGGAATTAAGAATAACTTTTAGAATTTGTTGCATAGTCTATTCTACATATGCAACACCTTAATTAATCGATAACAATTTCATACCTTTGTAATACCTATTCAACATCATCCTCTTGTGGCAGCAATTAGAATTGTATTGTCTTTAGCCATCATTATGTTGCCAAATGCTTTGAAAAAATGTTTCCCAGTTTGTCTTGAAACTTACTCATCTAGATGATGAGAGACAACAAAAGATGAGGAGTTTTGCAATGTATGATATTAACAGCCTTATGAAATGCCTTCAACAATGAATAAAGAATGTTACTCAAGAAAACTACGCAAAATTGACAGCTGATATATGCTAACAGAAAACAGATCATGTTTGATCACTAGGAAGCTAGGATGTTTTATATGTCATTTACAGATGGTGAAATTAAGAATAAACATGAACAAAGATTTTGTCATAAACACATAAAATCAGGAGCGTCCATAGATACAGGCTAACGAGTGCAGAGCGCAACAGGATATACGTCCATAGACACTGGCTAATTCATATAGTGCAGAGGGCATATTTCCCAATAGAAGACTATGGCAATGCGGAGGCTATGACTCACCTTAGGTAAATCATGTACCGCCAAATGTCAAAACATTTAAATCCTAATCTAAGATTAAATGCGAATTCGATTAAATGTGAATTTGCATTACCGAGGTGAAGTTAGTTTGATATTCGGATATTCGACAGATATTAACTGTAAATACAATTTGTTGAAGTAAGTTAGAGCATGTTGTCATTCATAGACAATATTGATTTGAAAATAATAGTTTAATGTGACCTTCCATTTTGCTGTTCTAAATGGCGTTTACAAATGGAAGTTCGGGAAGAGCGTGACGGAATTTGCCACGCTTCCTTCTTCAATCAGTCAGATTACTTATTCGCAGTCCTGGCGAAGTTACAGCATTGGCATTACTCCGCTCGCAACCCACCACCTCCCCTTACGCCTCGATCCTCTCTTCCATAGTTAAAGATGGGTGTATGGCAGAATCCTGCCCAACTCCAGCCTGTGCAGTCGACTCCGGCATGATTCCGCGAAGCACTTCAGGACCCTGGCCAGAGACCAAACAGGCTCCTCTATTATGCTTTTATGTCTTTATGCAAATTTCGGAATGTGAACTAGTAAAACACCATTTGTATCTGTGGCCTAAAGCCATTGTTATGACATCAAAGATCAGAAATATCAACACATCTGTAATTACACGTGTAACATCTGTACCACATCTATATTCTAAATAGTTAAAGTGAAGGAATGAGGAATATTTGCAAGGTGTTTAACATGAATCCCACACTTAAGTTATTTTGTGGCATGTCTTACATAACAATTCTCTGTGACACACATACATAGGTAACATGCACAGGCACATATACTGTGTTTTTATGATCAGTCAGTCAATCTTTACTGACAGGGCTGTTCTTCATCAGCTCACCACGGGCCAGCGCCAGACATCTGGAGAATGGGCAGATATAAAATCATGACCTTCTGTAGGTATGACCTGGGTTTCAGAACGTCCACTCACTCAATCAGACGTCCAATAGTAAATAAGTAGGCTACATTTTTTGGAAGATTTTATTCACTGTGCAGCACATAGAAAATAAGTAAAACACAAAATGTATCAACACTATCACAACAAATATCATTACAACAAAATACAAAAAAATGAAATACATAACATTTGTACCATTTGGGAAAATACGCTCATTTTTCACCTCCCCTCAAGTTACACAATTGATTTTTACCTTTTTCCAGTTCATTCAGCCATTCTCTGAATCTGCCGATACCACTTTTAGCTCCAGCCTAACATAGATCATTGAATCGGATTAGACTTAAAACTTGTCTCTTCTCAAGTTAGAAAGTATAATAAGACTAATGGAAAAGGAAACGTGGCACTTTTCTAGGCTGATTTGACATGAAACTACAGTATACTCTCATTCAAACTTGTTGGAAGTTATAGCCTATGGATACTATTTTCAGGTGCTGCGTAATAGTCATTGTTGTGCCGATCAATCAGCTGATCAGCTGCACTATATCAGGCCTACCTCCACACACACACTTTGTCTGGCCTCGTCAATGTTAAATCAAGGAACCAGCCATAGACTCGCTCCCTCACCTGCTCTTTTTTGGATTCAGTTAAGTTTTGGACGTGTGAACTTGTTTCTATGGACTGATGAACTTTGTGGGACATTGCCCTCTATCTTCAGTTGCCTTAGTCTGTTCTCCTGTGTGTTTGCCTTATTTTGAATTCTGGACCTGCAAGTACTTTTCTGTTTACCTTACAATAAATCCCCATTACCATGAACTGTATCTCCTAATCCTCCTTCTGTGTACCGTGACACTAGCTTAAGTTGCTGCAGCCAGGCCCAGATCTAGACTGCTTGGAGGGGCAAAGATTGGGGGGGCAAAGTGAAATTTCGGGTGGGCACAATGAGAGGACCATTTTCCTAGTTTTAATACTGTATATGAGTATATTCTTGCAGTAACATCATGTAGGCTTTGTTTTGGGAACCCCAAGTGTTTATGGTTATAGTATTTAACAGATGTTTTTGTCCAAAGCAACATATAAATAACAACAATACAAAGGAAAAGAGTTACATGTGTCTTCTTTGGCTGATTGAAGACTAGGCGTGCTGCATCAATCTGAATCAGTTTTAATGATCTTGCTGCACAAGCAGGTAGGCCAGCTACCAGTGAATTACAATAGTTCAACTTGGAGATAAACATGACCTGTACAAGAAGTTGTGTGGAATCTTGTGTCAGATAAGGTCTGATCTTCCTAATTGTGTAAAGGATAAACCGACATGATTTTGCAATTGAGACTACATGCTCAGAGAAGTTAAGTCAGTCGTAAATGACGACGCCCAGGTTATGTGCCGATCTAGTTGGGGTCAGTGGAGATGAGTCAAGCTTGATGTTATTCTGTTGGGGAATAGCTGTTTTAGCTGGAAACACCAAAAGCTCAGTTTTTGAGAGATTACGTCGAAGTTGCTGATCTTTCATCCAGACTGAAATATCCTTAAGACATGCAGAAATCCGATGGGAAACGCTAAAGTCCTCAGGTGGGAAAGGTTTCACCTGGTGTAAATAGAGAAAAGCAGGGGCCCTAATACTGATCCCTGAGGCACCATCCTAAACACAGGGCTGGGACACTTCTGCTTGCTAAATAGGTTTCTCTGCTGTTGACCTGCTCACAGTCCTTGGTGGCCCTGTCAGTGCTTTGTAAAATGTTGCATTAAGACCACTAAAGTCTACACAAAATAAATGCGAGTATCTGAGGTAATGTTCATTACCAAACACCCACTAGACTACTCGCTAGTTTCTGTCTTCAATTTCTTACATTTCAAGAAAGGTGTTTCAAGTAAGGAAGAGGCTACAAAGGCTAAAAGTAAAGTAAAGTAACTGATCATACTTGTAAAATATTTTGCTTGCATAAAAGGATAGAGTCATTAAGTATAAACTGCTCACAATGTAGATTGTGGCAATGTGGCAATCACAGAACAAAGACCTTTTTATACGTACTATTCTTTCTATTCTATACATTCTTTTATTTCTTTAAAAAATAAATTACTGTATATGAAGAGACTTTCATTAGAAAACTCGATAGTTAGGCCTATTCAAATACATAATGCCCCACCTTGATTAGAACCTTGTTATGGAAGAACATTTTTGAATTGTGTTAAAAATTACTATCGGCCGATATATATCGGTTGTCGTTTTTTGAAAAACTCAAATATTGAAATCGGTATCGGCCTTCAAAAACCCCATATCGGTCAGGCTATAAGAGATGGAGACAAATTGACATACACACACACGCATGCACACACACGCACAGACATACACACATGCACACACACACACACACACACATCTACACGCACAGACACACAACCACACATGCACACATGCACACACACTCAAACACACACACTCACCCACTCACACACACGCACGCACACACACAGAGGCACACACACAAACACACACACACAAGCATACCCAAAAGTTGTAAGAATAGGGAATGGAGTAGGAGATGGAGAGAAATTGACAAGCGTGATTTATTTTCGTGGAGAGGATGTACAGGACTGAGCGACGGTCATATGTTGTACCGCTATGCGGTACGTCTAGTTTATTTCAGCATTTATTTTAAAGTCATTTTTGGTCCTCCATATGATTGGCAGATTCAAAAGCTGCAAAATAAAGTTAAGCAATTTCGTGGGGCAGAAGACACATTAGCCCCATTCTAGATCTGGCCATGGCTGCAGCCAACAGCTGAAGTAGCCAGGCAGATACAGCGCTATAGTCTGGGGGCATAAACATGAGGGATCATGAACATGCCCCCAGCATGTCTGGGACAGGCGTGCCTGCAGGTGTACGTCCATACGCACTATGCGTACCATCACTCAACAACAAGAGAAAATTTACCTTGTGTGTGTGTATATTCACACCATATTGGCCTACCATACCTTTCCAACTATGCACAGTATCCCATTAGTTGCATGCCATCAGGCTATTTACAATTTTCTATTAATAAAGTTAGTGAACACTTATCAAAATTAACACGGACACATGTTTGAGCAGGAGAGAATACGCATGCAGGCACGCATAGGCTACTTGTTTTCTCTTACTCGGCTTTCTATATGGTTATCAGCACACAATGTCGAGCTAATTCACTAACTCAATACTCATCATGGATATCACAAGTTTAAACAACGGAAACAGAAAGGATGGAGGCAGCAAAGCTAGAGGAGCAATTGGTGTGCTTGTCAGAACGACTGCATTACAGCTGTTTAAAGCCAGACGTTACAGTAGCTATAACACAACTAAAGGTAGCTTTAGCCTGTATAGGGATGTATAAAGTTGCCCAAATGAATAGGTAATTGTAGACGTTGTTGTTGCATTATTGCATGTGGATGTTGTTATGCTATGAATGCACAAACCTAAAGGAAAAATACTGTCCACGCGTGAACGTTTTTTTTTGGGGGGGGGTGATGGGTGTGCGTGCCATAGCATTAATTCCTGCAGGCGCCCCTGGTCTTGGAACCAAAGATTCTAGAGCGCTCCTTTCTAAGATTTTTGCTTGGAACTGTCAAATTGCAACATTCTTATCAAATAAAATTCTAATTCTTTGCCCCCTCAAGAAACTACTGTATCTTTGCAGGATATAACAAATACCACATTACCACAGCTATTTTTGAGCCAACTGAGGTACACTTGTATTGCTTGTTAGTTATGAATGGGGCTTACTCATCAAATGTTTTTGAACCTTTTCAATGTGTCAATTCATTATCTGTCTGTAGACCTTGAAGAACACAATGCACTTCTAAAATAAATTCTTCAAGCTCATTTTTATGCATAATGACTAATGATATAGAGAATATGAAGTATGCCGATAATGCTTGATAGTGCACTATGTAATGTTCATCAGGTAGGATCATGACCCATTTAGTCATTTTTTGACAAACTGTCTTTGTGCTAAATGGTGTTGAATATTGGCATTGCATTGACACCAATGGCATCAATTTTACCATGGTGTTGTTTTAAACTGCAGTTCTGCAGGAGCCCCTGATTCTCTGTAAGCATGGTATTAAAAATATATCACCATTGTATTTGATAAGCATCTAGTCTCATTAGACATAGGAAGAACAATGGTACCTGCCTCAGTGCTGGCTAAGCTATCCTAAAGATCCTAACATACAGCAAAACAATGTAAAAGTTAACTTAAAAAGAAGGGGGTGGTATTTGCAATTGGAATAGTTACAGTCCTTGATTATGATTGGCTGATACTGTTGTAAAATCCAGCACAAACATACACCTTGGCCACATTTTGTTATGTATTACTGCCATAATAAACCAACTTCCCCTGGGAAAAAATGAAAGTTGTATCTTGTTGGCCATTGGGTAAACAGGATGTAGCTTTATTTTATGGAACCACAAGGAGCCAACACAGAAATAGTTCACAGTGTTGTGTATAGGGGTAAATCCTTACCATAAGCCTTGCGTGATGATGGCTTTACATAAACTGGCAGAATTGCCATCACTTCTGAATGATATTGTTGATGATATAATTATAGTGGTGAATAACAGGATTACAGTTTTTCTTAGTTGCTTTGGTGCTTTTTTCAGATCAGAATGAAAATTCTCATAACTATTAGTTCAACCTCCACAACATTTAGTCATTTGTGCACATCATAGTAGCAATTTCTCCTTCCTCTGAACAAATTGCAAATACTTTTGGACATGTATCAGTTGCTTTCATACAATTCTCTGCTGTTTTTTAACATTATCATTTGCTTATGTCATGTCAGTCAAAATGAACTATACTTATGAATGCTGAATAGTCGTTCCAAATAAAACTAATAGTCTTCATTTCATTGCTTGAGTCATTACATACAAAATTGTTGAACTAGTTATCAAATTCTGTCACAATGCTTTAGAATTGCAAAGAGCATACAGTAAAAATGTACGTATTCAGTGTCTTGTACTTACTTACTCACCTAACTACAGCAATGTGTAACTTTACTGTAGTTTTCAAATGGCTGTGCAAGTGCTGTATAGTGCTGACTTGAGCATGTTCAGGTAGTGTCACCGAGTTCTGACCTTTTTTTGCATTGGAAAACACTGAGAGAACTGTCATAATGAAAACATGACAAAGCCATTTGACTATCTTGTTCATAAACGATGGTGTCAAGACTTCTAAGTTTGATGACACTGACAGTTTCATTGACATGAATACCTGCTTTTGAGGAATGGACTATCCATTTTGAGCAAGTGACGTGCTTTTGCAGGTCATCCACTAGGTTTTGCAGTTTGCACTAATTGTTTTGAGAATTGCACTAACTGCTGTGCAAATGTTAATAGTGATGTGAGAAAAGCACCAAAGCGACTGAGAAAAACTGTAACGTCATTGCCATGTTAAGTGATGGCTGAATTACAGCCACAAGAACTTAAGAGAACCTACAAGGCTTGGAAATCATGTTTTGATTCTCCTTTCTCTGGATGGATTTGAATAGAAAGATTTAAAGGTCACTGAATTAATTTACAGAATAATGCAAGCAGGTGTGTGTCTCTCTCTCTCTCTCGCTCTCTCTGTGTTTGTAACAAACACGTGTGTGTGTGGGGGGGGTAGATAAATATATAGATAGATAGATAGATAGATAGATAGAGAGACAGAGAGAGTTACGAATGTAGACCAACAAGGAAGTATACAGTATGGAAGTGTAATGTAACATAAAGGTATGAAGGTCAAGGAAATAAATGGATACATACGAGTTGGCATTTATCAGGACTTGTTTCCCGTGTTCCCGTGGTGACTCTCCTCAGCCTAAAATGCCCGTATTCTCTCTCTGCCATCTCAATAGTATTTTTTATTATTATGACAAAAGTCTAAATAACTAATCTAAGAGTTTGTCTTACTTTATAGGCTGTGTTTGGTCATATTTATGAAAAAAGTTACATTAATCTATCCGTTGTTGCATTTAAACATAGTAAAGTGGTCAATGTACTGTGACATCGACCTTATGTAAAACTCACATCATCTTTATATTATCTCACTTGTCTGAATAGCCACATTGTATGGAGAATATGATCCTTGTGGCACAGAAAAAGAGAAAAGACCCGGTGATTACAGAGCGCAGAGGGCCCATCTGTCAAAATTGTTGGTGCCACATTCCACTGAAGTCAACAAAAGTAATATGCAAATCCTCAGAGAGGTCACACAGGCTCAAACCTGTCTTAATTTGCATAGTTTGGACAGATGTTTGCCATTTTCTTTTATGTCAGCATTGAAAGATGTTGTCGACTTATAGAACATATAAAATTGCATGGCAAAGCTAAAATGTTTGCAATAGGATGAGCAAAAACTTATGTCAGTGATATGTATGTAATGGAAGCACACTGTGTCGGACCATGTCTCCTATTGAGAGAGAAATTACATAATAAACCAAAGCACACAGATTAATTCAGTGAAGTTGATTTAGTGAACAGGTCTAGTTTGACGACTTTGTTACTCTTTTTTTGTCTATTAGTTCCACGTTCAACTTAACACATTAGTGTTGAAAACCACATTCACTGATCACATTTTGATCATTTACATTTAAATTTAAATAACTTTGAATAATTATTTGTGGATTACATCTCGACAGAATAACTCACTCACATACATGGTACATCGTGACAAAAATGGTAAGATCTTAATTATGTGGTGTTTATGAATGTTGATGGATTTCAGGTCCCCAATGCAGACCCCTTTTATGAGATTCTTTTACAGAGGCAGGAGAGTTTTATGGGCAACCGTGTCTCCAGACCCCTCATCTTAATGACTGTGCCATCTGGCTGCCAGAACTTCTATCTACCACATAATTATTTACAAAGACCCGACCGGTGTGGCAAACAGGTTTGTGGTCATCTACTCCCTCTCTCTTGTTTTACGCTATCTTCCTCTCTAGCTGTGTTCATACAGCCTATATATTTGTCTCACACTGAGGAAAAAAGAAATGACTCATAAGAACATCTCTTCCATGATAGACAGCTGTATGGTATTGTACAACAACAGGCATCCATGTAATCTATATTGTTGTATGCTGTAATCTTAGACTAAACTGAGTAATAAAATATGAATGTTTCCACTTCAATTCTGGAAAAACACTGACGTAATGTCTTTAGTGTTTTGATTTTGTCGGAAGCCAATATGAAATGAGCGCTTCTGCACAAGAGGGGTTTAATGGTCAAGACCATTAACAGGTGGGTGTTGCACACAGGTGTTGCACCAGAGCTGGCTTGCTGTTGACGTCTTAGCAGACAAAGCAAAGACGCAACCAACTGGACCAAAATAATGACCTTGGCATGGAGGTGTGGACAAGATGACCAATTTCAAACCAATGATTTCAGCATCCAAGATCATCAGTCTAAGTCCTTGATTTAGACATCCAAATTGTATTAATTTCTTATGTTTAACATAACAAACATGATGAAGGAACTCCCCTTTTTCATCAACATACTGGGTGCCTATTTAGCGCTGTAAGGGTATGCAATTTGTAGAAAAATGGTGAAGTGTCATGCTCCTATCCGTGACAAACAATAACATTAGGCAGTGACTCTACATTAGAATGAAATTTTGTTAAGCTACTTCCATCATTTTTGGTTTCACTTGTGGTTATCATTCTAATCTGACCTAATTATTATCTAGGGCTTAAACTGATTAAAGGATAAACAAATAAAAAAGTGTAGAATGTGTAGAAGAGTAAGTAAGAACTTAAAGGGAAACTTGGCAACTATTTCAACGTAATAAATCCGTTTAGAAATCATTTGGATGGTTAAATGACCTATTCCGGTGAAAATGGTGACTTTCCCTGCTGCCCCTAGCGTCCCCAGGCGGAAAACCAACCTTGCAACATTGAGACTGCCGTCCCAGAAAGAGAAGTGAGAAACAAGAAACTCGTTTTAAATCGTGTTTCTTACCTTGTAACATCCATATTGTTCTGCCGAACTTATGCTAACCGTTTCGGAAACAAATCCATGTGCTTTATCGTTACCTTTTTCCACAGTGTAAAATAGCATAATGCACAATTTCTCCAGCAGAGGGGGAAATATAGCTAATCCTGCCAAGTTTCCCTTTAAGTAAGTTAGAAAGATCACAACCAAAAGGCCTGGACATTCATTGGGAATTGTTTGGAATTATGTAACCGATAAATACAGAAAGACACAGGAAACTTAAAACTTTGAACTCTATTCTATAAGGCAAAGTTTGTTCTCCTGATGGCTTATTGGTCTCCCCCAGGTTTTACATGAGCAACAGCAAGATGCTGTGCAGCTGAGGAATTCTTGTTCACTCTGTTGTTATGTAACTGGGTGACTTGACTACATTGACTACACTGAGGACCACATGAAAAAGGTCTGTGCTGCATTCACACAACCAAGCTGTGTTTAATCTCTGGGAGGGTCCGTAATTAACAAAGAATGCAGTCATTTCAACACACTCAGGCGGCACTGAGCTCTCCACCTTAAAGTGTTAAAAAATCTCTCTCTGACAGGTAATAAGCTCCTTTACACGCATTTTAGGACACTGGAACAGGTCTGTGTATACAATGGAGTTGAGTTGTGCTAAATATAATTTGGTTTTACAAAACCTTGTAAATCATTGATTAATGATTTCCTTTCAGGAAGCATCAAATCTTTTTAGACGGTTAAAAATGAATTCATGAATATGGTCGGCACAATAAATGATGAGCATTGTTCTCAGAAAATGGCTCTTCATTATATGATGATAACTAACTTATACACACATATACCCATATACATACCCACCCATTCACACACACACACACACACACACACACACACACACACACGCAGACCCTGCTTACATACTGTCTTACACACCCATAAACACACACCCTTGTGAGCACCCTTCCCCATCACACAAACACACACACACAAACACAGTCATGCACTCTCACACCTCTCCATCAATGGAAGAATACCTGCAGGCCATGAGAAGGTATGTCTGCATCTTTGTAGGTTGAGCACAGGCATAAAGCAGGTTGAAAGGATGGGGGGGGGGGGGGACATGGGAAACACATATAAAGCCAGCTGTGGGAGGCTCAATGCGACAACAACGACAAGTCAGCGCAGCTAAACCATACTATTTCCAAACCCTCCGCACGTAAAGGTGAACCACTGAACTCTCTCTATGAGGGACTCTATTAATTCTTAGAGTTAGTCTGTTAACTGGAAAGACACATCTGAATATGATGTATTAAGGTAACAGTGTGTTTTCACTAGCTATCATGTATGTATCTGCATCTTGATCATTATCTTGATTTATTTTTTGACTTTAGGAGTCTGCTTTGTCATGGAAATTTCATGTTGTGCAAATTGTAATTACTAATTTATTTATTGTGGTGTTATCCATTTATTTCTTCATCTACAGACCAAAAACACAATGGCAGGTGAGTTCTTTCTCCCTCTTTGTTTAAACAACGTTTTCTTGCCTATGGTAAAATATTTTGTACAGTACATCTTATTTATCTTCTGGTCCATAATATATTGCTATCAGATAAACATCAACACACTGCAGCAGGTCTTAACAAGAACAAAGAGCGCAGACGTTTAACCATCATCACCACCCTCTGTTGACAGATGCTAGATTCAAGACAGAGTTCCTGCAGACCCACAACGAGTTGCGGGCCAAGCACGGCATGCTGGCCCTGACCATGAGTGATGCCCTGTGCAATTCCGCTCAGGCCTGGGCCGACCACCTGGAGAGCATCAACAAGAACAGCAGCATGATGACCCTCCAGCCAGGGCTCCGAACCGGTTCAAGGAACGAAAATGAAAACCGAAAACGAACGGAATTTTACGGAATTTTACGAGGAGCGGAAACGGAAACGAAAACAAAATGGTCTTCAACTGTTCCGGAACAGAAACGTTATTCTGAAATCCACAAAACCGGTTAATAATGTTTTTTTTCGGTCTCTATATATTTTATAAAATTTCACAAAAGCATATCCTAAGTGTTCTACTCGTTTGATTGTAGGCGAACAGCCTAATAATTTCATTTCTGCAGTTTGAAAAAAAAACCCCGAATAAATGGACATTTGGTCCAAATGTGTATATTTTGTCTTGCTGTTGTAATGTAACCTATCCGTCTGCCACTTCGGATCTTAGGCCAGCTCGTAGCGTAGGCTACTGAAACTGATTTGGAAATTGCTTGTAGCCTATGCGTAATAGCCTATTTTGCCTGTCCACGCCTTGTCGTTTTAAAGTCGGGATTTGAAATGTTTGCGCAATTATAGCCTATTCTATGCAAACGGGATTAACGGGAAATTTGAGATAGGCCTTGTCAGCAACAGACAGGTTCGTTTATAAACAGGGTTGGAATTATAGCGCAAGCCTTTGAAGATCTCCATATGGATAAAACTTAGGCTACAACCAGGTAAGGAGTTTAGCACGTATCCAGAAATATTTTTGATAAGAAATGATTTATAGGCATAGGTTAGGCCTACAGTAAGTCTATAGGCTATGGGATGGATAGCCCATCTGAATGTTTTTGGATGCCGGCTGTGATTTATTATTTTTGGGCATAGTTACGGTATAGGCTAAATCAAGGGGAAATAATGAGTACGTCTATTCTAAAGTCCACAAAAATAGACTTGATAGGCTCGCCAAACACTGCCGGAACTTTAAGAACGAACGATATTTTGCGTTCCGAACCGGTTCAGGACCGATATGTTGGTGGCGGAACGCATGCAAGAACGAAAACGTTAAACATAGGCCTACCTGAACCGTTCGGAACGGAACGTTTGAAAAATAATTTAGTTTTCAGCCCTGCCTCCAGCACAGCGACACCAAGAACGGAGAGAACCTCTACTTCTCCTCGAGCTCCGCACCCATCAAACTAACCGGTATGCCTGCCTGCCATGGCTAACACAGGGCACCAGAGGGGAGTTGTCTAAATAGTTCTTGCTTACTGAATTCATTTAGTAATTAAATTATCAATCAATTTAATTTTGTTTTCAATTTAATCCCATTAAAAGTCCAGAAAACATGGGATATATCAGGGCTTGGCTTGTCTGTCGGTCATACTTTACTTGAAAAGTGCTTATAGACTACAGATGGTGAGATGGTAAACAAACTATCTGATGACACTCTGTTAATAGCAAAGTATGGTTGAGGTTAAGGTTAGATGTTGGGTGTTAGATGTGCTTTTCAGTAATTGTTCAAGAACAATGTGACTGAACCTGAATTTCAAGAAACTATTTCTAATGTCTGTATAGGTGAACTATCTAATTAAAGTCATACCTGCTTGTTTAATTACTTGCACTGCCAATGGGTGACATTTTCTTTTTGTTAGTTTATTGTTTGTTTTCTTTACATTCCTATCTTCTGTCTTTCTCATTCTGTCTGTCTTTTGTTCCTCGGATGTAAATATCTTTAGGAAAAGAGGCAGTTGAGAACTGGTACAGTGAGATCAAGGATTACGATTTTAGCAATCCTGGTTTTGGATCCAACACAGGTAAGCTGACTGTTACAGTACACTATTAAACTCAACCTGGCTATTAGACATTGAATTACATTTCTGTGTGTACTTGTGTTTCAGAATGTTTCAATGCTCATCTTAGTCTGCTTTTGAAAATTTTGAAATGTGAAGCTAGGCAAATTTTGTCCTGCTCATGTGGCTATTCGTATTATTCTTTTAAGGCCACTTCACCCAAGTTGTGTGGAAGTCTTCAACTGAAGTTGGTGTGGGTATTGCCATGGTTGGAAATGCTGTCTTTGTTGTAGGCCAGTACAGTCCTGCAGGAAACATAAGCAACGAGGGCTATTTTGAGAAGAATGTCCTGCCTGCAGGTAAGCATAGTTAAATACAGACACTTGTCAGGTTTTCAGTTCTAGACCCTAGACTTAAATTTAGGTCCAGCAATATTCTATCTTATTGGGGGCCAAGCAGCGAAGCTGCGAGGACCTCATTGTGTTTCTACGTTTTCCTATTATTATGACCGCCGCGCAGCGAAGCGGCGGTCATATAGGTTTAGTCAGATTTTTTTTTCTTTTTCTTTTTTTTTTTTTTTTTCTTTTTCGCATGCCCAAATTTCCGTCAATGATTCCCGGGACACTGAAAGACCGGGGTACACGAAACTTGGTGGACATGTAACCCCACATGGATAGCATGGAACCATCGTTTTTCGTTTTGATCTGTAGCCCCCCCGCTGAATTGGACCCCCCGAAAGGAGGGTAGGGCAGACACAGTTTTCTGTGAATATCTCGAAAACCGTAGGGTTTAGGAGGACCATTTTTTTTTTGTATGTTGATCTCAAGGGGCCATGTCAACCCATTCCATAACCACTCATTTCATGTATAGCGCCACCTAGTTAAACACAAAAAAGTAAAAATGAGGTGGTGTAATTGAAGGTATCTGTGACCTAACATAGTCAAAACTGCACGAAATTGGAAGTGTAGGATCATTATGACACCCTCTGTATGCACGCCAAGTTTTGTGGAATTCCGTTCATGGGGGGCCACACAATAAATTAATTTATGTTACTATACACCAACTGGCCTGTAGGTGGCCGGAGACAGTTTTCTGTGAATATCTCGAGAACCGTAGGGCCTAGGAGGTCCACCTTTTTTTTGTATGTTGGTCTTAAGGGGGCATGTCAACCCATCCCATTACCACTTATTTCATGTATAGCGCCACCTAGTTAAAAATTAAAAAGCAAAAAATTAGGTGTTTTCATCTCAATATCTCTGGCTGACAAGGTCAAAACTGCATGAAATTAAAAGTGTAGGATCATTATGACACCCTCTGAATGCATGCCAAGTTTTGTGTACTTTCGTTCATGGGGGGCCTTACAATAAAATAATTTATGTGTACATTTAGTGACGTACACCAACAAGGATTCCCGGGACACTGAAAGACCGGGGTACACAAAACTTGGTGGGCATGTAACCCCACATGGATAGCATGGAACCATCGTTTTTCGTTTTGATCTGCAGCCCCCCCGCTGGACTGGACCCCCCGAAAGGAGGGTAGGGCAGACACAGTTCTCTGTGAATCTTTTATGGTATGTTGGTCTCAAGGGCCCACATCAACCTGGCTCATAATCACTCATTTGTGATTTGCCCCCCCCCCCGGTCAAAAATGAAAATGCAATATTATTCTGCTTTAATCGCCCCTATCTTCAGTTAAGATGTTCAGAACTGCACCAAATTTTATGTGTATGATTGACCTGGCATTCTCTGGGGGTATGCCAAGTTTCGTAGAATTTCATCCATTGGGGGGGCTAAAAAAATTAGGTTATGTGTACATTTAGTGACTGTACACTCATTGGCCTGTAAATGGCGGTGCACACATATAAACATGCACACACACAGGCACCCACATACTATCGGTATTAGAACGGCCGATACATAATTACAAATTCAATAGGATCAAAAGAAAGCCAAAATATTCATCATCATCATCATGGCTGCATTTTCAGTATTGGCGATAAGTAGTCGTTTGTCCACTAGATGGCGCATCGTTGCAGTGAGACGTAATTTTTTTGGAAGTTAAAAGTGGGTTGAAAAAATAATGGACACTTCCTACAAGGACTGTAATTTACCGCAGCGAACATCTAATAAGGACAGGACGATGTTCACATGAAGTGTAAGTGAGGATGAAGTGAGGATGTTTATCGGACATGCTTGGTTTTTACTGCAGGTACGTTAATCTTGTAATATCAATAAGGACCTAGGTAATGTTACCGTTAGCGTTGGTTGAGTGATGGAGGCCCATTTGATTGATTGCATTTGTAGAAAACTATAAATGCGGTTATACCAAGCAAATTGATAACAGCACTGTTTGTATCTTTCGACTGTCATTTATTGCACGTGCTACAAAATCATTCTGTGCAATGGAAGATTTACTAACGTTACACCGGTCTGATACAGTTTTGCCTATACATGCGTGAGACTGAGACGCCTGTTTATTTTGTTTTAAGTGCGTGCAGGGTGTGAGAGGGGAATCGATGTGCTTTGATTCCAGCTTGGTAGTTGTAGTCTGTGAAATTAAAAAGCACGTGTGTGTGAAGTATCCAAACAATGACACCTTCATTTCATTATGGCTGCTTTAGCAACACACCTTAAGCTACTGTGTAGTGGGTCCCATTTAGAAGTGGCTACTTCATTTGCGCTTTCCTTGACTCATGGAACTGCGTGAATGTTATTACGACTTTTCGCCACGATATGGCAGTTTAAGTCCGCTTGATACTGTAAGTCGTAAGCCATTGGTTTCCAAAGGAGATTTTATTTGTGTCGCCAGCATAGCCTATTGACAATTTATCTTGTAAATAGGCCTACCTTATAATCCTACCTGTAGCTTAGGGAAGCTAACCGCTTTCTATTATGATCTAGTTTGTTAGTTACAGTTTTGTCATAACTCCCTAATGCATTTTTGCATTTAGAATAGCCAGAGCGTGTATATCTCAATCTGAAAATTAAACAATATCGGGTGCCTATGGACTAGGCTGGGTGAACCCAGCCTGACCTGCCCGCTATTTATTTTTTGATTTCTTAAAAGATTGAGCTTGGTCTGGTGAAAGCCAGACTAGCCATGGACCTCAGTTACACAATGCAAGGGAACATGAATCAGCCTATATTTGCACGAACAATAACGGACAAAAGCTCTTCAACTTTGGCCCGTTAAAATGTGTATGAACAGTCTAGCGACGCATTTCATCAAGGCCCATTTGGACATGTCAGTTATTTGCACCACTGGTTAGATGTAAAACAGCATTTCGTTTCAGACTACTGTTACTTAATTTGTGCATTAACAATAACGTTTCAGACTACTGTTACTTAATTTGTGCATTGACAATAAAGTATTACATGAACTAAAGATCTTATGTAGAAGAAGAAATATTCACAAAAAATCCATCCATCCAAAAATGACCTTTGTTTTTGATAGCTGTTGAAAACGGCATGGAACTGACAGAGATGTTTTTGTTTATAAATACATAAAAAATAAATAAATAAATAAATAACATTATGCTGATACCTTTTGCTTTTCCCAAATACAATGTAGCCTACAGGTGTAAGTGACCTTTCATCAATCCAGTTGCAATGGATGAACTGTGATGACCTGCCCTACTTGTGATTGTTTAGAGATTTTAAAGGTTTTATAACAATGCTACATCTTCTTTGGCTATTCTACAATCTATTCACCTTTTCAGCACAAGTAGGCTACTTTCTGTGCAGCCGCACACACACACTCAGGCATGCCAAACAAGCATACACAAAAGTTTCAAGAGTGGGGGATGGAGTAAAAGATGGAGACAAATTGAAGTGTGATTTATTTTCGCGGAATGGATGTACAGGACTGAGCGGCGGTCATATTTTGTAACGCTATGCGGTACATCTAGTTATTATTATATGCAATGGGAGTCTATGGCAGCCCATAGAACCGTATGGTAAAAAGTTGGGAAATTTGGCACACTGATTGGGGACGGTCCCATGATTCATGTCACCAAGTTTCATGTCGGCAACTCGAACCCTCTAGCGCCACCAACAGGCCAAAGTTGGATGTGCGTTCATGCACGTAACTTTTGACCTGTTGGTCCGATTTTCAAAAGTCAGGTATTGTTGGAATCCTTGGACCAAGCCGAGTATGACGTCATTTTCCGCCATGATGGATTTTCCGGCATTTTGGATTTCATCAAAAACACTTAAAATGTATCAGGGGTCACATACTTTCTCTGATTCCCACCAAATTTGACACAGATCATCTTCAGACCAAACCTCACAAAAGTTATCACTTTTTGTCTTCGGAAGTATTACCGTTCGCCCGTAAAAGCCAATCAAAATTTGTGGTGAAGCCGCCAAACAGGAAGTGAGCTCATATCTCAGCAACCCTTACATGTATCAAAACCGAACTTGGTACATTGACTCATGACCCCATCAGGAGGACCCTCAAGAAATTTGGTGACCTTTGACCTCTAGGGGGCGCTGTAATTCACAAACATGCCTTTTGGCCTGTAGCTGCTGCTGTGCTTAGAATTAAATTGTACTGGTGTCTGGTAATACTGTGAAAGGTCCTTAGGTCAACTGAGGGCAACTTGTCACATCAATATAATTTATTCGGCCGCCATATTTGATTTGATCAAAAACACCAACAATTTCGCACAGGTCACAAATTTCATCTGATCTTCACCAAAATTGGCACAGACCATCTTCAGACCATGCCTTGTCACTTCATTTATTTCTGTAACAATTGATAGAAGCGTTCGCCCGTCACATCCAATCGAAATTTGTGCGAAGCCGCCAAACAGGAAGTGAGCTCATATCTCAGCAATCGTTGCATGTATCAAAACCAAACTTGGTACATGGACTCATGACCCCATCAGGTGAATGCCGAAGAAATGTTGTGACCTTTGACCTCTAGGGTCACTGCAATTAGCAAAAATGCATTTTGCCTTGTAACTTTTGACGTGCTAGACGTGAAACTTGCTTTGACAGCTTATGGCCATACGTCTGATTGCAGCATTGAGCTAACAGCATTTCGTTGCCATGGTTACTCCGGCCTATCTGCTTGGCCCCCTCATTGCTGCTTGCAGCTATATTTATATATGTGATTTAATTCTTCCCTGTATTAATGAACGCTATTTTCCTTAATCCTTTCCTTTCAGCATAAACATACAGGACCCACTCATTCCTCCATCGTGCTCCAAGCCATAGCGATCATGTCAATGCATTGAAAAATCAATCAATCCGTCAATAAATCAGTCAATCAATTCAATGTCAATTCAATCTTTTTATCAGACTCACGAGTGCATAGCATAGAAAAAGTTAAATAGTTCAAGATCAATCAATCAATCAATCAATCAATCAATGATGTCAGCGTTTTCTAAGCCTTGATGAGTGCTGCAAACAGCTTTTTCTAGGGCTGACACACCCCTCTAGTCTTTGTCTTATTATGTGAGTATGTTAAATGCAAATTGGTATTCTACACAGAGAATAACTACTCAAGTACAAAATATAATCATACAACTGAAGTATTGTCCTAGAGTGAATGTAGAAACATTGATCAGTAAAGATATGGTTAGCGCATGTTTTATCAAATCTGTTTTTTTTGTATTATTCGAACTACAGTGTATGAATTCAGTGTAGAATGTTTGTATAGGCTATGGCATTTATAATCTATTTCTAAAACAGCTAAGGGACACTGATTGTTTGGGAACATTCTCATTTTCTGTGAATAAAATATTTTATGAAAAAAAGACAACAAAAAACAACAAAGGTCCTTATTTCATGTGTCAGTTATGCACCTTTTATATATTTGCTCGTGATGCCGATTAAATAGCAGCTACATATGCAGTTCAATATGTAAATGGTGTGTACAGCTACATACAGTATGTGACAGTCTTCAGAGTCAGTAAAGATACACAGTATTGATTGATAACACTGCAATGAGAACAAAGGAAACATTATTAGAGACATCTACATGAGATTTACTCCTCAACTTGAACTGTGCAGACTAACCTGTTAGCAAAATTGAATTAGCTCTGAAGGTCCGCTTGGAAAGGGTCCCATTGATGCCAGTTTTCAAACTTCCCATTTTACGACTTGGGTGTAACCAGCAGTGAAATTCAACTTAATTGGGTGCATTGAACTCTTACCAAGTGTAGCAAACACATATTTCTTGTAAACAATGGTTTTAAATGCAGTTGTTTACTCAATTACAAAGAAACCGTGTTCAAGAGTTTGGAATTTTCTGTTAATTTGTTTTGTTCATTCAAGTTTGAACAACAAACACACAACAGCAATGCTTTGAAACTAAAAAGTAAAACAAAATGGGTGTAAAGGAGGGTGGGGATGTTGAAATAAAATGACAAAGGGGGTGCATACAATACACAGCAAGTGTAGAGTTTTATATCAAACATGTCTTAAATAATGGAACACACTTCCTCTAAACTCAGGGCAAGTCGATCAAAGTTGGAACTTAAGTCTGACCTCCGAGAGGTCTGGAATGCAGCGTGAGATGAATTTAGGGACTTTCATTGACTTCCTGGCTCCATGGTTCTTTCAAATGCAAATTCAGAAGAAGGTTGGATAAATACATGATTCAGTGCTCCTATCATATCTCATTTCATGCATCTCATTGACCACCCTGTTTCGTCTACTATGGCAGTCAAGTCATGACATGCACTACCACATCTCACATCATCTCAGACAGGGGTGCCTTAATACCACCTGAAGCCCCTGGGCTATGGTTTTTTTTGAGGAGACCCCCCCCCCCAAACTGCGAATATTAATTAAGACAAAATGATTCCCGACCCGCGATCCGACCCGCTTATTTACAAAATGTGCGCTTTTGGTTAATGTAGTCTAACATGCAGTGTAATCTTTCCTCCTGAGCCTACAGTATGTAAAACCTATACATAAACAAGAACAGAAAGTCCTCCTTAATCACGTCAGCCTACCCATGACCTCGCTTATCAAATACCGCACAAAGTGATGATTAATCAATCAAGAGGCGCTTGAAATGACTGAGGCAGGGACTGAGCCTGTGATTCTCTGTGCATAGTAAGGTAAGGTAAGGTGCAAATGAGTCCAACAGTGCAACAGTGCAAGAATAAAGTCTATATATCTATATATATATAACTATTTTAAGAAAAGGTATAAGTGTGGCCACAGTTCGGCTGTGGCATGGAGGGATGGGTTATGCATATGTGCTAATATAGCACGCAAACAGTGAGGCAGAAAGACAGTGGTAAAAAGTGGCTAGTGGACAGGCAGTATCCAAAAATGGAGGGGGTGAAGAGGCAGACAGACTATGCAGAGAAGTCTATCTCTCCTCTTCCCTTAAGTGAAGCATTGAACAGTTCAATGGCCCTGGGGACAAATGACTTTCTCAGTCTGTCTGTTGAGCAAGGCAGTGAGCGAAGTCTCCAGCTGATCAGGCTCCTCTGCTTAACAATAGTGCTGTGGAGTGGGTGACACTCATTGTCCAAGATGCTGATCAGTTTGTTCAGGGTCCTTTTGTCTGATATTGAAGTGATGCACTTCGGTTCAGCTCCCACTACAGAGCCAGCTTTCCTTACCAGCCTGTCAATTCGCCCCGCATCCTTCTTCTTTGTGCTTTCTCCCCAGCATACCACTGCATAGAAGAGGATGCTGGCAACAACAGACTGGTAGAACATCCTGAGGAGCTTGTGTAACGGTAACAGATTATGGGCTATTCTCCCCTCGAAACACACAACAACACAACGACGTAGTATAAAAATATATAGTTTATTAACAATCAAGTTTTAAAAACACAGTTCAATAAATAGCTTCGGGTCAGGTGAATAAGTATACTAGCACCTTAACACAGCGGTAGCAGAGTGGTCCTTCCTAAACCAGGGGCTGGGATGGGGCTAAGCTCCATACAGAGAGAACCAACCAAAAGGGGGCCGTGTGTGCGCGTTTTAGCCAGGGGCTCTATCTAAGTATATGGGCGCCACTAGGGGTTGCCTAATGCACCAAACAAGGAAGGCTAAAGAGGTAAGCTACAATACACAAAATCACTCACAAAATGGTAATAAGACACACAGCAACCTTTTGTGAAAAAGACACAGCAAACATATACGTGGTGACTTAGAGGAAGTGATAACACAAGCTGCTAAGCTACGGAGAAACACTAGAAGAGTAGCAAACATGCAGGGTACATATAACTCGCTAGAGCCTCGCTACTGACGCACGATAAGGGTTGGCTCCCTCTACTGGCGACTAGTGGCAGTTGTAAGTAAACACGGGGTAAGCAGGTCGTGGGTGGGGCCACTGATACTAATTCCCCCAACTGAGCCTACACTACAAGTGGCAATATTAAGCACTACACACCAATACTACACACCAAGCACAGCACACAAATTCTGTAGATACCACACACACTCACACACGTGATATCAAGTAACATTAGTCAGTAGGTAACACAGTCGAACTAATATTGTACCAGCGGCAGCCCCTCACTACTTGACCACACCCTGCAATGAGTCACAGACAATGCACTAATAAGGGGGAGTTGAACTAGGTGAACAATATATTATTGTCCAGTACCACTCGTGGCCCAACCCCCAGGATTGAAGCGCTGCCTTTGGAAACAGTCTGGAGTGATGCGTCCACCAATGCGCTGTCCCTTTAAATGCGTGGCCAGACACATCCGTCGGGGATTCCTCCGCCCCCTTGACTGTGAGACAGAAGCGTCAATTAAACTTCCGCATACACTCCCAAAACACGGCCCAGATCACTCATACAATGCTCAAGGGGATGGAGGTTTTACTTTCCTTAAAGGAGAATTCCGGTGTGATATTGACCTAAAGTGTATCGAAACATGATACCGAGTGTGAACGTATGTCTCATAGCCCATCTCGGCTTGTCCCCTGCACTCCAAAATCTGGCGCTAGTTAGCCGATGCTACCAACATCTTTTTCAATAGTGGTGCTTCGGCATCGGGCTAGCCATGCAAATAAATCACTGTTTTACACCCATTTACGAGGCTCAATGTATCTCCACACTTCATTGGTAGACTTCCTAGGGCCCTGACATTTAACCCTCTAGGCGCCACAGGCGACTATAGTCGACAAGATGCGGTACTGAATAAAACGGCCGATTTAGTCAAATAGGGTGTCATATTTCGTTCGACTTCCACTCCACTAGATGGCAGACATGTCATACGTCATCCCCGAGTCGAAAAAAGGACACGCTTTAAACAAAACTTTCTAGCTACAGCGCGTTGAATCAGTGTATGAAATACCGGAGCTAGTGTACGTGTGAGCCACTTTGTCAGAGCGATATTGTCAACGTCAGCGAGTATTTGCATTAGATTATCGTCTAATGGCATCAAAAAAGTTTACCTGAAATGAAGTGTTGGGTCTTCTATTCGTGGACCCTGATTCTGAAGGGGAATATCTGCCTTCAGAAAATGACGGTGATTCGTTTAGTGAGGCTTCAGATGCGTCCCTGCCTTGCAATGATGCAGCTGGACAAAGTGAGAGTTTACTCCATAGTTTAGCTTACACCAAGCACAAACGTTGAATCGTTTGCCCAATGTCACTGGTGGGAATAATGTTTCACAGGTTCGGAGTGTTCATCGGGAAGTTAGCAGGGTGTTAGTGGTGTGGCGAACGAGGCTGGAGGTAGCCTAATATCCATAGCGCTAGCTTCTGTCTTCTGAACGTGTGCCTCTCCACAATCGCGGCGACAGTAACGTGGTGGAGCCTTTGTCTAATGCCACTGGGTATGTTAGACGAGGTCGAAGTGCTCATAGGACAGTTAGGGGGGAACGTAGTGGCAGTGTGGGGAGTCGCAATGAGAATGACAGTAGGCCTAGTCCGAGCTGCGCAAATTCTCTCCACTCGGCGCGCGCGAGGCAGATCTGGCCATGCTGCTCGCATGGTGGAGGTGGTGACACGCTCTCTCCCTCTCCCACACACACACACACACACACACACACACATTAGGTCATGCATAGTCTATCACAAGATGATGGGAATGCCGGCCCTGTATGGATAGGGATAGGGAGTCATTATCTCTACAGCAAAAGGCCTGCTACATAAAAAAAAAAAAGTCAGCCATTTAGTAATGATTTACACTGTTGATTTGCTATCTACTTCCCTGATCATTTAGGACATACAGTACACTATGTGTTCCTTTTTGTGTGTTCATGTCCTTGTGATGTGTGTGTCTTTGTCAGCTAAGAAAAAAAACAAAAAAACATCAACAAAAAGAAAAAAAATACTAACATTGTCTCTTGTCTTGTCTCGTCATCTCACTCCTGATCTGTGCCTTGCCTTGGCAAATGAGCTTTTGAACTAAACAGGTCTTGTCTACTTGTGTTTGTGTGTCATCTGAATAATATATATGTGCCCCATACATGGAATCAGAGTGCCTACTGTATGTAGTAAATGGAAAATCTCTACAGCAAAAGGCCAGTCTACTGCTACATGCATTTGGTTTGTTTCTGCCATTTATTAGTAATGATTTACACAGTTTGTTCACTACTTACTATTTACCTGAGCATTCAGTATTGTGCAATATAGCATTCAGAAGGTGAGGGACATTTTGGGGGGAAAGAAGTGGTGCATTTATCATTCAAACATGCAACTTTTCATGAAAATTCTATAATCCAAGATGGCCGCCACCATATGACGTCATAATATGCAAATTAGATATAAACATTTAATCTCTACATACACTTTGGGTCATCCTTAATATTTCTCTAATTTACAGAAAGTCTCTATCTCTTATCACTTTTAAGATATAGCCTTTTGAAATGAAGATGTCAAAATTGATCGTTTCGGAAAAAAACCTCTGGCGCCTAAAGGGTTAAAACGAGACATTGAGAACTTTGAAAAAGCACTGGTAGTTTACTTACAAGACGATTTATACAGACAGTATCTTCACGAAGTTTAACGTTTGCAGCCATCTTGAATTTAGTCACGATAAGTCGAGCAACGAGTAAGAATGAACAGCTATGATAAGGGATCAGATTCCAAAAATAATTCAGTGGAAATGCATGGATTCCAGTTGCTGCTACTGGAAGAAACTGGAATCCATGCATTTCCACTGAATTATTTTTGGAATCTGATCCCTTATCATACCTGTTCATTCTTACTCGTTGCTCGACTTATCGTGACTAAATTCAAGATGGCTGCAAACGTTAAACTTCGTGAAGATACTGTCTGTATAAATCGTCTTGTAAGTAAACTACCAGTGCTTTTTCAAAGTTCTCAATGTCTCGTTTTAAATGTCAGGGCCCTAGGAAGTCTACCAATGAAGTGTGGAGATACATTGAGCCTCGTAAATGGGTGTAAAACAGTGATTTATTTGCATGGCTAGCCCGATGCCGAAGCACCACTACTGAAAAAGTTGTTGGTAGCATCGGCTAACTAGCGCCAGATTTTGGAGTGCAGGGGACAAGTCGAGATGGGCTATGAGACATACGTTCACACTCGGTATCATGTTTCAATACACTTTAGGTCAATATCACACCGGCATTCTCCTTTAATGACGCAAAATCGGGTGCGTTGAGGAGTTTCAGGTTGGCAGTTCATCACGTCTGGTGGTGGAGGATTTACTTTCCTTAGCGATGCCAAATCAGGTGCGTTGAGAAGTTTCAGGTTGGCCGTTCGTCACGGGAGGAAGGTCGAACTCGTTCCGGACTGGAAAGGAATGGGGAAACGCGCAAAGGCAGGGCTACTTTCCTGTAACGTGTGGAATTGAGAATGTTGATATGAGGTCTTTCCAATTCCTTCTACTGACGGATGTTCAGGGGGTCGCGATCTCGGCGGCAGGCCTTCAAATCAGTGTGATCGGTGCGTCCTTCCAGTAGTGAAGATCCACGGTGCTTTTTTATGCAGTGGCTGCACCAATCCTCGTCGTTCGTTGATCACTTAATTATTTTTGGCCAGCTGTAAAGAATGGCTCACAGCCAACCATGGTAATCATCCCAATTCAGTCCTGTCCCACCCCCCGCATAGTTCAATGTTACACACACTCACCAAACCATAAACCTATCTAGAGTCCAATTTATATGAAGTTCATGTAGGCTTATGGTCATACAGTCTTAGCCATGCATCCACCCTCCCCTACACTTGCTGCACACATTGAAGGACCGCAGCCTCCTCAGGAAGTACAGCCTGCTCTGCCCTTTCTTATAGTGCATCAGTGTTGGCTGACCAGTCCAGTTTATTGTCCAGATGGAGACCCAGATTCTTGTAGGTGCTTACCACCTCCACATTGACCCCATCAATGGGGACTGGTAGCAGAGTGGGCTTAGACCTGTGGAAATCCACCACCATCTCCTTGGTCTTTGAAGTGTTGAGTTGAAGAGGATTGAGTTTGCACCATTGCACAAAGTCCTCCATCCGGCTCCTGTACTCCTCCTCCTACCCGTTCCTGATACACCCCACAATTGCAGTATCGTCAGAAAACTTCTGCATGTGGTATGACTTGGTGTTGTAGCAGAAGTTAGATGTGTACAGGGTGAACAGGACTCGAGAGAGCACAGTTACCTGTGGCACTCCGGTGCTGCTGATCACAGTGTCAGAGAGACAGTTCTTCAGTCTGACGAACTGTGGTCGCTCGGTCAGGTAATCTGTAATCCAGGTTACCAGGTGAGCGTCCACACCCATCTGCAAGAGCTTGTCTCCCAGTCTGAGGGGTTGGATGGTGTTAAAAGCACTTGAGAAATCAAAGAACATAATTCTCACAGCACTTTTCCTCTTGTCTAGGTGAGAATGTATCCTGTGTAGAAGATAAGTGATGGCATCGTCACGCCCACTTTCTCCTGGTATGCAAACTGTAACGGGTCTAGTGCATGGCGTACCTGGGGTCTGAGCATACCTAAGACCAGTCGCTCCATTGTTTTCATCACATGTGATGTAAGAGCGACAGGTCTGTAGTCATTAACCCTCTAGGCGCCACAGTCGGGTTTACTCAACAAGATGTGGTACTGAATAAAACGGCCGATTTAGTCAAATAGGGTGTCATATTTCGTTCAACCTCCACTCCACTAGATGGCAGACATGTCATACGTCATCCCCGAGTCGAAAAAGGGGCATGCTTTAAACAAAACCTTCTAGCTACAGCGCATTGAATCAGTGCGTGAAATACCGGAGCTAGTGTGCGTGTGAGCCACTTTGTCAGAGCGATATTGTCAACGTCAGCGAGTATTTGCATTAGATTATCGTCTAATGGTATCAAAAAAGTTTACCTGAAATGAAGTGTTGGGTCTTCTATTCGCGGACCCTGATTCTGAAGGGGAATATCTGCCTTCAGAAAATGACGGTGATTCGTTTAGTGAGGCTTCAGATGCGTCCCTGCCTTGCAATGATGCAGCTGGACAAAGTGAGAGTTTACTCCATAGTTTAGCTTACACCAAGCACAAACGTTGAATCGTTTGCCCAATGTCACTGGTGGGAATAATGTTTCACGGGTTCGGAGTGTTCATCGGGAAGTTAGCAGGGTGTTAGTGGTGTGGCAAACAAGGCTGGAGGTAGCCTAATGTCCATAGCACTAGCTTCTGTCTTCTGAACGTGTGCCTCTCCGCAATCGCGGCGACAGTAACGTGGTGGAGCCTTTGTCTAATGCCACTGGGTATGTTAGACGAGGTCGAAGTGCTCATAGGACAGTTAGGGGGGAACGTAGAGGCAGTGTGGGGAGTCGCAATGAGAATGACAGTAGGCCTAGTCCGAGCTGCGCAAATTCTCTCCACTCGACGCGAGCGCGAGGCAGATCTGGCCATGCTGCTCGCAACAGGAGCAGAGGTGGTGACACGGGGCAGGAGAGCCATTAGGCCATGCATAGTCTATCACAAGATGATGGGAATGCCGGCCCTGTATGGATAGGATATGGATATGGATAGTCATTATCTCTACAGCAAAAGGCCTTCTACATAAAAAAAAAAATTGTCAGCCAATTTATTAGTAATGATTTACACTGTTGATTATCTATTTCCCTGACCATTTAGGACATATATGTGTTCTTTTTTGTGTGTTCATGTCCTTGTGATGTGTGTGTCAACTAAGAAAAAAACAACAAAAAAAACATCAACAAAAACAACAAAAAGAAAACAAATACTAACATTGTCTCTTGTCTTGTCTCGTCATCTCACTCCTGATCTGTGCCTTGCCGTGGCAAGTGAGCTTTTGAACTAAACAGGTCTTGTCTA
This sequence comes from Alosa sapidissima, assembly GCF_018492685.1. NCBI lineage: Eukaryota > Metazoa > Chordata > Actinopteri > Clupeiformes > Clupeidae > Alosa > Alosa sapidissima. Next base: position 23,391,005 of record NC_055970.1, on the reverse strand, counting down.
CTTGTGTTTGTGTGTCATCTGAATAATATATATGTGCCCCATACATGGAATCAGAGTGCCTACTGTATGTAGTAAATGGAAAATCTCTACAGCAAAAGGCGCCTACCGCTACATGCATTTGGTTTGTTTCTGCCATTTATTAGCAATGATTTACATAGTTTGTTTACTACTTAGTATTTACCTGAGCATTCAGTATTGTGCAATATAGCATACAGAAGGTGAGGGACATTTTGGGGGGAAAGAAGTGGTGCATTTTATCATTCAAACATGCGACTTTTCATGAAAATTCTATAATCCAAGATGGCCGCCACCATATGACATCATAATATGCAAATTAGATATAAACATTTAATCCCTACATAAACTTTGGGTCATCCTTAATATTTCTCTAATTTACAGAAAGTCTCTATCTCTTATCACTTTTAAGATATAGCCTTTTGAAATGAAGATGTCAAAATCGAACGTTTCGGAAAAAAAACCTCTGGCGCCTAAAGGGTTAAGCTCGCTAGGGTGTGGCTTCTTAGGGACAGGGGTGAGACATGATGTCTTCCACAGTGTTGGAACTTGTCCAAGGCGTAGACTGAAATTGAAGATGTGCTTCAGTGGCTCCCCCAGGTCAGCAGCACAGGCCTTGAGTAGCCTTGGACACAGTCTGTCAGGCCCCGCTGCTTTATTGATGTGCAGTTTCTTTAGTTGATCTCTCACTTGATCTGTTGTGATGATGGGGGGTGTAAGAGGAGGGGTGCATCTGGGATCTGTGTGTCTGTATCTGTGGGATCTACTTATACAGTTCACATCCAAACCACTATTGAATCATACATTTTTGAAGTATTTTTTCTCAGTATTTTTTATATCAACAGGCTTTATTAATTCACAACATCATTTTGGAGTCTGGAGATTTTTCTATTACCGTAAACCAGTAAAGTAGATTTAACTGAGTTTTGCTCTGACTATGGTAGTTGTAGATACAGTATGAGTAAGTCTGCTTACATTATGGACATTTTGTTGTGTTCAGCATCCTTTCAAGTTTTCCCCCTCAGTGTACTCATGACTCTTTCTCTTCATGAGCACTAGATGGCGGTAGATATCTTTTGTAGAGGATGGTCTAAATGTGACCATTTGGAAGGCATAGATAGTAAAGCATTCCTGGTAGTGACACAAAAATATTTGGATATGTGACTCCACCTCAAAACCAAATAGGTCCAGTGCATAATGTTCTGGTTGTCAGACTTTCAGTGTGTCTTTATGTACAAAAAAGATTTACATACATAGCAAACAGCACAAAACTACCATATATGAATATTTTAAATGGCAATGCTCTCATTCTGGTCATCCTCAGTATTTGTACAGTGGTGATGAAAGGGAACTAATTGCGAGTGACATTCAAATGGACGCTTCTCTTCGCGCCGGACGGTTCACGGCTCCATGTCCATTTATTTCTGATGATGGACACCTCGTCGGGCATTATTCCTTACATATTAGTGTAGTTTAACACAACTCTGTGATGTTCATTAGAGAGACTAAAAAGCTATAGTGCCCTCATTAGCTGTAAGTGTGTCTTAAAAAATAAAACTATCTATATAGACAAGATAAAGTCTTTGATACAGATGTGATATACAAAAAACATCTATAGACACAATAAAGAGTCTCTCACACACACACACACACACACACACACACACACACACAAACACACACACACACACACACACACACATACACACACACGTCAAAGTCACAGTAATTAATAGTCAATTTTCTGTGTAGGCCTACTGGGGGTTGGGTTCCACTTTAGTCCTTTTTCAACGTGCAGCGTTCCATGAAAGTCTGTGGGACTGCCTTGCTTAGTGGGAAATTGCATTATGGGGTGTGTCGGTGATCAAATAGGGTCACTTTGAGGTCCACTCCACCAAAGTTACATAGTACAAAACCAGGTGTTCAGGGCACACAATCAGTGGCAAAAAAAGAGGCGTTTTTTTTCCCTATGATTAGTCAGTGTTAGCCTGGATGCGAGCTGAACTTAGCCCCGCCCACAACATTTGAGGTCTGGAAGTTCGGTCTGGCATTACTCCATTGTGGACCAACTATGCTCGAACAATCAGATTGGGCTTTACGGTGATTGTTTCAAGGCGGTTCTGGCCCAAGCTCTTCGTTGTCTAGGAGTGTTGTTAAATCAATCTAAAAGCCTACCGCAACTCGCAACCAACAGAAAACAAATACAGAAAGACCTAACTGCTACCCTACACGCTAGCCCTACGTGTGGTGCACAGACTTGTAAGTAGGTCCTAAACGTGCGTTAATGCATGTGTGTGTGCGGTAAACATACCTGTGGCGTGCTTGTACTCCCTGCCCGGTGCTCCTCAGCGCAAGCGCCAGCGCCAGCTATTTACCAATACCCAATGTATTATGCATGGGCAGCATACTAATGAGGAGGGTGGGACATGTCTCATGTCATGTTAGATCACATCCTGAGGGTCTAAGCTTTATATATAAAATATATGGTTTATATAGTTGAATCAGCTTTCCTTTCATGGTACAGACCAAAATGTATTGAATTGCATTGAATTGCATAGCTAGTAAGCATATTTGATATATGTCATGCTTATGCTTTTTAAACATATATGCTGTGTTTACAGTAGTAGTATACAATTAAAAACAGTATATGGTTAATATGATTAATTCATAAACTTGTCATGTTTTAGTATTATCTATACGGACCTGACTTTTACAGATTATAAATTGACTTATCAACCGTTTGGTTGCGCATGTTTTCAATAAATTATTTGAGCATGAAAACATATACATATATATTTAATAAAAGTTAATACATGTGTTATTCCACTTCATTTTAACATAATAATGAAGAAAACTTGGTAGATGTGAATCCACAAAATAAGGCCTTCGACATTACAGGGGTACTGAGCAAATATTTTGTGCTTAACATGTAGTACTCAAATGGTAGATATAGCTTTAAATTCATGATGTTTAAGATGTGGTGTCTTAAAGTGTGCTCTACCACATGGTTGAGCAGGCAGTTCATATTTACAAAATATTTACAGTGTCCTCTAAAACAGAACTATAATAAAAAGGCATGCTCCCTCGGACAGGTGAGCAACAGTGCCTCGTCTATCACGTCATCTGAGCAGCTTAGGTTGATTTTGTTTGCAACAAAAACGCTGTGACTAGAAGCTAGATAGATGGCTTCTAAGACTACATATGGAAAAACGCATATTATTTCCATGAGGTTTTATCACTAAAAACGATTATTTCTGAAAACTTTGGGCAAAGTTGATATGTGGGAAAACTCTGATTTCACTTTCATCAAGGGAAAACAGCGTGTTTGCATTGTTGACATGTTGTTCCGTCGTTTGTTTAAAATCTCTGATTGGCCACCTGTTTGCTCGAGGGGTTTACGACACCCTTCCCCAGCTGTTTATAACATGATTGTAGCATCAGTGTGAACGGAATTATTTTTAAAAAGAAGGAGGGGAAATATCAGTTTTTCCGAATAGCCTACTCTGCTACTCTGCTTGTCTTAGATTTCGCTTTCGGGTGTTGTACAAGATATTGACAGCACAATAACCAGAAGACCAGAAAACAAGGAATTTGTGGAGAAGAAGGATGGTTTATTTGTTTTTCCAACAGCTCATGGTAAGCTATTTCGTTGCTCTGATTGGTTAGGTCTATTCAATTGATTGGTTAGGTCTACCCCCCCCAAATAATATAGACAAAAACAAAGCTAGTTTAAACATGTGGGTATATCAAGGTATCAAGGTGTCTATATTATCCCCAAGGGGCAATTTGTTATGCAGCCAGCAGAGAGAACACATTCATAAATTGGCATAAACACAACATGAAGGCTCACCAACAGTGGACATCAATACAACATGAAGAAATATTCATGTATAACATAAAAACATTCAAAATAAATAAATGAAAATATATAAAAAACATAAGAACATATTAAATAATACTTGTAAAAACACTCAAGGAGAGTGTTTAAAAACCTTAGACAAAAAGTTCTTGTCTAGATCTATTCTTAGATCTATTTGTCTTACATATTTTGGACAAGGATCCAGATATGATCTGTCAGTCTTTCAATTATCTCTCTCTCTCCTTCCTCCTCCCTCTACCTCTCCTCTCTCTCTCTCTCTCCCCCTCTCCTCTCTCTCCCTGCTGTTACTGCTGCTATTGCATGTTGTCTTTTGATAGAGGCCACAGGAAAAGGTTTGTTTTTGCCACCTGGACCAAAGACCAAATATGTATACACAATATGCTTCCATTGTTAACCAACAACCATAAAAAAATACAGCATCAGTCGTAACCTACCCTGATGTAGGAGCCCGAGTGTAGTGTTTAGCATTTTCCACCTTCAATAGGGATACAATCAATCGATGGATACATTCAATTAAATTAATTGAACACAAAGAGTGTTGCAAATAACGCTCTGCATTTTACCCATCAGGGGGAGTGTGCACACATACACACACACACTAAGTGCACGGAGGTCATCAGGGGCACACATATGATGTAATGCACATCATAATGGAGTAAATAAATGACTTCAATTACCTGGTGGTGAGGGCGCGATCAAGCTGGGAAACCCTCGCTGAGTCTCTGATTGGTTTTTACACCGACATGTAATTAATTATCAAATAATCTAGAGGACTAATAGTGACAGGACTGGTCAATCAAACTGGAGTCTTGTGTCATCTTTAGGCAACTCTCCATATATACACAATCAAACAGGAGTCTTGTGTCATCTTTAGGCAACTCTCCATATATACACAATCAAACAGGAGTCTTGTGTCATCTTTAGGCAACTCTCCACATTGACACAATCAAAAAAGAGTCTTGTGTCATCTTTAGGCAACTCCCCACATAGACGCAGTTAGGGGTGTTACAAAATATGATTCAGTATGTTCTCTCGCTACTACCTAGAAAACCAAAAAAAAGCTAAACAATGAAGGAAATGAAGGAACAATGTAATTCCATACTTTATACCACTAGAGGGAGTTAAATTATCCACAGTTTATCCCCATCACTAAGAAACACTTCATATGTTCAGCTCTTTGTCAGGAGCATCAAAGCCTCAATAGTAATTTCAAATGTCCTTATTCTTATCTTACTTTCTGTCATTGATCTATTTCACATCAGCTTCCATATTGCACGTTATTTTTGGCAGCATTGAGGGTGGCAGTTAGCCTAGAAATCTAGACGCGCCCCTAGCGGCAGCAAATTACATTTGCTGCCAGGGCTAGTCTAGCAACTCTCCGTTGGCTTGTGAGCTCCAGAAATCGAAACTTAATCAGGCCAATGAAATCGTGTATAGAGTCGTTAGGTGGGCTTAACATAATGATTGATGGCAGAGTTGCAACGGTTTGGTTTGAATTCCCTGCTACTTGAAAACAAATAAGATGGATGTTGCTGCTGGTGAACAGTGTGACGCGAGTTAAGCTTTTATTAAGTTGGCAAACGTTTGAACTAGCCAACTAGCTCCGCTGGTTGGAAACGCATGGGACTCATAGCGCTGCCGCTGTTCTATTGCGTGCAGAGGGAATTTGAAAGACAACTGATTATCCCGCCCCTCTGACTGAGCACTGCGAACGGTGAGTGCCCAGACCCTACATTTTAATGTGCGTCTGGCTCGTCAGGCTAGGTGGCAGTAGAATAAAAACTGTGTTTGAGTCTATTTGTCCTTGCGTTAATTTATCTGTACCGTCTGCCTGAAAGCAACATTTCAAACAGGGAGTGACCGGGATGATTGGTGTCTTTCAGTGGCGCCGGCAGGCGTAATCCTGTACGCACTGTGCGTACAATTTTTTCACGGCTTTATTTGTGAAATCATTCAATATTAGCCTACAACAATAAAACAAAAGAAAGAAAACTTGTGTGACAACTAGCCTATATTTATTGACTCATGTGCAATCTGAATATTGGCATTATTCCGAATAAAACCGGAATATGGTGTGCATGGAAACCATAGACTATATTATATATGAAAACGTAGCATTGTCATGACATGATAACGATTGACCTGTGGCGGGTTTTGGGCATGGCTTTGGATAGGATATTCTGGCGCTTAAAAACACAACGTTCCATTCATTCATAGGATAATAGCCTAAAGGCCCATTCACACCAAGAACGATAACGATAACTATAACTATAACCATAACGATAAAAGCGTTCACACTGAACAACGATAAACAAAGTCTCTCATTGTGTTAATAAATGTGAGGGCTAAAATTCGATGGGTTCTGATTGGCTATTAGCATTTTATCGTTGTGAAAATCGCTCTGAAAGTGATCCCCAACGATATCGTTCTTCATGTCGTTATCGTTGGGCATTTCTCAGATTTTGGGCCTATTTGGGTTACTGAAATTTTGAAAAATTAAATTCAAACTTTTACTAATTGGTATGCAACAAGTTATCAGTCATTTTGATAGGAGTAACCTTGTGAGCTTGGTTGAGACCACAATATAAGGGAATTTATGTTTTTTTGTCATTTTTCAGGTAAATGTCATTACCATCACATTATCTAATATGTACATTTTAAAGATGAAATGGTCAATCAATGATCAATTAATGATCAATTATGGTTTCACATGAAGTCTATTTTATCTTGAACTTATTAGAATTGTTGAATTTTACTTACAACATGAATTATAGTCGTTTAAGTATCTTATTTTTTTATTTTTTCACTCGACCCTGGCTTGGAATTTCATTTATTTGAAATAAATGCCATATATCATATCTGTTTTCATCCAGTGGCAATTTAGACTGTCCAACATTGTCAAAAATATCTAGTTAATGTAATTTATTGTAATTTATACATATTCTATTGGCAAAAATATGCATGGTGATGGTGATGACATTGCAGTTCTGGTAATGACATTTGTTGCGGTGATGACAAATCACTGATCGTAATCTATTGCAATTAAATGTTTATAATTTAGAAACCCAAGTTGAACTGACTTTGTGAAAAAAAAAAAAACGTATTTCTTTTAAAAATATTACTTTAAATGTATCTGCAAAAATGTCATCACCAACACAGTCGTCATTACCACTACATTTCAATCTATAATGTGCTGGTAATGACTGTGTTGATGATGACATTTATACCGAAAAACTACCCTAAGAAGTAAAAATGATCACCATGCAAGTGTAGCTAGCTTTCTACATGTAATGTACATCATTTCAACTATTAAAGTCATTTTAAAATTTCAGGAATATTCAAAAATACAGAAATACAATGCGTATGGTAATGACACATAATAAGAGGGATAAAGAGTAGATTTTCTTATGTTTCTGGACATAAAGGCATCAATCTTTCTGCTTGACACCCATGTATTCCACTGTGATATTAGGTGACCATGGTTACCAAATCTTTTTTTGATGAAAAAACAGTAGCAAAGTGCCTTTATGTAGAGTGTGCTGGTAATGACGGCTAAACCATGGGACAGGTAAACATTAAGCAAAATAAAACAGGAAATGCATATATATGCATAATGTGTGCATGCAGTTCATTAGTTCAGGTAACATTTAATTCATATGCATGATTTTTTTAATTATTTTTTGATAAATAATGTTTGAGATATGGCACAATGTGTGAAAACTCTGGTTGCGGACAACACCAAAACACTGATATTGTACCATAAAACACCAATAAAATGTGTCTAAATCATGAGTAGGAGCAACCATTAAAATAGTCTAGGCTTGTTTTTCTTTATACTAATTAGTGATGCTAAACATTATTAGATTTAATGTGTTTTTAATAGAATTACACCCTGTGGACAGAAATAGGCCCCAATTCTGGGAAATATCCCGTTATAGTTTATGTGTGAACGTCGTCATTCATATTAACGAGAACGATATTTATTTATAGTTATCGTTATCGTTATCGTTTTTGGTGTGAATGGGCCTTAAATCATTCAGTCATGAAAAGAAAACAACAGCAGCAGCTTAATATTTTTCAGGCGTTTAACCGTAACGAAGATGTAGGCGTAGGCCTACTGTTCTTAGCAGTGATGCTGACACGCGGTCTACACATGTTTAAAATGTTGAATTGTTTGCTTACCTCTGTAGGCTTATTTAAAAAAAAAAAAAAACACTGGTTGGAACAGGGATTCAGTTAATGCGTAGAGCAGAAGTTCTCAGCCTTTTTGGGGCTAAGGCACGTCATGACGAGTCGGGTTGGTGCGGGTGTTAAAATTCCTTGACTTTGCGTAGGCCTATGCCTATCATCTAAAAGTTTGGGACAACCAAAACAGCAGTGCAATGTATTTAGAGTGTTGTGAGCAAATCCTTATGGTTAGTAAGTTACCATAACATAACTGTGTTTTTCTCTCGCAAATCGCGACATAAACTCATTGGTTTATTTTTTATTTTCTTTCCCTTTTTCGCGGGTTGGGCAGTGAAGTTATAATGCGCATAAGCTATGTTCACCTAATTTGAGTCAGAGCCGCTTGCTTTGTAAAGGCATTTCTGTCCTTTCCAAACTGCATTAAAATAGTGTGTTTAGCAACCAGAATTTTTAAAAAAATCCCAGGAGAGAAATCTCCCTCATCCCAGAACTTTTAAAAAGCGTGAAACACCCCTATAAGCCCACGTAACCTACAGCTAGTGTTGTAAAAGTTAGAAGCTTAATGCAGTAGGCTATTTGAAAAGAGATGACGTGGGTAGGTTGACTTGATTAAAAGGGGCTTTCTGTTCCAGTTTATGTAAAGGTTTTTCTTAGGCTCAATAAGGAGAGGCTATAGCCTACATTTACCAAAAGCGCAAATTTGGTAAAAAGGGTATAGTAGACTGAGTACAGTTTTGCCCACACAAAATCAAACAAAAAATAGATACTGAAAAGAAGTGATTTTCCACACAACATTCCACATGCCATTTCCTTAGCTTGTAGACTAAAATATTATATTTTCCACAATTAGCTCATAAACATAAGGTGCATTTTTTGTCTTGACTGTACCCTATAGAGTACAGTTGAGACACCCACCTGGTATAGTTGAGACACCCATCTTTAATTACATTACATTACATTACATTTAGCAGACACTTCTTGACCAAAGTGACTTACATATGTCAGCTATATTACAAGGGATCACATTGTCCCCGGAGCAACTTGGGGTTAAGTGCCTTGCTCAAGGGCACAACGGTGGAAGCCGGGAATTGAACCGACAACTTTCAGGCTACTGCACGCTAGCCCAGCTCCTTAACCACTACACTACCACCGCCCTATGATGTATAGTTAACTAACCGTTAGTTGGAAAGTTTAATAAATAAAAACATAGCAATTGCAAAGTGTTTGTAGTTCAAATTCATTCATTTCATTTAAATTAGCGTTGGTTAAAAAGGAATACATCATGAACAAAATGTGACACAGGAATAGCGAACAGTAGCCTACAAATGGAATGTTCAAGTAGCCTAACACAATCCAATGTGTGTCTCAATTGTACCCCGCTGACCACCTCACACATTTCTCTAGATTTTGCAACGACCTTACATGACACAATGCCATAAAATATGCCAGTTTTTAGGACACAGAATAATGTTTGTAATGATACCAGCTACGTTTAACAGTAACATAAGTGTAATGAGCTATTCATTGTCGAAGGTGCATGGTGAAGTGATTCTTACTTTGGAAAAAAAAAACATATGCCGATATCCTTGGATGGGAGATACTTTTGTCGTTCAAATTTGCCATGATCAAAGAGGGCACTAATACGCATGTGCATAGCAAAAATCACAACTTGGGGTTGCTGTGCAAGCAATATATTTAAGGTGTCTCAACTGTACACATGTCTCAACTGTACTCAGTCTACCCTATCTTTTTTTTTTTTGGGGGGGGGGGGGGGGGCATGTATTGTGCGTACTATGGAATACAACCCTAGCGGCGCCCCTGGTGTCTTTTATGATTGTAGAAAAGGCTTGGACTGTTACGTGCATTTGCCGCGATAGATCATTTGTCGCGATATTTTCTTTGTTAAACGTGTTTCCTGTTTTCTCTCTGCCAGTGCCTGCAGTAATGAGCAGACGTGCGAGTTTGGTGCTCCAAGAAAAGTATAGCTTACCTGTTATTCCTGTAGTAGTTATCCTGAGTAATCCAGTCGTTAATATTCAGAGTGTCGAGTCATTGCCGAAAAGTAAGTTCGTATGATGTTAATAGAGTTAATCCATACTGGTATGCAAGAAGTTGCTAGCATAGTTAGACTTGCTCTTGCTGTAGTTTCCTTGAAGTAATATAGTGTAACTGTTCTAGGAGATTATAATATTTCATGTGTTTAGCTTAGGAATTGACCACCTGGTGTTTATACTGTTGTAAGAACGTATCTTCGAACGGAGGAAAAGAGTGTACATGTGCCGTTAAGGTCATTACACAGTATCGTTTTAACCCACTAGATGGCAACATTGACCATGGAAAAATTATAGTCACGAACTAAAATTCTACTTCCTAACTTGAAGGGAATTTGTGGTGTTGTATGTGTTTCTAGCCTTCTAGTTCAGTCTGATAAGCATAATAGTGCATTTATGTATGATGAGCTGCAGAAAGATTATTTGTAAGGAATTAGAATCTAAGTTGTATTTTGTTCTTTTCTTTCAGACTATATATATGTATGTGATATGTATACATGTGTGTGTGCATATTGGCAACTGAATATCAATGCTGGAACAATACAGAGTTAAACCCCATCTCTTCTTCGTTCTATATTCTGACCGATATACCATCCAGTATAGTGCCACTACCCTACACCCGAATCAGTGCAACCGTATAACCTCCCCAATAATGATGTTCTGGGCTTTTTTGAGACAACGGGAACTGTATAGTTCTTCCAGTGTGGGGAGAGGGCAGCCGGCGATCTTTTGGGTGTTGTTCATGACCCACTGGAGCGCTTTCCTCACCAGCAGTCTTTGTGTGATGTTAATCCTCCTGAGTATTCTCAGGAAGTAGTCTCTGCCGGGCATTTTTCAGCAGCTCAGAGGTGTTCGCGCTCCAGGATAGTTTCTCCTCGATGTGGACTCAAAGGAAGCAGAAGTCTGCCACCCTTTCCACACAGTCCCCACTGATGATTAATGGTGGGATCTCTGTTTTCTTTCTCCTGTAGTCTATGCTTCAGGTGTGATAGTGCAGTATGGAGTGCTATGGCTATGGTGTCCTTTGTGGATCGGTTATCAAAATAGCATCTCAGCCCTCCACCACTCTTCTACTGAAAGCTGCCAAATAGGAGGAGATTGACAGGAAGTGAGTGGGAGGGAACGGTAGTGTGGGATTGGGAAGTGACCATTTGTTAGATTCAAACCTGTGTCCCCGTAGGCACTTGGACCCATATGTGGCACGGACCAGGGATGTCACTAGACCCAAAACCCTACTGGAGCCAAAACCCTACTGAAAGTTTAGCTTGCTGTCAGTGTCTAAGTGTGACAGGGAGGAATTAAGAATAACATTTTCAATTTGTTGCATATAATGTAGGATAGACTTGATTAATAACACCTTGATTAATTGATAACAATTTCATACCTTTGTAATACCTGTTCAACGTCATCCTCTTGTGGCAGCAATATAATTATATTTTTTAGCCATCATTATGCTGCCAAATGCTTTGAAAAATGTTTCCTAGTTTGTCTAGCTGATGAGAGACAACAAAAGATGGAGTTTTATTTTTAGAACCACGAGCCAAGCCAACAGAAATAGTACACAGTGTGGTCTATGGGGATAAATAGTTAGGTCCATAGACACAGGCTAATCCATATAGTGCAGAAAGCATATTTCTCAATAGAAGACTATGGCAATGCGGAGGCTATGCCTCACCTGAGGTAAATCCTGTAACGCCAAATGTCAAAAGATTTAAATCCTAATCTCCAAAATGATTAAATGTGTTGGATCAGTTGGATTAAGTGTACTTACCTAGCAAAGGTGTAACCCTTGCCTGTTTAAAAGAAGAAGGAACTATTCCAGAACTGAGTGAAGTATTAAACACATGTGAGTAGTTATTATCATGAACAAACTGTCAAAAATAAGCCACGCCCCCTGAAACGTCATAAATCACGTGATAACCACGCCCCCTTTTTATGCAAATTAGCCATGTGGTTGTCACCACGTGTTGTTTGTTATTGTTTTGTGAGTCATGTGACAGTCATGTGACTGGTGTCAAACCCCTGGGCAGCCATATTGGATGTAAAGTCATGTGACAGTCATGTGTCTGGTGTCAAACAATGCCAGGCCCCCTTGGCATCCATATTGGATGTAGTGTCATGTGACAGTCATGTGACTGATGTCAAACCCCTGGGCGGCCATATTGGCCCCCAAACCCACATGTGTGTTTTGTGGATAAAGGGGGATCAGATAAACTTTGTAAGAGTTGTATATGTTTAGTGGTAAATGGGTGTAAATACAAAGTGTGCTGCTAGGATGGCCGAGTGGTTAAGGCGTTGGACTTAAGATCAAATGGATGTTTGTGTCCTCGTGGGTTCGACCCCCATTCCTAGCAACTATATTAATGGCTGAGAGTAGTATGAAGTTTACTTTTATTTTTTAAGTCCTAGAGATGTTGAGAGATATGGATTAAAAAATGTGAAAAAATTCAAAAAGTTTAAATTGGTTACCATTTCGCTAGGCGCTTTGGTTAAAAAGGTGTCAGCCAAATCCCATGTACTGTAATTTTTATAACTAGAATCATGGGGTCGTGTGTGTGTGTGTGTGTGACCAAATGGGTCTATGCCTGGAGGAGGTGTTGGGCCCGGGCATGTCACTGTGTGTGATGTTTGAAGCCCCTTTCATGTGTCTTATCATATAGTTGGCTAGCCGGAGTCATACTGTTTAACTGATTACAAACACAGTGGTTAATTATGTATGTATGTATTGGGGGTCTAAGAAGCCCCCACACTTTGTAGAGGCGGTGTTGTGCCCAGACATGTCTCTGAGTTTATTGTTTGAAGCCCCTTACATGTGGCTCATCAAACAACAGGCTAGCCGGAGACGTACTGCTTAACTGATTACAAACACAGTGGTTAATTATGTATGTATGTATTGGGGGTCTATGAACCCCCTCACTTTGTAGAGGAGGTGTTGGGTCAGGATATGTCTCTGAGTGTATTGTTTGAGACCCCTATCATATGACTTGATATAGGCTGGACTATTCCATGATGCTGTGTAGCGACTGTCCATAGCAGGCTGTACAATTTATGACTAAATATAGGTTTAGTCAGATTTTTTTTTTTTTTTTTTTTCTTTTTCGCATGCCCAAATTTCCGTCAATGATTCCCGGGACACTGAAAGACCGGGGTACATGAAACTTGGTGGATACACATGGATAGCATGGAACCATCGTTTTTCGTTTTGATCTGTAGCCCCCCCGCTGAATTGGACCCCCCGAAAGGAGGGTAGGGCAGACACAGTTTTCTGTGAATATCTCGAAAACCGTAGGGTTTAGGAGGACCATTTTTTTTTTTGTATGTTGATCTCAAGGGGCCATGTCAACCCATTCCATAACCACTCATTTCATGTATAGCGCCACCTAGTTAAACACAAAAAAATAAAAATGAGGTGGTGTAATTGAAGGTATCTGTGACCTAACATAGTCAAAACTGCACGAAACTGGAAGTGTAGGATCAGTATGACACCCTCTGTATGCACGCCAAGTTTTGTGGAATTCCGTTCATGGGGGGCCACACAATAAATTAATTTATGTTACTATACACCAACTGGCCTGTAGGTGGCCGGAGACAGTTTTCTGTGAATATCTCGAGAACCGTAGGGCCTAGGAGGTCCACCTTTTTTTTGTATGTTGGTCTTAAGGGAGCATGTCAACCCATCCCATTACCACTTATTTCATGTATAGCGCCACCTAGTTAAAAATTAAAAAGCAAATAATTAGGTGTTTTCATCTCATGCCGGTCATGCCGTTTTGCACTCTACAACATACGGAAAATCAGGACTTACTTGACTCAAGATGCTACCCAACTTCTGGTTCAGGCAATAGTCATCTCACGACTCGACTACTGCAATGCCCTCCTGACAGGTCTCCCAGCCTGCGCAGTGAAACCACTTCAGATGATCCAGAACGCGGCGGCGCGCCTGGTCTACAACCAACCCAAAAGGGCACATGTTACCCCGCTGCTCATCCAGCTACACTGGCTACCTATGGCGGTCCGCATCAAATTCAAGTCTCTAACGCTTGCCTACAAAGTAGTCTCCGGTTCTGCTCCCACCTACTTGAATGCCCTCATACAGACTTACACTACCTCCAGACCGCTGCGCTCCTCTGACGAACGACGTCTAGCTCTACCACCGGTACGCTCAAGCCAATCCAAACTTTTCTCATCTGTTGTTCCTCGTTGGTGGAACACACTGCCAGTTCCTACAAGGGCAGGGACATCCTTTTCCACTTTCAAAAAACTCCTGAAGACCCAGCTCTTTAGAGAACATCTACTCTCATAGCAACACTTACAACAAGTCTTACTGATCCTAGCACTCACCAGCCGTTTTAAACTGACAAGTAACTGTTAAAAACAGCACTCACCGACGCACTTATTCTTACTGTACTCTAATGTTTTTTTTAAACTGTCCTAAAATTGTGAGAATTGTTCTAAAAACTTACTGTTTACCATGTTGTTAGTCGCTTTGGTTAAAAAGCGTCAGCCAAATGTAATGTAATGTAATGTAATGTAATGTAATCTCAATATCTCTGGCTGACAAGGTCAAAACTGCACAAAATTAAAAGTGTAGGATCATTATGACACCCTCTGAATGCATGCCAAGTTTTGTGTACTTTCGTTCATGGGGGGCCTTACAATAAAATAATGTATGTGTACATTTAGTGACGTACACCAACAAGGATTCCCGGGACACTGAAAGACCGGGGTACACAAAACTTGGTGGGCATGTAACCCCACATGGATAGCATGGAACCATCGTTTTTCGTTTTGATCTGCAGCCCCCCTGCTGGACTGGACCCCCCGAAAGGAGGGTAGGGCAGACACAGTTCTCTGTGAATCTTTTATGGTATGTTGGTCTCAAGGGCCCACATCAGCCTGGCTCATAATCACTCATTTGTGATTTGCTCCCCCGCCCCGGTCAAAAATGAAAATGCAATATTATTCTGCTTTAATCGCCCCTATCTTCAGTTAAGATGTTCAGAACTGCACCAAATTTTATGTGTATGATTGACCTGGCATTCTCTGGGGGTCTGGGGGTATGCCAAGTTTCGTAGAATTTCATCCATGGGGGGGGGGGCTAAAAAAATTAGGTTATGTGTACATTTAGTGACTGTACACTCATTGGCCTGTAAATGGCGGTGCACACATATAAACATGCACACACACAGGCACCCACATACTATCGGTATTAGAACGGCCGATACATAATTACAAATTCAATAGGATCAAAAGAAAGCCAAAATATTCATCATCATCATCATGGCTGCATTTTCAGTATTGGCGATAAGTAGTCGTTTGTCCACTAGATGGCGCATCGTTGCAGTGAGACGTAATTTTTTTGGAAGTTAAAAGTGGGTTGAAAAAATAATGGACACTTCCTACAAGGACTGTAATTTACCGCAGCGAACATCTAATAAGGACAGGACGATGTTCACATGAAGTGTAAGTGAGGATGAAGTGAGGATGTTTATCGGACATGCTTGGTTTTTACTGCAGGTACGTTAATCTTGTAATATCAATAAGGACCTAGGTAATGTTACCGTTAGCGTTGGTTGAGTGATGGAGGCCCATTTGATTGATTGCATTTGTAGAAAACTATAAATGCGGTTATACCAAGCAAATTGATAACAGCACTGTTTGTATCTTTCGACTGTCATTTATTGCACCTGCTACAAAATCATTCTGTGCAATGGAAGATTTACCAACGTTACACCGGTCTGATACAGTTTTGCCTATACATGCGTGAGACTGAGACGCCTGTTTATTTTGTTTTAAGTGCGTGCAGGGTGTGAGAGGGGAATCGATGTGCTTTGATTCCAGCTTGGTAGTTGTAGTCTGTGAAATTAAAAAGCACGTGTGTGTGAAGTATCCAAACAATGACACCTTCATTTCATTATGGCTGCTTTAGCAACACACCTTAAAGATGAACTGAACTGAAATAATCAACATTGATAATGTGTTGATTATGACAATTAAAAATAAATGACACTAAAAAATGTAATTAAAAAAATCAATACGTAGCCTTTTTTAAGCAACACCAAAATTGCGTTTGTTAGTATTAGAACGCTGCCCGTTTCAATGACGTCACTGGCATGGTAGGACCTGAGAAGTTCTATAGGCAACAGCTGCAGCATATTATGTATACACGAAAATTAGTCATTTTAATGGCATGGGTTACACATTTGAGCCTGTGAGGGACAAGCCTGTAGTGTCTTGACTACCACTAGATGGGGGACGATCGGTTTCAGGCTCCAGCTCAACCTTCAGTAGGATCATTTGGGTGAAAATGACTGTGTGGGCGCTGCCGGAGCATGGACACTGGAATCTATCTGTTTCAAAGCAGTGGCGAAACGTAGGGAAAATGTTCGAGGAAGCTAAAGTGACGGGGAAAATATGTTTATTTATGTATATGTTTATTTTGGGGCGTATACATTTTGTGCAATGTACAACATAGACACATTTTGTGCGGCACAACATAGGCTACTGTAGGCCTAGCCTACAGGTCATGTAGAAAACTGGACGAGGGGCGCTTGAGACAGCAACACGCACGCTGTCTCTCTGTCTCCCTCCATCTCTCACACACACACATTGCCTACTGTAAATCCTCCACACAACTGCATACTCACTCACCACCACTACATTAGGCCTATGCGAAGCTACGGTGCATACAAATAAGCTATACACGCATTGTCACGGCAATGTAAGCTAACGCAGTCTGGACTACTGGCACTCGTAACAGCAACTCACACGGGCTCTCTCTCCCTCCCTTGAAACTGTTAAAAAACTTCGTCACCCCAAGTTGACCCCAGATACACGGAGGATACACGAGTTTGCCGTTTATTTTAGGCTAACGTTAGTGGAACGTTTGCAGATTTTTACCTTGTGGATGTTGATATTGCACGAGTCTCTTGGATAGCAGCACTGCGAGTTAAACTCCCTCGCATCAACAATCTGCCCTGAGACGGTGAACAACTGGCTTCAGGGTGAGTAGAAAGGGACATTGGATTCTGTTTACAGACCCGCTGTGATTTAGTTACCAGCTAGTAAACGCATTATTATCGATCTGTGATATCGTCGGAGTCATGGTTTATACTCTCTATGGTCGGAGTGCTAGCTTGTGGAGTTTGACATAAGAGTGTTTCCAAGGTGTTTAGCTGCTAGCCCTTTCCTAGGTTGGATCGTAGTGGACCTCATCAGAGGCTACTTCGAGATATTATTCCAAAGGGGACAGATAGGCTACTGCACTTAAAACTTTAAAAGATTGAACGAACCTTCCCGGACTTTGTAATTGCGACCAGTGACTGCATTGGGTGAACGAAGCCGAAGTTGAAACTTAGGCTCCATGGCACATAGACAGACAGTGGGCTCGCCCTTCTACGAATTGAAAAAGACTACAAGCTGCCCCACCGAGTTTGCGATAAAGTAAGCAAGAAAAGGTTTTTTTTAAGTCAGGATATGTCAAGTCAATGGCATTTATTCGTCCAAAGTTACAGACCAGTTTCCATAGTGCACATCTTATCAATAGTTTGAATGCCGTGTGTTTCTGCTCATTGACAAAATAGGGTTCAGTATGATTCATGCCCAATTAATTTCCCCTGTTAAAGTGTTCGCCTTTGTTTCACTAGTTTGGTTTCATTTTGTATGAGATTTTGTGATGTAGGCTAGCCTACGATAAACAGCTTATGGCCAATATGTAACTCAGCTAGGCCTAATGTTAGTTTCCTCAGTCATGTCAGCTAGCCTCAGACTCATTATCTGCTATGGCTGCTAGTGCTAGTGCTGAGTAGCTTACCATGCCAGTGACGTAGCCGATTGTTGAAATCCAACATGGCGGCGCCCATGTAACAACAACAACACTTTCAACGTACAATTGTATCCCTTTTAATAAATTCAGCCATTTTAATCATTGTACCAATGAGAAGAAATAAAATACATCTGTTATATCACCTTTACTTCAAATTCCAGTTCAGTTCATCTTTAAGCTACTGTGTAGTGGGTCCCATTTAGAAGTGGCTACTTCATTCGCGCTTTCCTTGACTCATGGAACTGCGTGAATGTTATTACAACTTTTCGCCACGATATGGCAGTTTAAGTCCGCTTGATACTGTAAGGCGTAAGCCATTGGTTTCCAAAGGAGATTTTATTTGTGTCGCCAGCATAGCCTATTGACAATTTATGTTGTAAATAGGCCTACCTTATAATCCTACCTGTAGCTTAGGGAAGCTAACCGCTTTCTATTAGGATCTAGTTTGTTAGTTACAGTTTTGTCATAACTCCCTAATGCATTTTTGCATTTAGAATAGCCAGAGCGTGTATATCTCAATCTGAAAATTAAACAATATCGGGTGCCTATGGACTAGGCTGGGTGAACCCAGCCTGACCTGCCCGCTATTTATTTTTTGATTTCTTAAAAGATTGAGCTTGGTCTGATGAAAGCCAGACTAGCCATGGACCTCAGTTACACAATGCAAGGGAACATGAATCAGCCTATATTTGCACGAACAATAACGGACAAAAGCTCTTCAACTTTGGCCCGTTAAAATGTGTATGAACAGTCTAGCGACGCATTTCATCAAGGCCCATTTGGACATGTCAGTTATTTGCACCACTGGTTAGATGTAAAACAGCATTTCGTTTCAGACTACTGTTACTTAATTTGTGCACTAACAATAACGTTTCAGACTACTGTTACTTAATTTGTGCATTGACAATAAAGTATTACATGAACTAAAGATGACTAAAATCTTATGTAGAAGAAGAAATATTCACAAAAAATCCATCCATCCAAAAATGACCTTTGTTTTTGATAGCTGTTGAAAACGGCATGGAACTGACAGAGATGTTTTTGTTTATAAATACATAAAAAATAAATAAATAAATAAATAACATTATGCTGATACCTTTTGCTTTTCCCAAATACAATGTAGCCTACAGGTGTAAGTGACCTTTCATCAATCCAGTTGCAATGGATGAACTGTGATGACCTGCCCTACTTGTGATTGTTTAGAGATTTTAAAGGTTTTATAACAATGCTACATCTTCTTTGGCTATTCTACAATCTATTCACCTTTTCAGCACAAGTAGGCTACTTTCTGTGCAGCCGCACACACACACTCAGGCATGCCAAACAAGCATACACAAAAGTTTCAAGAGTGGGGGATGGAGTAAAAGATGGAGACAAATTGAAGTGTGATTTATTTTCGCGGAATGGATGTACAGGACTGAGCGGCGGTCATATTTTGTACCGCTATGCGGTACATCTAGTTATTATTACTTTTATTGTTTTTTATTATTATTTTCAGTATCACATATCTAAAGATGTCTAGATAACTTGAAAGGCTCTGACTATGTGTACATAGTTTTTGTCATTAGATTTTGCCATGTGATTTTGTCAAGTCATGAAGTTGATCACACAAAATAAAAGAGGAGATGCTCTCACCTCGGTCTCTTGTCTTTCCTTTGGCTCTCTTTGACTGGCTAGGCTCTGTCCTGCCTGTTCATTTATTCTGGAGAAGAATAAATAGGTAGGTTAACATTCAACTTAAGTGATATTGGTCACATTTACCTTTATGGTTTACTGGTTAATAAATTATTAATTCACCCACCAAATACATATCTCTTAAATCGATACTTTTAAAACGGTGCCGGTGCCTGATTAAAACGGTGTTTAAAATAAAATGGTCTAAAGCATGAATTGCTTTTTTTTTATTGATAAGACACATTTGAACATGAAATTGAATTGTTATATTCAATTTACTATCAATATCTCATTGCTCCTATGAATAATAGCCTACATTTAAATGTTAAAACAGCTTGCCATGGATGCACACACAATGGTAAGCTCTGCTTTCAAGTTTACCCAGTGTAAGCGGTTTGCCATAAGGTATGTTAAAACCGCTTGCCATAGAACTGCCAGGTCATGGACAACGGCATTTGCAAGCAAGCTAACAGGGACTCTACTTGCCAGTTAATTCAGTGTGTTCCCAAATGCTTCAAGAAATTTCATGTCTTCCCCCATAACACACAATAGTTTTGAACATGTTAGGCTACATTATGTCGGTGTTGAAGTGTTTAGATTTCCGTGTATTCTTGTGTGTAGTTAGGCCCACTGCTAGATTTTGACAGGAGCTCGTGATATAGCAAAAGCTACTTGGGCTCCCGCAAGCTGTCAAACACTGTCCACTCGCCTATGTGGTGCACCCCTCTGGTTTATACATCCAGTGTTTATGTTAGCTAACTGTATCTGGATGTGTTGCTATCAGAGCAAGATGTTAGAGATGGCGCATGATATGCAGTGATGCCTTGTACAAAAAACAAAAAAAAATGCGATTTAAGTACCAAAATGAGGCACCAAAATCCACGTTGTTATTCGATGCAGTTACTACCGTTTGCGTCGGCACCGGTGCCATATTAGAACCGTGTTTCGGTGCCCAACCCTACTCATATGCCATGCCAATAGTCTGCTATAGTTGATAAACTACTTAGTAATTATCCGAAGTCGAGTTCTTAATTTTATGGAGTCAGATTAATCGTGGTTTCTCGTAATATTACCATTGCTTCTCCAGTCTGTCCTATTGACCATATGTCACCAGCCAAGGGCCAGTAGCCTTAAGTACCAACAGATCCCAGTTACACACACCACAACACAAGATTACGTGACATATGGTCAAGTTTAAGTTTTATGGGCAACAGTGTCTCCAGACCCCTCATCTACACTGCACTACTCTGACTGGCTGCCAGAACTTCTACCACATAATTATTTACAAAGACCCGACCGGTGTGGCAAATGAAAAACAGGTTTGACGTCACTCCCTCTCTCTTGTTTTACGCTATCTTCCTCTCTAGCTGTGTTCATATAGCCTACATATTTGTCTCAGACTGAGGAAAAAAGAAATGACTCATAAGAACATCTTCCATGATAGACAGACAGCTGTATGGTATTGTACAACAACAGGCATCCATGTAATCTATGGGGTAATCTTAGACTCTACTGACTAATAAAATATGAATGTTTCCAGTTCAATTCTGGACAAACACTGACGTAATGTCTTTAGTGTCTTGATTTTGTTGGAAGCCAATATGAAATGGGTGCTTCCGCACAAGAGGGGTTTAATGGTCAAGACCATTAACAGGTGGGTGTTGCACGCAGGTGCTGCACCAGAGCTGGCTTGCTGTTGACGTCTTAGCAGACAAAGCAAAGACGCAACCAACTGTGAAGGACCAAAAAGTTTGCATGGAGGTGTGGGCAAGATGCCCAATTTCAAACCAATGTATGATTTCAGCATCCAAGGTCATCAGTGTAGGTCCTTGGTTTAGACATCTAAATTATATTCATTTCTTACTGTATGTTTAACATAACATGATGTAGGAATTCTCCAATCTGTAGAAAAATGACGAAAAGTGTCATGCTCCTACCCGTGACAAGGTCTAGATTCTGACAGGATCATTTACATTCGAATGAAAATTTGGCATTTGGTTTTCTCTTGTGGCTGTTATTCTAATCTAACCCAATTATTATCTAGGGCTTAAACTGATTAAAGGATGAACACATAAAAGTAGTGATCAAAGTAAGAAATGTGTAGAAGAGTAAGTAAGAAAGTAAGTAAGCAAGAAAGATCACAACCAAAAGGCCTGAACATTCATTGGGAAGTGTTTGGAATTAAGAAACCGATAAATAGACACAGGAAACTTAAAACTTTGAACTCTTTTCTATAGCACAAATTTTGTTCTCCTGAGGGCTTATTGGTCTCCCCCTGTTTTACATGAGCAACAGTAATATGCTGTGCACCTGAGGAATTCTTGTAAGCTGTATCACTCTCTTGTTATGTAAATGGGCGACTTGACTACATTTACTACACTGAGGATCACATGAAAAAGGTATGTGTTGCATTCACACAAACAAGCTGTGGTTAAGCTCTGGGAGGGTCTGTGATTAACAAAGAATGCAGTCATTTCAACACACTCAGGCGGCACTGAGCTTTCCAAAGTGTTAAAAAACCTCTCTATTACCTCTGACAGGTAATAAGGTATTTTAGGACACTGGAACAGGTCTGTGTATACAATGGAATTGAGTTGTGCTAAATATAATTTAGTTTTACAAAACCTTGTTCATCATTGATTAACAGTCCTTTCAGGAAACATCACATCTCTTTAGACGGTTAAAAATGCATTCCTGAATATGGTTAGCACAATAAATGATGAGCATTGTTCTCAGAAAATGGCTCTTCATTATATGATGATAATTACACGCACATATACCCATATACACACCCATTCACACACACACACACACACACACACACAGTCATGCACTCACACCTCTCCATCAATGGAAGAATACCTGCGGGCCATGAAAAGGTATGTCTGCATCTTTGTAGGTTGAGCACAGGCATACAGCAGGTTGAAATGATGGGGGAGGGGGAGGAACATGGGAAGCACATATAAAAGCAGCTGTGGGAGGCTCAATGCAACAACAACAAGTCAGCGCAGCTAAACCATCCTATTTCCAAACCCTCCGCACGTAAAGGTGAGCCACTGAACTCTCTCTATGAGGGACTATTTTAATTCTTAGAGTTAGTCTGTTAACTGGAAAGACACATCTGAATTTGTCATGGAAATGTCATGTTGTGCAAACTGAAATGACTAATTTATTTATTGTGCTGTTTATTTATTCATCTACAGACAAAAACACAATGGCAGGTGGGTTCTTTCTCCCTCTTTGTTTAAACAAAGTTTGCTTTCATATGGTAAAATATTTTGTACATCTTATTTATCTTCTGGTCCATAATATATTGCTATTAGATAATCATCAAAACACTGCAGCAGGTCTTGACAAAAACAGAGAGTGCAGACGTTTAACCATCATCACCACCCTCTGTTGACAGATGATAGCTTCAAGGCCGAGTTCCTGCAGACCCACAATGAGTTGCGGGCCAAGCACGGCGTGCCAGCCCTGACCATGAGCGATGCCCTGTGCAAGTCTGCTCAGGCCTGGGCCGACCATCTGAAGAGCACCAACAAGAACAGCAGCAAGATAAACCTCCAGCACAGCAAAACCAAGAACGGAGAGAACCTCTACTTCTCCTCCAGCTCTGCAACCGTCAAACTAACCGGTATGGCTGCTTACTGAATTTATTTGGGGGCCTAGCACCAAAGGTGCAGGACCCTATTGTGTTTCTTAGTATTCTTACTTTCTTCTGCCATGGGAGCCCATAGAACCGTTTGGTAAAAAGTTGTAAAATTTGGCACACTGCATCTTAAGTGCTCTAGCGCCACCAATGTGTCAAAGTTGGCATTACATCCATGCACTTAACGTTTGAACCGTATACCAGATCTTGAACATGGTATTGTTGAACAGGTATATTTGGAATCCTTGGATGATTCTGAGTTCAACGCACCCCATGATGTCAATTTCTGACATACTGTATTGGACCTTCCGCCATATTGGATTTTATCGAAAACGCTTAAAAGTTTTCACAGGTCACATATTTTCCCTGATTTTCACGAAACTTGGCACAGATGATCTTCAGACCAAGCCTCACAAAAAACTCCTATAGGTGTTTCGATATTCAAAAGCGTTCACTCAATACAGCCAATCAAATTTGACGACAAAGTGATGATGCACTAGAAAATTTGATTAATTTGGCCTCTATAGGGGGTGCTGCAATACAGGAAGTGAGCTCATATTTCAGTAGCGCTTTAATGAGTGAAGTCCAAACTTGGTACAGGGACTTGGTACTTGATTGTGAGAACGCACAAGGAAATTGGCGTAATTTGGCCTCTAGGAGTGCTGTAATAAGGTAAATGACCTGATATCTCAGCCATTCTTTATCCAATTGTTATGAAAGTTGCTGTGACTACTTGCTCATGCCATGGCAACGCAATTCCTCCTATTGTACTGCTAGGTCCTCACATTGCTGCTTGCAGCTATATTTAGTAATTCATAGTGATGTAGTACTCGAGTCCGGTCTCGGACTCGAGTCCGGTCTCGAGACCAATTTCTGCTTTCTCGGTCTCGTCTCGGACTCGTTCCTTCAAAGACTCGGTCTTGACTCGGTCTCGGACCACAGTGGGAGGAGAAGGACTCGTAATTTCAGACCGAGTCCTCGAGACCAACGCATTTTTTATGTTCATATAAAAAAACAGACAACACATAACAACAATAATAATAAAATGCAATGTTGGACCGACATTATTTGAATATGACATCCCATGGTGCAATGCAAAGATACTGCCGTCAGAGCCGTTTATTTATCTCTATGGCTCTGCTGCCGGTGAGTGTCTGTAGGTCAGCATAGTCCATATTAAGACGTTAAGACTGCTCCTCTAAACAATTCCCAATCTAGCTTAGTCTGTAGGCCTAACTGTTGATTATTAACTGGGGTGATATTAAATTATGAATATAAAAATAACTGAAATTCTTTTATGGTCTTGGTCTCGACTCGGTCTCGACTCCTAAAGGACTCGGTCTCGACTCGGACTTGCTTCCTCAAAGACTCGGTCTTGACTCGGACTCGACTGTATTTGAAAACCAACAGACTCGGTCTCGACTCGGTCTCGACCCTTCAAAGACTCGGTCTTGACTCGGACTCGGCATAGGCGGTCTCGTCCCCATCACTAGTAATTCAATTATTAATCAATTTAATTTTAGAGATAGAGCTGCCAGGAACTCCAGAAAACATGGGATATGTCAGGGCTTGGCTGGTCTGTCAGTCATACTTTGAAAAGTGTCTTATAGACTACAGATGGTGAGATGGCAAACAAACTATCTGATGACACTCTGTTATAACAATGTATGGTTGAAGTTAAGGATAGATTTTGGATTTGGTTTAACATGCTTTTCAGTAATGTGACTGAACCTGAATTTCAAGAAACTATTTATAATGTCTCTGTAGGTGAACTATCTCATTGAAGTCCTACCGGCTTGTCTAATTACTTGCGAAGACAATGGGTGACATTTGCTTTTTGTTAGTTTAGTCTTTTTTATTTACATGTCTGTCTTTTGTTCCTCGGATGTAAATATCTTTAGGAAAAGAGGCAGTTGAGGTCTGGTACCGCGAGATCAAGGATTACAATTTTAGTAAGCCTGGTTTTGGATTTAACACAGGTAAGCTGTCTGAGCTGTTACACTATTAAACTTAACCTGACTATTATAAATTTAATTACATTCCTTATTGTGTACTTGTATTTCAGAATATCACAATGCTCATCTTAGTCTATTTTTGTTCTCATTTATTTCACAGCAAATTGAAATGTGAAGCTAGGCAAATGTCTTGTTATTTTGTACTGCTCCTGCAGTTATTCATATTATTCTTTTAAGGCCACTTTACCCAAGTTGTGTGGAAGTCTTCGACTGAAGTTGGTGTGGGTATTGCCATGGTTGAAAACGCAGTCTTTGTCGTAGGCCAGTACAGTCCTGCAGGAAATATAGCCACCGATGACCACTTTGAGAAGAATGTCCTGCCTGCAGCAGGTTGGTTTTCACGTTTGTGTTGCCGGTTAAAATTGTCAAAATGAAGAATGGACTTCTGATGTTTCTGTCATTATTAAAAAAAAATCTGTCAATGACTGAAAATATTCATTTAACGCAACCTCTGCCTGCAGGTAAGCATAGTACATCAATTGACCATAGCTTTCTTTTAAATCAAATTGAAAGACCGATCTATTTTCTTTGGCCTTTAATGTCCATCAATTATCCCCTTGTTTGTTTATTTATCTTATTTCTATTTCTTTTCAGCATTATATTAACAGCCACCTTTAACTTCACTGTACATTTTGCTCTAGACCTATAGTAGTAGTAGTTTTAGTAACCATATCTTCTTTTATCTAAAATCATTATCAGTTTATCATTATCATT